>NW_027491236.1:1200000-1800000 GCF_021521415.1 Bidens hawaiensis
TTTTTTGGTATGCAAGACTTTCAATTTTCCCTTTATGTTCAATTTGTATCTTGACGTAACTTGGAAACCAGTCCTTTTATTCTATGTAAGTACCATATTAACTTTTGGTATTTGTATTTCTCCGGTCAAACCTTTATTAAATTATTTCATTTATCTTAAAGAATTATATAAGAAATATATTCTTCTTAGTTTCTTAATTTTGAGAACAGAAGAAATAAATGGGATAGTAAGAAAACTAGATGATTCAAGTCTGTAATTCTAAGTATTGTGGAGAATGAAGTACAACAACTGTATTGCGTATGAATTTATGAGGACATTTACAGATTTCTATTGTCACGACACACCGGCCTAGAGTTATCATGTAAGCTCTAGTGTAAAGTTCTTAAAAGCAATACAAACATTTCTTTGATTTATGGACGTGCATTATAGATTCGCTAAGAGCATCCGTAACGGGCTCCAAAGCCCTGTAGCAAAATATATACATGTGAGTTGGAGACGGGTTTAAGTAATTCCAACCTCAAATATCTAATTATACAACATGTTGAATTTCTATCAGGTAATTACCTAGTCAGGTATCCACTGGTTTCAATAATACTCTTTAGTTACCTAATGTGCGACTCAAAACTTATAAAATATGTATCGGATACGGGTAAACATAAAAACAGTAATTAAATAAAAAAAAGGTGATTAAATAAAAGAGAAAAAAATCATGTCTGGTTCGTATAGTGTTGAATGATCGATAGAGTTATGGATTAGCTTGATTTTGTGGAGAAACAAGAAAAATGGAGACGGAGGGAGGTTTAGGGTTTAAGAGGTAGGAGATGAAAAATTCCGTCGGATCCGACAGTTCTTTACGTTCCGTCGGATCCATTATTACATTGACACGTGGCGATATTTTTTTACTGGTCAATGAGTTCTTTAACTAATTCCGTCAAATCCATTAAAATTCTATTGGACGACGGTTCTTGGGTGGCTATTTTAGGGATTTTATGGGTATGATGGCCAAAAATGGAAATAATTAAGTTGGTAAAATGACTATTTTGGAAAAATTTTCCCAAATTTAAATGTTATACTGGTCCGTACATGTAAAATATTATTTAAATATAAAACAAACATTTAACTAACAAACATAAACAAACGCATGTAAACGAACATAAATGAGCACATTACCGAACGTTCACCATGTTCATGTTCGTTCATTTAACTAAACGAACAAGATTTCTAGTTCGTGTTGGTTTATTTATTAAGCGAATGAACGTGTAAACAAACTTTCCGTCAAACGATTCTTGAACGTAAACGAACTTCTCACCAAACGGTTTATGATTTCCGTTGGTGCCCATGGAGATTCTCTAGAAGATGATCCAACATGAAATTTCAATATTTTATTAAACTTAAAATAAAAGATTATTTAACCTTTTCGTAAGTTTGATTAACAGTTTTTCTAACTAATAAATGCATTTTGAAGTCAATAAATATATTAGTTTCTATTAAATTATTTTATTTTTTATTTTTAAATATGAAAACCACAAACAAAAGTGAAAATTGATAAAAGTTCACCACACTATTTATTGGAATACCACCTAATTTGTTAACGGAAAATCATCTGAAAGCCGATCGATGGGAAAATCTTATTTAAAAATAACAGTCTTGTATAGAATGAAGCGGGCTTGGGCGGGGGCTTACAACATTCAGTATATATACCCTACACCGCAACCTAAACTTAGCTACGTTTTGATTCGATTAATCTGCGCTAATATTAGGATTTATGGCAGAGCTTGCTTTTGACGTTTTTTAGGAGATACTTATACGATGAGCGTATATATATATATATACACACACGCCAAGACAGAATATACGCCGTGTATGTTATACGGCGTGTAACTTACACTATAGCAACTTCGAAGATGAATAAAATGATGAATGAATACCGGGACTAAACTTTTAGTGTTTTTTGATTAAGAACTTTGTAGAATTTTAATCTTTACTACTATAGCAACTTTGTATTCGTATGGTTGTACGTAACACGCGCCTATTTTTGTTTTTCTGAATTTAATATATATGTAGCACTCTAATACATTCTTTATTCTTACAAACTTAAGATTATCAGTTTCATTTTTTAAGTTATTTTTGCATCGTCTACACATAACTTGAAAAAGAAAAAAAAAACCCGACTATAACCGAACCGAAACCGAAAATAACCGAAAAACAAAAACCGAACAGTTGCATATTCAAAAAACCAATGACTTCGGTTTCGGTTTTAGCTTCACCTAATAACCGAACCGTGCTCAGCCTTACAATAACAAATAGCTAGGATTAGTTTAGATTATTTTTTTTAAACGACGAACCAAACATGTACTCAACATAAATATTTTATGTTATATTTAATCAACAAAAACTAGACAGTAATTAAATTTAAAAATCCTCATATTTATTGATCGAAAACTTGGGTCCCTCAAATTGTAAGTCCAAAGGAGGCGAATGCGTGAAAGGTAACCTAATAAAAGAGAAAAAAATCACGTCGAGTGAGTATAGTGTTGAATATAAATAAAATTGGCGGAGACACCATCTTTACTCGATTAGGAACCCTAATTAGTATTTGTGTTAATCGGCGAGTATGGATGAAGAGTATGATGTGGTCGTACTCGGAACCGGTCTCAAGGAATGCATTCTCAGTGGTCTTCTCTCCGTCAATGGTCTCAAGGTTGTTTCATTCCGATTTTTCTGCACTTAATCACACACCTCATATCATCATACTTCTTCCTGATTTATAGTTACTTGATTAGTTTTTTAGGTCAACATTTGGTTCCGATTATTCGTCCGGATCATCAGATCTGAATTGATCAGTAGGATCACGCTATTTTTGCTATAAATTGAGAATAATTAGGTTATCATATTATTATTTGATGATTGTCAGATTGTGTATAGTAATAATAATCTAAGGCTGTTATGAGAGTTACTCCTTGATTCGTGCCAGTTGATAGTTTGCATTTGGATGTTTTGGACCTTTGGTGATGTAATAAATTTTATGCTTGTATTAAAGTGACAGAGAGTGAAATAATTTGTTACATCTGTGTTAATTTAGATTGGAACTCGGTCGATTAGTAAGATCTAATCATGTAATTCATTTGTTTAAAGGACGTGAAAATTTATTTATCGGTCTATGGATCAAGTTTATTAGAGTTGCTGATATTTAGATAATGTTGTTAAGATTTTGCAACTGCCACAAAAATAGAACAATGATTGTTTTAGTTGATTCTGTACCCTTTTAAAGATACATGTAAAATATAAAGTAAATTTGGTGATTGTAAATTTTTACTAGTAAAAATTTAGGATTTGTTTTTCTTAGTTTTACTTTTTTTAACAGAGCATAAGTATATGGTTGATCATTGGTTGGCTGGACAAATAAAGTTTTTACTTATTAGCGGTTTTCTTGAAGCGAATAGTAGTACTGTTTGTATTTGTTTTACACAAGACAATGTTAAAAACAAACTTCTTTGTATATCTTTAACTAATATGGTAAGGTAACATTTAAATTAAAGAGTAGTGCATCAAAATTTCATCTAAACTCAACACACAAACTTTATTTTGGATTATATATGTTTTAACTTGTTGAGTGTTGATATCACTAATAAGCCATCAAGATACTCTAATCATCACAAGCTTTGTATAATAATTTGTCAAAATACTATAATTTGTATAAATGTTTCATGAATTATTGTACGAATAGTATTGACATTGTTTGGAATGAACTGCTCTTCTAAATTTTGATAAGAGTTGTATGAATATATTACCGTTCCAAATATCACAATATCTCAATAAAGTATATCTAAAGCAAAAGATACCTTCATTATCTTCATAAATGATTTGTATGTCATCGGTCATCACTTTCATATGAGCCATATGTTATTTTGTTGCAGTAACAGTTGTATTTGACTTCTAACCTAATAGAAACATGCTTTTTTTTCTTTTTTAAATTATGAGAAAGGAACTGCTAATCTGCTATGTATTCAGTATTTATACCAAAAGGTTCGAAAGTTTGTTTTTTCCTTGACTGTCTTCATTATTGCTTGCCAGTTTTTTCTGTTATGTGCTGTAAGGCTATAATTGATATTAATAAAGAAACCCGCAACATACTTCTTTACTTGAGATTGTAATCATTAAATTAGATGTGCATAGTGGCTTTGTTGAAAATTCACCAACGAATTTGTTTAGTGTAATGCATATGTTTGCGAATTCAAAACATTATCTATTTTCAACACAATTTGAAGATCTTCATATAACTGACAAATGCATTTATGGTCTTACTCTTATACTTTATGTCTGTGAATCAGGTTTTGCACATGGACAGGAATGATTACTATGGAGGAGAATCAACCTCACTCAACCTTATTCAGGTTTTTTTTCTTTAGCATCTATCTTAATACAATTTTATGTAGATTTTAGTAACATAAACGGCTTTAAAACTTACAGCTTTGGAAAAAATTTAAAGGAAGTGATAAGCCTCCAGCTCATTTAGGATCTAGCAGAGATTACAATGTGGACATGATCCCCAAGGTATCTATCTTGTTAATTTTTGCTCTCTAAATTTATTACCTGTGTTAATTCTTCAGCATGATATTTTTTGTATTGCAAGTTTATAATGGCAAATGGTGCACTGGTGCGCGTCCTCATTCACACTGATGTCACAAAATATCTTTACTTTAAAGCAGTAGATGGCAGCTTTGTTTATAACAAAGGAAAGGTATATTGTTAATTTGTTTCCATCAAATAATTGCAACTTTTTGTAACTTTTAATGTCTTACAATTTTGAACTATTTTAACTGCATAGGTGCACAAAGTACCAGCTACTGACATGGAGGCCCTCAAGTCCCCTCTCATGGGCATTTTTGAGAAACGTCGCGCTCGCAAGTTTTTCATTTATGTTCAGGATTATGTTGAGAATGACCCCAAAACACACGAGGGGTTGGATTTGACGCGCGTGACAACCAGAGAGCTTATTGCGTATGCTTCTTGTTTTATTAATATTAAAAGATATCAAAGTTAATTGTGAAATGTTATTTTGCACCATCACTATTCAATGTTTGATTAGTTGTATGAAATGTTGTTTTCAAACGCCACTAATGATATCTTATATTTTCAGTAAATACGGTCTTGATGACAACACAGTGGATTTCATTGGCCATGCATTAGCTTTGCACAGAGATGACCGTTACTTAAACAAACCCGCTCTGGATACAGTCAAAAGAATGAAGGTGTAAATTATTTGTCAATTTTCGTTACTCGTCTTCTTTTCACTTCATAAATTTTTTTAAAACTAACTGAGTTTCAAATTTTGTTTGTGTAATAGCTTTATGCTGAGTCACTTGCACGTTTTCAAGGAGGATCACCATACATTTATCCTTTGTATGGACTAGGCGAGCTTCCTCAGGTACATGTTCTAGATACCTTTGTTTCATTTTTTAAAAATGGTTTTACAGTAAATCCCTCATTTTACAAGTATAATATGAAGTGGAGTTTAATGTTTTACTCCAACATACTTTGTAGGCTTTTGCTCGGCTCAGTGCTGTTTATGGTGGAACCTATATGTTGAATAAACCTGAGTGCAAGGTATGCTATATGTTGGGATGCGAAGGCCTTTAATTGGCCGGCCCTAGGTTGGTTTGAATTAAGGAAAAGGGCAGCCGGCCCTAATTAGTTCCTACCTAATTTAGATGACTTATTCCCCAAGCTAATCTCGTCCTATAAATACACATGATGTAATTGTATTCTTTGAGCACCTAATAAAGAATTTCCTAGTTGCAGAGTGGACGTAGGCATCTTGGCCGAACCACTATAAATCTCGTGTCTCTTATTTTTTCTGCTTTCGTTTGTGCTTGTGTGTGGTTTTCCGCTGCGTACCGACTCTGATTCCTAACAACTGGTATCAGAGCTTTGGCTCGTTGTTTACACACGGTTTTCCGGGTGATTTTGCAATTAGAATTCCTGTTTTGGACTTCTTGGAGTTGCAGGTTTCACTCGGGCGTTGCAGGTGAAGCACCGGGTCGGGTGTTTCGGGTTTTAGGGTTTTTTCTTTGGAGGTTGCTCGGCTTCAGGTTGTTCGTGTTTTTTTTTGGTTCTTTCTCGTTCGCAATGGCTGAAGACGGGAGGGTTCGAATCGACAAGTTTAACGGGACTGATTTTGCATGGTGGAAAATGCAAATAGAGGCGTTACTTGGGGAACACGATTTGGATATGGTTTTGACAGAAAAACCAAAAGGAATGAGTGCGGCTGATGAAGCGGTTTGGGACTCAAAGGACAAGAAGGCAAAAGGAAAGATCATACTGGCTTTGACGAGGAGCGTGGCTTTCAACATAATGAAAGAAACCACAACATGTGGTATGGTGACGGCTCTGTCAAACATGTATGAAAAGCCTTCTGCCGGTAATAGAGTGTTCTTGATGAGGGAATTGTTCATGACAAGGATGAACGATGGCGGTTCAGTTACTGATCATATTAATAACATCAATTCGATTTTGTCTAGGTTATTAACCGTAGGCATGAAATTTGATGATGATACTCAGGCTGTGATTTTGTTATCCTCTCTGCCTGAAAGCTGGTCAGGTTTTGTGACAGCGATCACGAATTCTGCGGGGGCTGGTACTTTGAAGTTTGACGGGATCCGGGATAGTGTTTTGGGTGAAGATATTCGCCGGAAGAACTCTAGTGGCGGGTCATCTTCAGAGTTACTTAATGTTGGCAGGGGAAGGGGAAATAACAGGAGCAGTGGGAGTAGGGGGAAAAGTTCAACTCGAGCTCTAAAGGATG
The DNA here is from genome assembly GCF_021521415.1 of Bidens hawaiensis. NCBI lineage: Eukaryota > Viridiplantae > Streptophyta > Magnoliopsida > Asterales > Asteraceae > Bidens > Bidens hawaiensis. Next base: position 1,206,806 of record NW_027491236.1, read on the forward strand.
TGAGGTGCTGGATCTGCGAGGAGTTTGGACATGTGAAAAATCAATGTCCAAGAAGGAACAAGGAAGAATCTGAGAAGAATGAAGGCAAAAAGCAGATAAACACATGTCAGGATCAATTTGGTTCTGATTCTGAAGAAGATGCTTTGATTTGCTGTACGGAGTCTTCTATTGATTCTTGGGCCATGGATTCTGCTTCATCGTGCCATGCCATGCACAGCGGGGATACGATGGTGAATCTAAAGGTTGGTAACTTTGGGAAGGTACGAATGGCTAATGGGGATGTTCTCGATGTTACGGGCATGGGTGACGTTACTTTAGTAACTGATTTGGGAACCACATGGAACTTGAAGAATGTCAGGGTTGTTCCAGCTTTGAAGAGTAAGCTTATCTCTGTCAGTCAGCTGGATAAACAGGGACTAGAAGTAAAGTTTGGTGGTGGCAAATGGAAGGTAACTAAAGGTAATCTGGTTATTGCTCGTGGAAACAGGCAAGGTTCATTATACATGGTGGAAGTACCTGTTGAGGGAAGCGTGGCCGTCCCTCAAAACAAAGTTAGGCTCACTGAGTCGAAGGGGCAAAAGAAGGTTCAGTTTGCAAGATTAGAGCCTTGTGCCAAAGTGATTCGAGCTGAGCGGAGTCGGAAGTCTAAACTAGGTCAGGGGTTCGGTGACAGTGAGAGCAAGGGACGTGTTCCGGTTACTGTTACAAAACAACGTTGGGTTTTGAAGACTGCTAGTCCGGCTGTGAAAATCTCTCTTGGAAGAATCTTGCTTAATAAGGAGAGTGGTAAAGGTCCTCGGTGTATCTCTGGATCCGGTGGAGTGTGCAAATCGGTTGAGACAGAGGAGAAGTTTGTGGCGGTAACAGTCACGACTGGGTTGGAGCTCGGGGGAGCTTCAACCGGCCCTTCAGTTAATTGATGAGGGGAATTGCAACTAGGGAGGTTTTGGAGTCTTAGCTTGTTCTGTGAGAACTGGAGGCTTGGAGGACTCAGACATAAAGAATACTGGAGTTACTGATGTTGGGTTATTTGGATGAAATTGCTGAATATGCAAAGACCTTCGAGTGGGAGATTGTTGGGATGCGAAGGCCTTTAATTGGCCGGCCCTAGGTTGGTTTGAATTAAGGAAAAGGGCAGCCGGCCCTAATTAGTTCCTACCTAATTTAGATGACTTATTCCCCAAGCTAATCTCGTCCTATAAATACACATGATGTAATTGTATTCTTTGAGCACCTAATAAAGAATTTCCTAGTTGCAGAGTGGACGTAGGCATCTTGGCCGAACCACTATAAATCTCGTGTCTCTTATTTTTTCTGCTTTCGTTTGTGCTTGTGTGTGGTTTTCCGCTGCGTACCGACTCTGATTCCTAACACTATATTGCTATATCACGCCCTTCCTCGTATTCTGAACCTGGCTTTCCCGAATATATAATTAACTAGGTTTATGGACGTTTTTAATTTTTCAAAATACTAGGTTGAGTTTGATGAAGAGGGCAAGGTCTGTGGTGTTACTTCAGAGGGTGAAACAGCCAAGTGCAAGAAAGTTGTTTGTGATCCTTCCTATTTGCCTAACAAGGTATATTTTTCTTCCTTGTCTTAAGTGGGATTCTATTATTATAGCATTAGCTAGCGTTGACTATTGTGCATTTGTGACAGTGTTACTCTAAATATATAATAAAATTAAGTATTTGGGCTGCTGTGTGATGTGACATGAATTATTAGTATGAAATCATTGTTGCGCTTATTAATTATCTAAGCATGGTCTTTGACAGGTGAGGAAGGTGGGCAAGGTGGCCCGAGCAATTTGCATTATGAGCAATCCCATTCCAAATACCAACGACTCACACTCGGTGCAGGTTATTCTCCCACAGAAGCAGTTGGGTCGCAAATCTGACATGTGAGTTTAAATATAATTTGGCATTTAATTGATATACTATCATAAAAACCAACACACTTTCTTATTTTTCACGGAGAAGTGTCAACCTATTTTTGGTATATTATCTCTCAGCTTGTAGAAAATACATGAAAAAGTCACTAACCTAATTTTTGTACATTAAAGTCCTTAAACTTGTCTAAAATACACTTTCTTATTTTTTTTTATTTTATTTTTTTTACTTGTCAAAAAAAAAAAAAAAACTCTGAAATTTGTCAAAATAACACGGTATAATTTTTTGTTGCAATTTTCAAAAATAATGAATGTTACTTTATTATATTTTGACCAATTTAAAAATAACACGGTATAATTTTTTGTTACAACTCATCATTTTAAAACAAAAATCACAGTTTTGTGCATTTTAGGCAAGTTTAGGGACTTCAATGTTTTTTAGTTTAGTGACTTTTCTGTATGTTTTTACAAGTTGTGGGACTATAATATATCAGAATTAGGCTAAAGGAAAGAAATTGTTGTTTTTTTACAGTATTGATCTTTTAATATTTATATACACTTATTTATTTGAAAGGCAATGATTAAAATATGGTTCATGCTGTTTTATATAATAATAATAATAACGGCTTGTTTAAAGTAAATAATATTACCAATAATGATTTACATTCTGCAGGTATCTGTTTTGCTGTTCATACTCTCACAATGTTGCTCCAAAAGAGAAGTTTATTGCATTTGTATCTACAGAGGCAGAAACTGATCAACCTGAAATTGAATTAAAGCCCGGGCTTGATCTTTTGGGTCCCGTTGATGAAATCTTTTATGATATATATGACAGATACGAACCAGTGAACGAGCCGTCTTTGGATAATTGCTTTATATCCACAGTGAGTTTTAATTTTTTGCAACAAATAGTTTTATCATGTTTTAATTCTTTTTTATGTTGAACAGAGCTATGATGCCACAACTCATTTTGAGTCAACTGTGATTGATGTGCTCAACATGTACTCGATGATAACAGGGAAGGTATGTAAATAATTCGTCTAATTAATTTGTTTCCCTTAATGATGTCTGTTTCTTTGCTAACACGCGTTTTCATGTAGGTACTTGACCTGAATGTAGACCTAAGTGCTGCAAGTGCTGCTGAGGAGTAGAAAGTTTGGAAGTGTGTTGTTTTTCTATATCTTTTAAGTTGTGGAAAAAGTTGTACTTGAAATTTTAAGGAGTTATTGTATGTGCTTTTGTGTAAAATGCGACTTTTAAGTGTTATCACAAAGGAAAATTATCGCCCATAAAAGGCCGAACAACTTTCATTGGTTACCAAAGAGAGATGATTGATGCACGATTTGACCATGGATTGATCATGCAAAGTATGTTCAAAAACTTTTAAAATGATAAAACATTAACAATGAATATACTACATACTTGCATATCCCACAATGAAAACAAAACCTTCAATGTCAGGTTTGGTTTACATGGGCGGTCCTAAGTTCCATATTGCTGGTTGCATCAACAAGCTGCCGTATTGTTGATATTGTTGAAACTGTAGAAATCACAAACCGTCTGACGTGCTTATTTATCCTTCTATCGATACCAACCCTCGATTAACACATCCACAAGAAAAACAAAACCTTCAATGTTGGGTTTGGTTAACACGGCCGGTCCTAAGTGCCATATTGTTGGTTGGATCAACCAGCTACCATGTTGTCAAAACTGTATAAATCTCAAACCGTTTGATTTGCTTATTTAAACCGTTCCATCAAGTTCAACCATCGATAAGCACATCTGTACTCCTCACTCACAGTATCTAAGTCACGGATAAACCAAATTAGGACAAAAGCTGAGAAAAGATTCTTGGTACCTTGTATGAACGAAGTTTAATGACAAAATTGGCACAAGAGACACAAAATCTATTGTACTCTAGTAATAATAAAGTTAAAATTTACAAATTTAAAAGACAACAATACACATGCTTTTATAATCATTTGATGAGAATTCTAAATAATAAACTAAAAGAATAGCCCTCCTTTACTTCTCATAAACTACCAAAATCCATCATATAATCCAATCTATCTTCTTTAAACCACCCTTTTGCGACGAGCAGTAGACGACCAAGAAGAAGGCACAACCGCAAACACCACAAGACCACCCAAAATAACAACCGGAAGCAGCAGCAACATTGGCGGCGGCGGCGGCAACGGCGGAAGTACCACCGGAAGTACCAACAACGACACCGCCAATCCCACCATCACCAGAACCGATTCCACACTAAAATAGCTCTTTGATTTTGATACCCTTTTCCCTCCAAAATCATACTCCAGCCGCCTCTTCTGCTGCACCACCATACCGTAGGTCATGTTCATATTCATATTCATTCTTCTCACTTCCATAATACTTGAACCTGTATCTGAAATGGGTTTGGATTGACTTTGTGAGAGGTGATGGATATTTGAAGGAAGAAAATTGTGATTGAAATCTGTGGTCGGATTAAGTGGATCGACAGAACAAGTGGTGGCTGCAACTAGTTTCCCTATTATTGCAACTAGTGTTGTGTTGTTCAAGACCAAAGGATTTGTTGAAAAATCTTGTAACTATGCAAGTTCTAAGAATCAATTTTTTAACATGTATAGTTTGTAATTAATCTAATATATCATGGGCTTTTGGTTACTTCTTATAGAAAGTTTTCGGTATATTAAACTTTGGATGTAATATTTCCATGTGATAAATATGCTATTGCAAAAGTCTTTCCATCATGTGCGAATTATGGTATTGATGGAGGCGATAACATCGAACATTTTTGACAAAGCAATGGGAGAGTTGAAATAGTAACCTACCTTTTTTTTTAAGTACATCCCACCTTTTACAAATATGCGTGTATTGACAAACCAAACTTTTTATGTATCATGTTTTGTATTGCATTCCACGTGTAAAGCTTTTTTTGTGATGTTTAATTGAATGTTCAATCTTAAATTTGAAAAGTTGCAACTTGCAAGTCCCAAAATAGTAATGGCCGTGGATATTGGTTCACAACGTGAATCAATTAAAAAAGTATATATAAAGAAAGATGGGCCATCAATCACGAAAAGATATACAACCCGCTAGAGAAAAAGCAACATAATTTGTCCTCTCTGGCGACTGACGAGTTCAATTGCTCATTGTCTCTCTTTTGGTCGAGTTTGACAAAAAAATTTCTAGATTAAATTGCTAACTACGGTTTTGAGAAACAACAGATCTAACCGGCTGAATCGACCGGTTTTTGGTGGTCTAAACGTTTTTTTAATTCAAAATCCATAGTTTGTATTTATAATTCTAATATAATAAATATCGTTAATTGATACATACATACATACATATACATTATTGCATATTCCAATAAAGAGAAACGCTAAAAGACCAGTTCAGTTTATATGACATGATTCAAGTTTCAACCGCTAAGCATGATAATCAAACAATGATACTGTCAAAAGTCAAAACCATACTATAGATTGAAACTGTACAAATTTCAAACCGGCAAAACCAGCTGACTTGATTACATTTGATCAGTTGAGTCAATTTCAATGGTTTGACTTGATGTCATTCGATCAATTGAGTTGATTTCAACGGTTTATAAGCACCCATATTCCTTTCAAACACCATCTATGTCATGAACCAATCAAATCAAGAAAAATGCTCAACAGGGAATCTGAGGTACCTTATAATGAATCTTACGATACATAAAGTTCAATGACTAATTAAATTGATATAACATATATACATCAAATGCATAAAGTTATAACGATTTACAAATGTAAACAATCACAATATAAACCAAACACATGCTTTTGTATCAACATTTTAATTTAAAAAAATAATAATAAACCATAAGTATAAGCCTTCAATAATCTATACATCTCTTAAATCCACCAAAACTCAATATTTTTTAAACCACCCTTTTGCGACGAGAAGTAGACGACGAAAAAGACGGCATAACCGCAAACACCACAAGACCACCCAAAATAACAACCGGAAGCAGCAGCAACATTGGCGGCGGTGGCGGCAACGGCGGAAGTATCACCGGAAGTACCAATAACGACACCGCCAATCCCACCAACACCAGAACCGATTCCACACTAAAGTAACTCTTAGATTTTGATAGCATCTTTTCCTTTTTCCCTCCAAAATCATACTCCGGCTGCCTGTGCTGCTGCACCACCATAATGTTTGAACTTGTATCTGAAATGGTTTTGGATTGAATTTGTAAGAGGTGATGGTATATGAAGGAAATGGTGATTGAATTAAGTGGGTTTGGGCAGACCAAGTGGTGGGTGCAACTAGTTTCCTTTATGTGCAAGTGTTTTGGTGTGTTTTTCAAGACCAAAGGATGGGTGTATGTATGGGTTCTTTGTTTCTGGACAAATCTTGGCGGCCAAAACACACCACTACACATATTGAATTTTAAGTGGATTCTATGTATTTGGTTATGCTTATTGCTAAACCCATGTGATACTTGTAAGATATGATCCGGTCGAACAAAAACCAATTTCTCATTACCTTCCTAGTCAAAAAGATGAAAGTTTGATTTAAGGACCATGTCAACTTAGAGATCATAATTTCCACATAAAGAGATTGCGGTGAGGCGAGACGAGACGAGTCGTTTTCCACAAAATTAGCTAGGATTGCTCGTTATGTGGATGATGTTAATGTTTGGGCAACGATTCAGTAAAAAATTTGAAGATTTTCTTAGACAAGATCAACCGATACAAGGTGACTTTGAAAAACAAAGTGATTAACAAAAGTAGTGTTTGGATCAAATACAAATTAAATTACATAATTACACTACTCAATTTTCATAGTTAACACGTTAATTTAATTTGTACGTTAACTTTCACCAACAAAAGTATGAGTATTGGCTTAGACTAAGTGCTTCAACATCTTTTGCAAAAGTTACTGAACCTAGGATTATATTTTCGTGATGATGATAGATGAGTGTTACATTAACCCCCCCCCCCCCCCCCCCAAAAAAAAAAAAAGGGGGCAAACATCACAAATCAACAATATTATGAATACGGATGTTTCAACACGGTGCAAGATATGCAAATCCAGGAGTTTGGGAACCGTATTAACGAGGTAATATTCGAATTTCTTATTTGTACGAGCAATTAAATACATGTGATAATTTTGGTAAGTTTGATAAACCGAAGATAGTATGTACGGTTAAGCGATATGTATCCATGATGATGATGAAAGAAGACTTTTGATTGAACTCCTGAACTACATTGATAATTTCAAAGCGGATGCAATATTTATATATGTTATATCAAAAACTAATATTTATATATGTTATATCGAAAACTAGTTGTTTAGGAATGTTTCTTTAAAAAATATAATGGCTCGGTTAAAAAAGATAAAAGCCCAAACCAACTTTAAGGATATTGTATATTATTTATGCATTTGAAATTTAATTTGGGTTTTATCCTTTTATTACTGATATGACCTGAACCAAACCGAAAAATCTAAAATCCAATGATAGACAACTCGGCATAAAAACTTACCAATGGAAAAAAAATGATAAAAACCCGTTCGCTGGATCGTCAAAACAATAAACCGTTCAAACTGAACCATGAATCGACACGTATAAAATTTTTAACCAGCAAAACCAATCGAATTTCTTTGATTTGCCAAGTTGAGCCGGCTTCACGGTTTATGAGCATCATTCCTATTCCTCCTTAACATCTATGCCCGGATCAATCAAATTAGTAAAAGCCTCAAACTTAGAAAAAGGAAATCCTTGGTACTTTATAAGTTATAATGAATCTTACGATATATGAAGTTTAATGACTATAAATTGATATAAACACAGACAAGAAATGCAATTTAAATCTAGATTTCATAAAATCATAACGATTTACAAATTAAAACCTCACAATATAAACCAGCATATGCTTTTTGATCAACATCTTAATTAATCAACTAAAAGTATAAGTCTTCAATTCTATACACCTCTTAAATTTAAATCTACCAAAACTCAATATTTTCTAAACCGCCCTTTTGCGACGAGCAGCAGACAACCACGAAGACGGCATAAACGCAAACACCACAAGACCACCCAAAATAACAATCGGAACCAGCAGCAGCATTATCGGCGGTGGCGGCGAAGGCGGCAGCACCACCGGAAGCACCAACAACGACGCCGCCAATCCCACCAACACCATCACCGATTCCACACTAAAATAACTCGTTTTCGACACCATCTTGGCCCTTTTTGGTCCGAAATCATTAGCGGACAATAACCGGTCACCGTAACTCATCTTCATGTTCATTCTATGCACTTCCATAATAATATTAGAACAAGTTGTCTAGCTTAAATGGGTTGAATAGAATTTGTGACTTGTGAGATGTGATTAATATTTAGAAGAAAGTTGTTATATTTAAATGTGTGTGGGGTGTGGTTGGATTCAGTGGATTCGGCAAGTGGGGGCTGCAAGTAGTTTCCTTTTACTATAAATGTTGGTGTGTTTTTTAGGACCGATAAGTAGGTACTTTGTTTCTAGACAAAGACTGGCGACCCCAACACGTTTTTCTCCTTTTGACCCATCATACTACGTTAGACAATCTTCGACCATCAAATATTTATTTTATGTTTTGTGAATTTAAATATTTGAGATTTGGGAATGAAACACAGCAAATAGACAAGCCATGTTGAACTTGTTTAATGTTTATTCTACTGGGTATTATTATTGTAACTTGTGTGTATTTTGTATTATATAAGTTGTTATTTTTTTTGTTATGTGAGTTGCAAATCAACACTTGCATAGGTTGATATGATGCATATTTTAATGCAACTCTTTACCTCACTTTTTATTTAACTTTTTTTATATATAAATTTTGACAAATACCATATAATTTTTTTTATGTTAGATATAATCTATAATATATATAAAAGAAAACCCAAAAATCTTATGTGTCGTGATGTGGTGGCTCCCCCTTTTTATGAAAGTCACCAGATTTTTTTATTTTTAAATGGAGGCCTCTCATTGATTTAACCCAAATTTATGGGTATGTGTCTTACCAAACCCAGATAGCTGTTAAACGGGTTATAACATCTCATTAAATTAAAAAATAATCTCATCAAATATTTGATATGAAAATCCTATAAAATAGGAATATACTAAAAATTAATATCCTATTTTATTTTAAAAAAAGATATTATTTATAATTAAGAAACAATTTTATAATAAAGAAAATAAACGGGTAATGGGTATCATCAAACCCAGATAGCTTTCAAACCGGATTATATCATATCATTTATTTGTGAAACCATTTCATCTCAAACCTCAAGTATATTAATTATTAACTTTTCTTACAATAAATAAAATTAAAATCCAAATATAAATATATAAATATTAAAAACGAATAATGTAAAACAACCTCCGTAATATAGGAGATAAAATCTAGTAGCATATATTATAAGAGACGGCTTAAAATTTAAATAGTGAAAAATCCTGAAATGGGTGGCTAGTGAACTCATTTTAATAAGATTTAAGGTGCAGGGGAATGAAAAAAAATTAATTATGATTGTTGCCTTTTATTTAGTTCTTTATTTTTTTATAAACTAACGAACTTTTTGTATGTTATTAATTATTAAAAAGGTTCTATTATAAAATCGTATAATTATTTTTAGTTTGATAATTAATTGATATGTTCTTAAAAAAACTTTTTTTTAACGGCGAAAATTATATATATAAAGCACCGACCAGCAAGAAACTAGCCGGACAAAAACAAGTAAGGAACATCAGGATTAATTTACTAGATCTTCATGATTAATTTACTAGATCATAAAAAACATTTTAACCTTGAAGTAGACACATCAGGATTAATTTACTAGATCTTCATGATTTTGCAGCCACTGGCCACTCACAACACAATGCGTTTATTCAAAAAATAATGATGTGTCAACACTGGCGAAGCTTTATTAGGGTCGGGGGAGGCCCCGGCCCCCCCGATTTTTTCGCTTAGTAGTGTAAATTTATCTGTTTTCGTCCGAAATTTTTTATGCGTAATGTAAATTTAGGCGTTTTCGGCCGAAAATTTGAGTCCGGCCCCTCATCGTTTGTGAATTTTTGTATACATTTTGACTCCGCCCGCACCCCCGCCCCCCGCCCCGGTACGTGTCTTAATCCAAGCTTCGCCACTGTGTGTCAAGTTCTTATGAAACTCTATCATATTGATGTTATATTTTTTTTTATCAACTTTTTACTGGTTTTTTATTAACTTTTTACAGTTTTTTTTCCAATAAATTATTTTGTCTAGAAACAACAGCATTTATTTATTCAATATGGCTCATATAGTTCTGTACTAACTCATAAAAACCTGCATCTATACGACTAGTATAGGTTAAATCGGATAGATGTTTGGTTGCATGGTATGTCTGAATTTTGATGTCTGTTCTTTTTAATTTTAAAATAATATAGATGCATTTACCCTTAACCCTTAGGCTGAGGGGTGTGGGGGGCGCGAGAGGGGGCGCGAGTGGGGGCTCCAGCCAATAATATTGTGACGTGTGGCAGAGAGAGAAACTTGATAAGATGGGTGTTGGAGCCCCCGCTCGCCCCCCTGGCCCTGGTGTGGAGGGGCGCGAGAGGGGGCGCGAGCGGCTCTATAATATTCTTCATCCCAACGGCTCTTCACGCATTCCCAATACCCCTTTACGCCTCTGCCCTCCCGCTAGCGGCCTTGCGCCTGCTTTGAAAGCCGTGCTCGCGCCCCTCTCGCGCCCCTCTCGCGCCTCGGTGGTGTGGTGCTCGCGCCCCGGGGCGCGAGCGGATGGGCTCACGCGCCCCCTCTCGCGCCCCCTCTCGCGCTCCACACCCCTCAGCCTTATACACATACTATTTAGTGGTGGTTATTTGATTATTTTAGCGCTTTGGTCCTTTTTTATATATAATAAATCTGCCTTACATCATAAATACGTTGGAGACACCCCACACCATTTTGTGTGATGACAGATCGATGTGGAAAGATCAATAAAAAACATTTATAAAGTACCTTCACTAGTTAGGGCAAGTAATGTGTCGAATCCACAGGGAATCAGTGGAAAGTGCTAATCAAGTTCAATTTGTAATAACTAATTTTACTGGGCGGACAAGCGATGTCAAGCGGTTTATAAGAATTGTTGAAACGAAGCGACTATTAATTTAATTTGTAAACAATTATGAAAAGGGTAACCAGTCTCCAGGTTTCATGTTTTGAAGCAAGTTGGATAGAAAACTAAACCTATTGGATTATAAGAGCATTCCCAACCCATCCCCTAAAATTATGTGAGGAGAGTTTGTAAATTATAGGGTGAGGTTGTGAGTGGTTGTGAGTGTAAATTATAGGATGGAGAGAAAAAATGTAGTGATTTTTTGTAAATTTGGGGAAAGGTAGTGATTTTTTTGTAAATTATAGGGTGGAGAGAGAAAACTGTAATGAAAAATGTATAAAAAATATTATTTAATTGAACATGAGAGAGAAATGTAGAGTTTTTTAGTGTAATTATATGATATACATGAATTTAGGGATAGGGAACGGGATGAGAATGCTCTAATCTTTCTTTGAATCAATAAACCAAAAGACTAAATGTTTGACTATGTTGATTATCAGAACTCAATCCGAATGATTGACACGGCTAAACAATAATCTAATTGATTGTTAAGTTTAGGTATTGATGAATTATTAGTTTTATGGTTAAAGATAGTTAGATCAATGACACTAAGAACTTAATCCTAATTGTTGATGACCACAAATCGTTAACTGATAAACTGTAAATCAATCAATAATCAAAAACTCTTTCAAGCACACAAACAAAATCCAAAAGTTAGGTTTAGAATACCAACAATCCAACAAACAACTCAACCCTACACCCGGAGACGGTCACAAGCGGATTAGCCTTGCATAGTTGTCTTCATTAGCTCTCTTGATTCTTCAATGGATGATGGCATGGATGATTATGATGATTGGGATGTGTTAGAAGGGTGAAAAACGGCTCCAAAATCGTCCAAGTATGTTAGGGTATAAAGCATAGCTGTCCTAGGGTTGAACCGGACTTAAATATGGAAGAAAATGCCAAGAAATCATGTTTTTCCGCCCAAGCAACCGTAGCCTACGGTCTCCCCACCGTAAGCTTCGGTGGGAACCGTAGCCTACGGTCCAAGCTCACTGCCTTACGGTGATTGCCCCCTCTCATTGTTTTACTCGTAACTTCTTCGTTATAGCTCTGTTTTACGCACCGTTTTCGGCCACGTCTTCGTCTTCAAATTCTCTATCATTTCATGCAATAAAATATTCATTTCCATTCCATCTCATATGTTCCAATTTAGCTCCTTTAATCCCTTGTAAGCTCCACTCACCTGTAAACGTAAAACCACTCAAAGTAATTGTGTCCAAGACATATAAACACATAAAATAAACGATATAACTTACTTAACAAACATTATTTCACCCACACATCAATGACAAAGGTGGTCTAGTTTTAAAATTGTGGTTAGAGATTCCCACTAGTAAAATGTGAAAAAACCTTACAAAAGCAATCGACTAAATTAAAATCAACAGCATTGATTTATTCAATAACAATTATTATTATTACTAGGTTAGATCCCGTGTATTACACGGGGTGATAATAAAACAAAATTAACAAAAAAAATAAATAAATACAAAATATATCATAAATAAGTATAAATAATTATAATTCATACATAAAAATACAAATAACATATTTTTGGTCATGCTTCAATTCAAGGTGCACAATTATGATAAAAAAATGCTGCTTCCCATATTATTAATTTATAGAAACATGGATGTTAGCATTCTCCTAAAGTAGCTTTAGATTTTGTTTTACTAAACCAGCTCTTAACACATATAAGTAAGGCTATCATGTGAGTGAACGGCAAAAAATACCACTTCCGATATTATCAATTTGTAGAAAGATGGATGGTTAGTATTCTTCTAAAGTAGCTTTAGATTTTGCAGTATTAAACCAATGCATAACAATACAAGTAAGGCTATTATGTGAGTGACTCGTTTTTAGTAGAATGCATATGTAAAAGTAGATTTAGTTTTTTATGTTATGCAAAATGTACATTACAAGTTTAATTCTTTATATTATTCAAAATTTACATTTCAAAGGCACATAATAATAAGATATTTTATAATATGTAGAGATTCTTGTCATATATAAATTTGTAATTATTTGCTTAACTTATTAATTTAACAAAATGATCTAACATTTTGTTAAAGTCATCTGCAGATTGAATCAGCCAAAAATTTTCATGAGAAAACGTTAAGAAATAAGTTTCAATCCATATTAAGAGCTAAACAAAGTAAACGTGATTATTTAATAATGTCAAATTTATTATTGTTCAGCGCCTGATTAATCTCATTCTGATCAATGTTTTCAATATCATATTAGATTTTGGATTTAGAAACACACATAATAAGATTTTAAAATGAGAGCTTACATATAGATGTTAATTTTAATGTTAATCTTAATTAAATATGGAGAACCCAAAGGTTTAATTTTTTAATTTGGAGTTATATGACACGTGGCAATTTGAGGGATTAGAAAGTTGTCACATATGATTGAAAGGAGCTAGAGAGGACATGTGACATTAAGATGGTTTTTGTTTATTAGTATAGTAAGATAAGATTATTATTATCTTTTGTAATAATGCATATATATTTCTCATTTCTTATTTTACTTAAAACCATACACATATCATGTTAATGATTTTAATGTAATTTATACTAAATTTTTATCAAGTTAATTGTAATATAAATTTAAATAAGTCGAATGCAGGGTACATACTTATTTAATTTTATTGTAATTTAAAATCGTATTGGTATTTAGGGGCGAAGCCCCTAAAAATTGGGTTCCAATGGGGCAACACCCCCTTGGCGGAGGTCCGGGGTCAACGCCCTTGGTAGCAAGGTCCAAGGGACGGTAGCCCTTGGCAGGGTCCAAACAGGAGCGTCATTTTTGAATTTCAAATGGATAATAACTGCAACAGGCAGTTAACAAACCCAACCCTAGAAAACTAATTGTTTGATCATACAAAATATTCCTATGGTTTATCAAAATCTCTCACAAAATCCATACTTGATTCTTGCTCTTAACTCTGAGTTTTATCCAAAGATATATAAACAAATGTCTACGCAATTCTGACTCTCAGATTTTACAAGGATATCCGTTTTCTATGCAATTTCCCCAATATATTTTAGTTTTTTATCATAGCTTCCGAGCAGGGCTGACTCAATCCTTTTGCGGGCCTAAAACAAAACAAGAATTTGAAGCCTTTTTCAAAATTTTAATGTTACAAAGCAAAACAACTAAACACGGATATGTTTGTCTTTACAAATAACCTAAGGTAAGTTTTATCATTTAATACGTTTTTTGGTCTAGCTTTGGTCTAAATTTCATTATTAAGTATGTCTTTGGTCTAAATTAGAGGCCTTATCCAAGTGAAGGTATAAAGCCCTAGCTCGATCATGGGTTCGAGTCTTGCAATGAGAGATTTTGCTATCCTTTATCGTAAGCGTGCTGGTCGTTAAAAAAACTAAAGAGACCCATAAATACAATCAACAGATTAGTCATACAAATAAAATGATTGAATGATTCTTTAAATATTGATAAAGAAAATCTTACTGAACAAATAAATAACTCAAAACAATTTTAAAAAGGTAAAATCAAAAGATTAGTTGGGCTACGGTCGGTGGGTCGAGTAACCGGTCGGCCACACCCTCCCCGAAATGAATGTTATGTTTCATGCATCATTGTTAAGAATTTTTAATTCATATTTTACACTTCAGTTCAGTTATGCTTTCAGTATTAGGCTATAATTACTTGTTTTGATGTTTAAAGGATTAGCAAATTTTGCTCTTATGTTTTGTTTACTTATTGAATGCTTGTAATGTGTTTGGCTTTGTTAGTGGCTTTGTCACATTAGATGATTTGTAGGATCGTTATAAGAATGTATGCCAATTGTTCGCTCATATTTGTTTGGATATGTGCTCACCTTCTCGCTAGTTGTTTAGTTAAGATCAAATTTAAACAATTTTTAACATAAGACATATAAAATGAATTAGAGCATTCACAAAAGCAAACCTTCATAGTTGTCAAATCATCTCTAATAAGGAATGTGAATAATAATCAAAATAAAGAAAGAGCAAATTAAGGATTGAAGATTGGTCATAACCATTAGCTCAATTGTCTCCGTATAATTAGTTATGCATATATTTGTATTTAATGTGTATTCCTATAAACTAGTCACCCCATTGTATTTATATGTCTAATTATTAATAGACAAAGTACGGTTTCATAATATATTCAAAACGTTAATAATCTCCGCATCCAATCCACCTCAAATTACAAATTTATTCACAAACATCAATTTCTCCACAATAACAAATCTCAACAAACTCTATTAAACATTGTGTGTGGAGCCCACACTCCCATCCGCTAGAGGCCTGCGAGTCTGGACCTTCTCCAAGTGGGGACTTCCTACACATCAAAAGCCACATCAGACAAAGGGTAATTGCAAAATTGTCATTGCTAATGCTCTTAGAGTAATTATTATTACACTTTAATTACTTTAATACTTTTTTACACTTCTCATGTTAAAATTGTTTGTACCAGATCCCGACATACACACACACACATACATATATATATATACATATATATATATATATTATACTTCTTGTAAAAAAAATTTCAACAAAATTTAAAAATAAAAAAAGGAGCAAATTGACATGCCATGTTAAAATAATTAAAATACAAAGGAGCAAATCGACATCCCATGTTAAGAGTCGTTTGATATTTATTCTAATTGCATTATTATAAGTTCACGTATTTTATAATATTAGTATTAAGATTATTTAAAAAATAATAAAGATAGTTTTTGATCATCTATTATAACCCTTGCTCCCTTACATCAACTAGAAATTTTCTTTTTAGATTTATTAGTAGATTTTTTTATTTACAAATTTTCCTTAATCGATTTTTTAAATAACTCGTTAGATTGTTAATTGTCATCATCCATTAACCTACAAAATGTAGGAAGCTGATAGAATGCGACATATATCTTGGGATGAGATATATAATGCACAAAATTACGCGTCGTATATCAATTATACAATGATGTGGCTTCTAGAATGATACACAAATTAAAGATTGTAACATTTTGATTTTGTGACAAATAAAAAAAAATAGTAAAATATATATGTAAATTGTTAGTTTAAAAACAGTGGATTAGTTTTAAACCAAAAAGTCAATAATACAGGCTATTCTTTCGTATTTTTAAAGATTTTTTAACCGTTAAAAAAACATGATCAAAGTTTCATATCACATTTTACACTTTGTAATTTTGTTTTTCACCCTAGTTATAATTATATATTTTGACTTTTTTGATAATACTTAAATATTAAATATCGCCTATTGTTAATGCTTTGCTTCATATTCAAACATGAAATGTGGTAAAATCATAAAATGGAATGCGAAAAACGTTGCAAAGCAACCGCCTAAATTGAAATCAACCTTTCTTTCTTTTACATTTTAAGCATTTGTTTATTAACGTCTGCCTATCAAAGTTTACTTTCTTAATATAAAACCTTTTTTTGACTATTGATTTACGCTCATCAAGTCATCCAGCATAATTAAAACGCTTCAATCTATAAATTTATAGTATAAAATAACCAAAAACAACGTGAAAAAAATTTCCACACGCCCTAAAAAATTAATAAATTATAAGTTGGTCAAAATAAGCAATTCCAAACACCTCTTAAGATTCATACATCTTATAAAGTCAAATCCGATGTGTTAAAAACAATATATGCTATACCAAAATAATATTCCACCTTGATCAATCTTCTTGCAAATGCTAACTTCAATCCTACAAAACAAAACATCGTGAGCCTTGCCACGAGATGAGATTCCACCTGTGATCACCCTCTAACGTGAAAATCAATACCTGGTTTTTTATCGAGAAAAGATCAATACAAGAGTGTGAGTATAAGTGGGAATGAGAGCATACATGAGTTTTTCATCTTAGGTGCTATATATAGTGGTGGAGTTTTAGGGTCGAGGTCATCAATGACGTCCTTGGTCCTCACCTTATGAACGAATGATCGCGATAGTGACTACCGGAATTCTATTGATCGATAGGGAATATTATCTGTCATTTTGGGGACCACATAGATCGTTTAATTAATTAGTGTCGAATATAGATCTATTCATGGATCCGGGTCAGATTTATTCAGTTACAATTAATTTTTATTTTATATTTTAAGCAAAGTTAAGCAGGTCAAAAATGTTGCGACGAATGAACAACCAAAATTTGTTTTTAACTTCCAACAATTTTATGAAAATTTTGCGACCAATTTATTGTTGAAATTTAAATTTATTTTATTTTATTACAATTTTACAACCGATTGTGACTGGAATTTAATTTGAGTTGCAACTAAATTCTTTTCATATGTGACCGATTTAGTACTGGAATTTTACTATGATTTCTATATTAATTCTTTTTCTTTCTTTCGAGCTCGTTTAAGTTCGACTTGTTTATTGTACCTCTACATACAACTATACAAGTCCACGCATCAGCCATTTATCTATATATCAGATTGAAAATCTGAATAACCAAATTAATGATCCAATAAACACTTGCTATTCTACCCAATTTATATCCAAATCTTTAAGCTTCACCATCCACTTCTCTGTGTCCTGTGAAACATCAGGTTTAGACGTCGCTTTCTCTCCATCATTAACGTTGTTTCTCATTCTGTTCGGATGTCTGACCTTAAGTGACAAAAGACGTGAAACTTCATGTAAACCACCCCATTTCTCCAATGCGCGTGCGATATCATAGCGACCTACAAAAGGCATAAACTTTAACATTAAAAAGATTCCATGCATTCACAAATCTTTATAACATCTAAATATATATTTTTTCTTTTTTAGCCATTGTTAATAACAAGCTTTCTTTTCGTTTATAACTTTTATGTTTTATTAAATTCCGAATATGTCGTTGCAACGTTCTTATTTTTATCAATGTTTTGATAAATATTGATATACCTCCACGCTCAAACGATTTTCTACTTGGCATATAGGCAGGATCCATCCCCCAGCTCTTTTGGAAACGACTAATCTGTCAATGTGAAAATCATTATAATAATCAGATCATAGAAAAAGAATGATGAAAACAATCATGGTAAAAGTACAAAGCTGACCTCTTCTTTTAAATTCTCAAGGTGATCCCAGTACCCTTTCGGTTTAGGGTCTTTGTAAGCAAGTGAAAGATTCATCAATGAAGCAAATTTTCTAAAACCACCTCTTCGTGAAATCGCCTTCTCCATATCAAATCTTCCGTGTTTTCTTAACTGACTTCTCATTGGCATAAACCCTTCTTGCCCGTGTTCTGAAATGAATTTAAGAAGTTCGGTTTTGAGTACTTCAATGTCTTTATGTAAACCAACAACCCGGTGTCTTCGTCTAGAAGGATTTTCATCATTGTTTTTTGATGATTGTTTTGATGGAATGTCAATAATATGCTTGATATTGGATCTAGTATCGCTGTCTCGTGTCTGTGATGTATCGCTACATACTTCAACATAAGTTTGCGATTCTTTTTTCTCGATGTAGTCACGAATTGCACATAAGTTTGATGGGAGGTCTTCATAGATGACCTAATTAAGAAATGGAATTATGTTTTAAACAATGAACATAAATAGAATTAGAATTTGGGTTCTGTTTTATTTCTGGCGAGTCAAATTAGTCAAATTAACAAACTAGCAGAGAAAAGAGTTAAAAAGGGTCCAGACTCGAGATTAGCCCAACACCTATTTTTGATGCATGCAACCTCCTAAATTGCAACTAACATGGTAATCATATATATAAACAGTCTGAAAAATGGACTAAAAAGTATTTGCATGTCAACGCAAACTAGCGCCTAGCTCAGTTAACCTTTAGCTAAAATACATCCAATTTCAACCAGGGGTGTAAATGAACCAAGTTAGCCAAGCTGAGCCCGAACTAGACCTAGTTTCAAACCTAAAGCTCGAGCTTGGCTCTTTAGTAATTTTCAAGCTTGAGCTCGGCTAATTTATTAATTACTAATTTAATAATATAACTTACGCTATTATTATTATTATAATTATTATTAATTGTCTTGTAGTATTAAGGGTATTTTAGTCATTTTATATGCATTATGAAAACAATAGGGAGCATACATGTAATTTTCAAAATTAAAGACCAAACTTGAAATTTGGGGAAGTCACAAGGACCATTCAAGTAATTAAATCTAAGTAAAAATTATATAAATAATAGGCTTGTTTGGGCTCACCCAAAAGCTCAGGCTTGGGATGTTTATTAAACAAGCTTATTTTTAGGCTCGAGCTCGTTTAAGTTCAGCTTGGTTCGAGCTTTTAGTGAGCCGATCTCGATTAGCTCATGAACAGGCCCGTATGCACCCCTAGCTTCAACCCGTTGACCGACTCAATAATCTTGCCAGTTCTATTTACAATTCAATGGCCAAAGAGGCTTCAAAAAACAAGATAGCTGACCTCTTCCATGATGGCCTCAGAAAGTAACGAACCCGGATGCATCTTCGATTCCACACTGTATTTCAACAACGTGTGGTGATTGCCAAGTTGTTCAAGGATCCATCTCCCCTTAAATGAATCAAAATCGCCTTCAACTTGCTCAAATGTTATTTCTTGCTCAAGGAATTCACATAAATCTAGGACAACACGCGCATGAAGTACCATGTACAACAATCCCTTGCATCCTTCCTGCATGATGAAACAAATTCGTTTATGTTCATTTGTTCGTTGGCGTTCATTTATATTGGTCTGGTCACATTACGTTTGTTTAAGTTCGTTCGTTAATATATTCATTTAAATGCTTTAGGCCCATTAGATTTTAGTCTAGTTTTAATATATTAATCTATGTTTAGTTGTGCACGTTCGTTAACCGTTCGTTTATACAGTTAACGAACGAACATGCACGAACACACTCCTTTGTTCTGTTCGATTACAAGCCTATATGTGATCCTATAAAGGAAAACCAAAAATACCTGAAGAATCCGAACTTTGTTGTTTTCTCGCGCTAAAACCTTGCTAATAGCTAAATTTGGAACTATCCTGCAAGAAACAAAACCATATAACAATATTAAGTACATATACTTATATAAAAACTCTAGATTTATATCTTTCAACCATAGTAAAGATATGACTTACTCAGGAAGGGTCTCATAAGAAGTCAAAACGTTCCACACTTCACGAACCGGAGCTTTCACAGTTATGCTAGCAAAAACACATCGATGAACACCTCCATTTTCCTTTAACACAAAGTCATTATTCATAATAACAAACATAATAGCTTCCATGTCCATTAATAACAATTAGTCACTTACCAATAGGCCATCAAATCTTCTAAGATGAATTTCATCCACCTTGCAAGTGCTATCAATCTGGCAAGTTTTGCCAAACACTCCCCAATTATTGTTTACTTCAACAGTTTGTTTGGAAGCTACAGTAGGGATAGTCTTATCCAGGTTACCATCAATATCTATGGTGGTTGAAGTTGCAGATTGTGTAGCTGAATAAACATCTGTGACTATATTCTCATTTCCTTCAAAATTTCTCTCGGATCTGCGCGCGATAGCTTGAAGATTCACAGGAAGATCAGATCGAATAATTCTCTCCATAAATATTGCAGGAATGTTGAAGTTTGGTATTACATTAACTTCATAAGACAGAATTGCTGTTGAAGACCTGCAAATGATAGAATTGCTAATGCATTTAACAGAATAATAGTCTGTAATATTTGTTTTAGCTATAACTAGAGTATGATTATACCTTCTCCCTGATTTGAGAGACCATTTGCCTTCAAATTTCTTAAAATCCCCATCAACCATGGAGAAGTGGAGTTCACGACCATTAGCCTGAACTACGAGAAATTTTTACAGTTAGCATTAGAATCAGATTATACAATTATGAAGTTTCCAGATATCAATCCGACAACACAAACATATCAAATCGTAGACATCAAATAGATACTTACTGAGTTTGGAAACTCTTGGAGATCTAAAACAACACGAGCTTCAATATGCCAATATAGTGCTCTCTGCAAACCTCTCTGTTCCAACCATATTCGTCCTGGATGAGCGCAGGGAATTTTCGCACTAACGATAATAATATCAAGTATTAATATGGCTCTAAATAAACCAAACCGAACAAGGCCGTGTGCATGTTCATCACTTCGTCCGTTAAGCTTTTATTAGGCAAATGAACGGTTCACGAAGACCTAACCGAACAAAATTTTTGTTCGTGAACGCTTCACAAACACAAATGAACACAAACAATGTTTTATTTGATTCGGCTAACCGAGAATGGTCAATGCCAACGGTTTGATCCGTCTACCAAGTTTGTGTTGCTGTTTTTTATAACATTCATATTCATATGTTAATTTTACATATAAATGAATCACATAATGCACACATATATATTTTTTATTATTTAGCTTAAATTTAGTAAACTGATTAAAAAATATTAAAAACCTTTAATGAACAAACATAAACGGACGTAAACGAACAAATTATACAATTGAATGACGCAGTACCTAAAAATAAGATTGGGGATGAAATCAGCAAGCCTTTCGTAATCTGTAAGAGCGTTCCACACTGAATCGACATCCGCATCGACTTCAACCTCCGACTTCACACGACGCTCTCTCCACGATATCACCTCCACTTCACATTTCACCTTCCTCTTCCTCCCGCCTTCTTCATACAACACCACTTCCTCAGCACTTATTCCGTTCGTAGCATTATTACTCACAGACTTACTGAAATCACAACCGCCAATCGAAGTGAAACTCGAATTTGAAACATTGAAATAACGTGTACGATAAATGTTATTTCTCCGGCGAATTTTGAAGGATGAAGAGTGTTGAAGTTTGACGGAGCTGTTGCCGAAGGCGTGGATATGGCCGTGGCGGTGGCCGGAGAAGATGGACTGATCGGAGACTAGCATGGTGAGCGAGTGTGTGTTTTTGAGTGTGAAACAGTGTGTGTGAGGAAATGAGCGGGCTAAAGCTTCTGATTACGGTTGTGGATAAATGTTTACTCTTTGGCCCCTGAACTATGAATGAATTGTCATCTTAAACGTATTTTAATTGTGGTTGCTATTCGTAGTTAATCGATGCCACTGGATAAGAATCTTAAATATCATCTGACGGATAAAGTAACGTACCCTCTAACTATGCGCTTGAGTGATACATTTTTCTTTTATTATCATGAGATTTGAAGCCTCTTTATTTGTAAAGATAAATTTTAAATTTGCCAAATAAAATACTCTTTTAGTATATTAAATATTTAATAGATGCTTAGGGTAGATTTTTTTTATTTAACTAAATACAACGTGATAGGTTTGAATTTAAGAATACTTAAAAAATTAAAAAAAAGATTGGATAGAAAAATATTTAAATTAGTAAAAAGAATGACTCTAGTAAATCACTAAATTGTCTTAACAAAATATTTAATACACCTGGCCACCTGGGAGTAGAGGTGCAAAAAAACCCGAACTCGGAACCGGACCCGAAAAAATACCCACCGTTTTTGTTATACCCGGAATTTTAATACCCGAACCCGTACCCGACCTAACTCGTAGGGTACGAATAGGGTATGCATTTCAGTACCAAAACACGTACCAGGAACCGAGCCCGATTTACACCTGGTAATACCCGAAAACCGGAGCCGGTTCCAGGTATGAAACCGGGTTTTTCCAATACTTGAAACTGGGTTTTTCAAATACCCGAAATTACCTGAAAAATGCCTGAAAATACACGAAAATACCTCTAAAAATTGTAGCCACTTAAAAAAATTCAATATATACCCCAAAAAACCTAGAAAAAACCCAAAAATAGGGTTTTTCAACCCGGATATAGGGTATTCAATACCAGGTTTTAGAATACCCAGTCCTATACCCGACCGAACCTGATGCATAGGGTATGGTCTTTAGAGAGAATACCCGGACCCGAACCCAGCCCGGGTATTACAAATACCCAATTTTCCAATACCCGATCAAACTTGAACCCAGGTATTTAACTCGATTTGTGTGCCTCTACCTGGGTGAGTTCCATCAGCCCCGAACTCCTTATGGGCTAAGCCGCTAAGGCCTTAACAGCTTAACTTAAAATATGGTTGGCTACTTTAGGCCCATCAAGGTCTTATGTTCCAAAGCCCAAATATATTTTTAAAAATACACCACATAAACCATTATTTGATCAATTTTATCACACTTTATAAACAAAAGTTCAAACTTTTAATTATAAATCATATTTATACATATTGGTTTGCCTTTGAGATATGTTGAATCATCCATTCTCTGAATTAAAAATAAAAAGTTAAAACAAAAAAAATTGATATGAATGTAATGGTTATCATTCTCACGTCTCTTCTAAAATTAAGGGAAAATGGAAAATTAGCTTGATTATATATATAGAGAGATCAATGCGAGAAATGGTATTACAACGAGAAGTGTGAGGAGTGAATCTTATCCATTACACACATCAATGGTTGAAAAGAAAGGATGGCATTTTTGTAAATATCTTGATAATGTAATCTGGTGTTTGATGTGAAAAAGGGCAAAATCGTCACAATGTGTAGGATGAAAATCTATAACGTCAGTAATCCCTTGTTTCACTCCCAAAACGTTTAGCGTGAAATCCCTCCATCAAATTGCAAATGATACAAGGAATCGACCACCTTAGCTACACTAATTTTGTTTGAAAGCGCATAGGAGTCGACCATCAGAGCTAGGTATCATGTTCTTCTCAACCAGAATTGGGGGTTTTGTAAACCTAATCGGTGTCGAACAAGAGAAAAAGATTTGAGGTATGTAGGCAAATTTTGTGTTGTTTGTTTCAATTAAAGTAAAATATAGACTTAAAAAATATTTAAAAAAAATGTGGCTTTTATTATGTGTTTTTGTTACAGAAGGTGCGTTTCACAAAAGAGGGTTTTTTTTAATTTGTTTTTTGTTTTCTTCAATCGAATTGGATAGTTATAGTAATAAAAGATTTCCATACCCATTGGTAAATGGAATTTTACAAAGCTTGAATACATCAAATTGTGTTATAATGTTTTGTTAGTAATATGTCTGATGTAGGTTTGATTATTCAAGAACATCAATCGCATCAAAGGATTCCTTCACGTCGTATTAAAAATCAAACGTGGAAGGATTTCCTCACAGAGCTGGTTTGGATTTCTTCACAGAGCTGGTTTTGTTCTAGGGTTTTCATCTATGAAGCATAAGTCTCAGCTACGGTTTGTCTATTTTTTTTCTCATTTGAAATAACTCAAAACCACACAGATTTCATATTAGTGATACCTACATTCATAATCCAAACATAATTTTCGTTGATTAAATATTGATCTGGGGATAAAGGTTCTTGTGTAATATCAATTCAGGTGAATTCCTATTTTGTTCATATAAACCTATAGTAACTAATATATTCATTTACAACTTTGATTTCCTTGAATTGGATTTCGTAACAAAAAAATAGTTTTAGTGGATTGTAGGTTTGTGTTTGGTACATGTTTTGTATATTATACCTCCTGTATGATCCTTATCCTTTTTTTTTGTAGTATTGGTTCTGATTTGTGAATAATTACGTACAAGATTTAATGGTAAACATAGAAATTCGGGATCTTGATTCAATTATGTTTTCTTGTTATTCTACTTTGGGTTAAAATTGAATATAGTGTGATCTATATGCCAATTATAATTAGTGAGCCAGTAGTTAACAAATGTCATATTGTAAGATTATTATTTTTCACAGTTTGGTTTTGCTATTTGAATCAAGAGTTACATGATTTTGTTTATTTGGGCAGTTAGGAAAAGTGAGAGAATCACAAAGAACAAGTCATTTTGCAAGTCCTACGTTGCATAAGAAGTCCTACATGACCATTCTACACCATTCCTTTTAAGGTCATTGTATAGTTTTGCGTTTTACCTAAACTGCACACCCTTTTCATAGTAATGTGTAGGCAATCTGTATACCAAGACTGCGTAAGTTCATATGTAAAATGTGTAGGTAATTTTTAATATGTGTAGGGCTCTTTAAGTTTATGTGTAGGTTCATGTCTGATTATGTGTATGACTATGTGTAGATAATTTGTAATTTGTGTAGGGTCTGCAAGTTCTGTGTAGGGCTCTGTAAGTTCATGTCTGATTATGTGTGGTAATTGTAATCTGTGTAGGACTTTGTAAGTTCATGTGTAAATCGGCACATCATTATTATCTAGTATGTTTTTAAAAATTAGTCGATAGTAGTCACTTTGATGCCGAGAATAAAAGAAGGCCAAAAGCAGATAAGTGTAAACACCCTTAGACCTCATATTTTGGGGCAGTCTTGAATCTAAAAAAGATCTCATTATTATTGTGTATGTACTTTGTTAACTGTGTATTTTCACTGTGTTTATTGTGTATGCACTTTGTTTCTGTGTAGATTCACATACTTTTATGTATATGTTGGTATATTTCTTAGAGGGTTTGTACAATGTATGTTGAAAGCTTTGTTTGTGTAGGATGTTTTAGTGGGGTGTTTTTTTTAGGATGTGTATGCTGTAAATTTATATATTTAGTTTATGATGAGGTCATGTTATTTTTAATAAAATTCGTAACGGTAATTTTTTATTGGAATTTCTGGCTTGTTACATATTAATGATTATATGTTTATTATGTCAGGTGTATGATGTTTGGTTATATGGAATTTATGCTCTTTAGAAATTGGCGTTTATAGATTTTACAATCTCAAGATCGGGTTGGATTTGGTGAAAAACAATATCAAGCGCATTATGAATGACGATGTGACTAAAATCACATAACCAGCTGTATATGAAGGTGTTACGATGTTGCTTAGATTACAAATTTTAATGTAAAATGTTTGTAAACCGTGTAGGTATTAGTGTTGATTAGAATTACATAAGTTGCTATTTTCGAATTTGGTTAGTGCAAGTTGGTTAATGCATAAGTTTAATAGAGAATTGCACTCTGAAATGCACATTGTGTTAGAATTGTCATGTTGTATGTATGGTTAAGAGAAATAAATATAAGATTTGTGCAGGTTTAGTTAAGGGAAATAACATTACTTTGTGTAAGTTATATGTGTAACAAATTAGCTTGTTAATATGTTAATTATATAATATGTTATTATGATGTTGGATATTAAAAAAAAAGTGTACTACGCACACTGGTTACGCTAAATCTATTGAATTTAAAATTTTGTGTATTTTGTTTTGGCTTTAAAACATAATAAAAAATTTATAGAGTTTAAATGTTAAAAGTGAAAACGTCTAAAGATATTAGACTATAATAAAAAGAAAATTAAACATCAAAAATATGATTCAAAACATTACCATATATTTAGAATTATGCATTTTACTTTTAGTATTGTTTTTCTATTTTTTGATATGATGAAGGTTGATTTACAATCTTGATCTGTCTAATTATGTAAAATAGAAAAAAAGCATATGGTTTTGGCTTGATAATATACACAGTAAAATTGATTCAATCAGCAAAACTGAAATGCACGATAGATTGAAAACAGTTGGATGTAGGCTAATTTGGTGCTAATCTTAAATTAGTATTATCTTCTTGATTTTTTGAAATCCATTTAAATTATAAGAAAAAATAGGAGTTCAGTTAAAATTAAGTAAGGTGTAACTTGCTAAAAACCTACCAAATATGAAACAAACTATTTTTACTAATATACCCTTATTTGAGTTTTTTACCAGAATAGGTGAAGAGGAAAAAGTATTTACCAATATAGGTGATTTGAAAAATATTTACCATAATAAGTTAAGTTACTCTTTTCTCACTCTTAACCTATTGACTAAAAGTAATTCTCTATGTTAAATATATTACATTGAGAAAATTAAGTGGCTAGTATTTTTAAATGCTTTTAAAAAAATATTTGTGATATCATAATAAAAAAGAAAATAGCAGTAAGGATTTAAAATATTTTTCCAAACTAGCAATTCTCAAATTAAATATTTATAAAGAATTTTTAAATAAGTATATAAAATCTGTTTCATCTTATTATTAACATAGATTTAGTATATTTATTTTTCTTGTTAGCAGATCGATGTCATTTTTTTTTATTTATAGATATTGAATATTGTTATATATATGTGTGTGTAAAGAAAAGGCATGTATATAGAGGGCTTTTTTCTTTCTTTCTTTCTTGCCATTCCGGTGTGAAGTTTGCTGTTAAGAACAAATATTTTCAAAATGTGGTATTTTTTTTTTTGAAACGTAAGTTATACGAGTTGTGGTACTGCATCGATAACTTCACGAATCAAACCGATACCAACCAAACAATATTGTTATCTATATTGGTATTATCGAAACCAGCATTGGTACTCGTCGATGTATCGACATCTTTTGGACATATCACGTTTTTATTATTGTGAGTTTTTCTAAATTCTTTATTTGTATTTAGAAAAACACACATTTCTTTTTTTCATAAATATCCTCAAACTGTTACTTCAAAAATAAAACCTAAATTTTAAATATTTTGTTTAAATAATTTTTTTAGCTCTTAGTTAGAAATGTTTATTTTAGTTTTACGATTTGTCTAGACTAAAGAAAACAATTAAAATAAGAACTTATTCAAAAATTATCTAATACAATTATTTTTTTGTCATAATTAACAATATTATTCTACATATTCTAATAAAGTAAAATAAATGGAGACACTTGTCATGTTTTGGTTAATTCTCACAATTTTTCCCCCTTCAAAACTAATATACCCTAATATATGTAATAAATCAATAATTATTTACTTTTCTTTTACGCTATATTTATATAATATCTATATATTTTTATAAATATAAATATTAACATATTATTTTACTATATATTTCAAAATACTTGGTGAATTCCAAAAATTAACAACAAATCATGTTTCTCAAATGAAAATTGTTTTGGGTTTTTTTGTGGAATTTAAATTTGATTTTATGGGTCAAAAGTTGATAAATAGATTGTTTGGTACAAGTTAACTATATTTATGTTAAATTTTGTTACGGGTCAAAAATGAAAATTTTGAGTATTTTTAAAAGTTTGAGAATGTAAAATAGATTTATCGTCAAATTTGTTATGAGTTCAAAGTGTTGACTTTAAAATGTCAAAAGTATGAAAGTTAAAATTTTAAGCATGATTCAGGTTTCAAGTTTATTTTTAAGGGCATTTTTTGAAATAATCAAAAGGTTCGGGATTTGGCAAATTGACTATTTTTTCCTCAACTATTAAAACTTAAGAAAAGATTGCGAACACTTTCGACATGCCACCCCGATGCCTATCAATGCTTCTAACTTTTATCAAATTTTAAATATTTATGTCAACATTAATTTTTCCTTCAATGGTAATCAGAACGTTGTATGGGAAGCATGTCATGTAAAACTATACTCAAATGAAACAAAATATTCATAAAATTGAATGGGTTAACATGTTGTTTTTTATGTTGTCATTATGACAAAATCGAGAAGCCCTCTGAACTCATAACCTTTTGGTTGGAAGTAATAAACTTATGTACATATTGTATAGATACAAGCATAGATGTAATACATTTTTTTATATACGCCATGTAATTATTTGTTTTACTTATAATTTTATAATTTGAATTATCCCGTGTAACACGGGCTCTAAAACTAGTTAATTTATATATAAGAAAATAATGTATTTTGAAAAGGTCGTCTATTTTTTTTTTCTTTTTTCAATAATGTTAGGAGTGAGAAAAATGTAGTTTAACCTATTTTGGTAAATACTTTTTAAATCACCTATATTGGTAAATATTTTTTTCCTTCCACCTATTTTGGTAAAAAAAAAACTCTATTATTAAATTAATCTTAAAACAAACGAAAAATTGTGATTGGTTGAATTCATTTATTGCACTTCTCACACTAAAGAACCCAAACCTATATATATACCATGGTTTTCTAGAAAACTAAATAAATTAATTTGGACCATTGATCTATAAGATCAATGCTTAATATGCTCAATGGCACTTTGGTAAATAAATAAAATATAAAGGATATTAACTAAGAAGCTTAAGGGCATGATCGGTACAAAAAAATATATTAGTTTCAAAAACTCCTAAAATTCCTCGGTCTCCCTCTATTATACGTTCTATTTTTCATATTTAATCTTCACTTTCATATTTGTAGCCTACAGGTATAGTTATTCGATTATGTTATAATATTTTTTTTTATCATTTATATTTTTTAATATTCTTTTTCCTGTTATACACAATATAGTTCTTATATATTTATCATGTTGCTCTAGGATTTTTGTATTTTGAAATTGGGTCATACTAAAATACGTATATGTAACTTAATGATTCACACAGATGCACAATTAAATTATTGAGTTACATATATGTAAAATAAACGGGTTCTTTGTGTAACTGTGAGGTTACACATATGATACAAATAATGTTCTTCTTGTTTATCATGTCTTCATAGCAAAATTAGCATACTCCAATCGATAATAAGTAATTGTCAAATAATTTAATTACATGATAAGTGTGTGTGTATATATCCTTATTTGATACGTATATGTAAGTATGTAACCCTCCCGCTCCTCCCTCCTAACTGATGTCAAGAAACCAAATTATATTTGTGCGTAATGGGAGTTTTCCAATTAAAAAAAACACATCTACCGATAAATGACATATTTATAAGATGTGGTAGGTTGTATATACGTTTATGTATATCATTATATACATATGTAACTCGATTGACTATAAATATGTAACTTGTCAAAGTTATGTATATATATCATGTTTCATACATGTAACTTGACACACCACATCTATATAACTTATAGGTGTTACATATATGTTTGAGGTTACATATATATGTATAATAAACCAAGAAAGGAGAAATACAATGTAACATTATGAGCATGAAACTACACACTTGAAACATCAGATTCAATAATAATTTGAAGTAATCTAAACAAAGCCCAAACATAGAAACTAATTAAAAGAATGGAGGTTGTGACCGTAAGAGTTAGAAAAAAAAAAGAAAAAATAAAAAAACATCAGTACATCACAACTGAAAAAATAATTTGTATAGGTTGCACAATTGGGTTTTAATACGTGAAGAGAAAGAGATTGAAATTCCTTAATATGTGGAGCTAGAGATTGAATTACAATTGTGCCCTTTATTAATAAAAATGAAATAAATAAACAAAATTATTTGATTGGTTAATAATAGTTTTCATAGTTTTTAACTTGAGAGTGGTTTTCATTTGAACTCTTCCCTATATATATATATATATATATATATATATATGACTACACATTTGTAGTTAATATAATATAACATACACACGTTCATAATATGTTTAATATTTTTGGGAAGGCGTTCATATATAATATATTGATATACACTTGTTAATGTGTCACATACTCTATTCTTACTTTCCAAGCATGTCATATTGGAATAATGGTTTGAGTTTCACAATTACACGTAAGTGTAAGGCCGTCTCTTGGAAAAATAAAATCAAACTAAAGTTTTAGGCCTTCACGTGAAAAATACCTCTAATTTATACTAGTAGATACTAAATGATTAAAATTTGATCAAAGTTAGACAAAAAAACATACTAAATGATAAAAGTTACCCTTAATTATTTGAAAAGAAAAACATATTCGTGGTTAGTTATTTTGCTTTTTAATAGTAAAATTCGAAAAAAGCCTTGAACTCTTGTTTTGTTTTAGGCCTCCAAAAAGGTTGAACCGCCCCTGCAAGGGTGGGATATCGGGAGGGGTGTTTCTTTCTAATACACCCGTTACCCTAAATTTTAACTAACAAATTTGGTCATTTTAAGCTTGCCATCAATAAAAACAGTACTCTTGACTTAGAACAAGCTAATTCTACTTATATATGACAACATGGGGCTATCTATGTTGCAAATGTATCATTCCAAAACTATAGGAGGAGACGAACGTTATAACTTCTAAATTAGATTATAACCATCGTGAAGACGTTATTAGTAGGCTACAAAATAACCTAACTCGAATAATCTTGTTTAAAATTTGATTTATCGAAGCTAATTGCTGCTTATAAATTATAATCCTACTCTTCCGAAATAAAGAATTTATACGGACAAAATTGATGGTAGTTGAAATAGAGGTAAGGCAAATAAACCAGCTAACCGAACCGACCTGAAAATCAAACCGAAATCGAACCGGCTTGAAATCGATTATGTAGAAACTAGTTTGGAACCAATTGAAACCGTCGGTTTGAAACCGGTTTGTATTTTTCTCCACCAAAACCGGTTCCAAACTGGTTAAACCGAATCAAAACCGGGCAAAACCCGAACCGAAACTGATCATAAACCGGTTTCGACTTTTGTTGGCCAAACCGAACTGGTTTTAATCCAAACCGGTTTTAAGTTTAAACCGGTTTATGCACCTCTAAGGTGAAACTTTAAAATAAAAATAATTTTAAAGTGGGTGCGTTAAATTAGATGTAGTGAATATCTAAACCCTACTTCAATGTATTTTATACTTGAACCCCCTTATTTTATAAGTGGTTGTTTGGTATAGGTTAATGGATTGAAAAGAGAATGAAATAAATAAAAAGAAATGAAATGGACAACAAAATGAAATAAAGAAAACTTATTTATTTATTTTGTTTGGTTAATTTATGAGAACAGAAATAATAATTACTGTATATTGTTGGGTAGGCACGAAAGAAAGTAAGAATAAAATATAAATGACTAAAAAACTCTTGCCTTAAAAAAAGGAAATTTACCAAGACAAAAACAATGGTGATGGTAAGGTGCTGGTGGTAGCGGTGGTCAAATGATGATATCGAGAAATAAAAGATGAATGGAATGAAAAAAATGGGGATGAGAATGAATGATTAGTGTTCGATGCTTATTATATTTGAATACAAATACAAGTGTTGCATATATATTGCATGTCTTAAAAGAGCAATTGTACTTTGTAAATGGCGATGATGATGATTCTCAAGATTGTCATTTCTATAATTTTTTTCCCATATTCGATGATGACGTTGTTTAAGATAAAGATTGTCTAAACAGGGTGTTTAATGGTTATCATTTTGGTTGATTAATTCACCTAATACTTTGTAAGTTGGGTTTTCCGGTTTATGACGCTATATATGATTTGCTTATGTTTTTTTCCTTACATTATTTATTGGTATTAATATTAACTATTTTTATTATGTTAAGCCCTATTTGCGGTGCGCGCATATAACGTATATATGTGTGAACCCTCGGGTGGGCAAAAGTGAAATTGCACTAATTTTGACGTTATTTTACTAATCTCGTGAAAATAACGGTAAAAGTGGCGGAAGGTTAATCAGACATCATGTAGTGGCGTTGATAGCTGAAAGACAAGGGTACATGCATCAATCGGCCGGTATGCCAATGGCTGAGTGTTATGTGCCTTATGTCTAAGGCTTGATACAAAACTACTTTCGAGTCTGGGGTCTCACCGGAAGCAGCCTCTCTATTCCTACGGGGTAGAGGTAAGGTTGTCTACATCTTACCTTCTTAAGACCTACTATAGCTTTGCTATTGGTGGGATATACTGAGTTCGATGATGATGATATTTTTATTATGTTGTTTGCTGCATAACACTAATTTGATGTTTTATTATTTCTTTTCATCATAATACTTATTAAGCTATTGTTTACAATGTTTTGTGGGATAATATTCCGTGAACCGGATCTTAAAACGTCTTGGTCTTTGTTTTGTTTTCATAACTTTTGTTAGTTTATGGTCTTTTTTTTATTCTTAATAATTCTTAAGATGTTTCTTATTTTATGTTATCTCTTAATGCCATAAAAATAATTGCTATTCTATTCAACTAACAATATGTTTGAAGACTTCTATTTAAGTTTCCGTTCGAGTGTGTTTTATTTTGTTAGACATTTTATTCATCTTTCATGTATTGGTTTGATTGTGCTGTTAGATATTGATATATCGTATGAATTATGGTTTCTATTGGTTTTTTATAATAATAATAAACAATCTTTATTGTTTTATGGCATTCTAAGTATATCATATGCTTTTTTATATTACAAACTTTTTTTAACACACAAACCTATTGAAAACATGCTTTTATAACACATGCGTTTCATGTTCTAATGTCTTTAGATAATAAAATTTTGTTTAAGTTCAAGAAAATACAGTTTTCGGTTTCAGCTTTTTTTATTTTTTTCACAATGGCCATTAACAGAAATCAATGGCAGTTATCGGGCAAGAATTAGAATATATTTGAGAGACCATGTTTTTACACATGGTCAACTATATGTGGCTTTATCATGAGTGAAGAGCATAGACAGTGTTAAAGTACTTAGTTTTGATAACCAAGGTAAGGTTACAAACAAAACGACAAACATGGTTTACAAGGAAATATTTAATAGTTTATGAATTTTATAATTTCAAGCCTTAAAATTATGTTTCTAAGCATTTTACTTTGTATCTTTTGTTTTTGTAACTTAATGTTTTATAATATTTTCTTTCCGTAGGAATATGAAAAGCAATAAATGCCATATTGCGGCCCCGAATAACAAATTCAAAAATATGTTGTTGTTTGAAATTATGTGTTTATTGGACGATTTATATTATTCCACCTGTGACGTCCACGGGTCAATAACCTAGTGTGTGTGTGTGTATGTAATTAATTAATTAAAAAAAGAAAGTTATGTGAGGTTATTCGGGTATATAATCTGATAAATCGTGTATACGTTATCGTTTAATTGGATATATCACAAATGCTATACCCGTCCCATACACACAAAAGTTTCAAAAATAATCTTACACCGTGTCTCATACCCTAATCTTATACGGTGGTTCACTCTAGTTTTTCTATATAACATTACACTATTGTATCAAAACTCGAGGGGTTCACATGAACCCCTTAATTATAGTGAAGGTCTGCCCCTAAGATGCATATTACCCCGTCTCAAATATTTTGGGTTTCAGGTAATTCGGTAATTCCATCAGGTTCGGGTTTCATTGTCATCCACTCATCCGTACACGAACCACAAGACATCCCCACAGGTTCGGCTAAAAACTAAACTGATCCGAATATACATAGATCTTATATCGGGTTGGTATCGTATAAATAATTCACACGACTCAGAATTAGGGATGTTCATTGTTCGATTTAGTTTTAAGGAAAGTTTTTAACCTAACGACTAATTATGTTTTAGTTCCTTGAACCAGTTATTATTATATTATTTTCCAAAGCCTTGAGTTTGTACTAAAATATTTAACAGGATAAAAGATGGTTTATAAATAAGGCTTTCTTCCTCACTCAATTTCATCATTATGATCCATGGCTTCTATCAGAACAAAGAAGTTGTTTATGTTAGGCTTTATCAATAACACTTCTTTTGTTACCAATTCCCTGTTTTCTCACCGTCTTCATCGTTGGACATCATCTTCAAGAATTAAACCTACTTCCTCCGGTTGTTTTACGACGGTGTATGGAGGAAGACAATCGCATACGGCTACCAGTGTAAGCGATCAGGTCGGTATTCCATAATTAAGTCGTTTATTTCGATTCAGTTTGCGCCATGATAGTTTTCTTTGCATGCTGTCTTTGATCAACTTCAACAGTATCAGTTTACAGTGAAAGGTTTATAATTTAAAAATAAACAAATTGCTCTCATATTTCCAAATTCTAACTAACAACAAACTTACTTTCCTCCCTTACACTTTAAATTCTTTTACAGATTGTATTTGACTCATTACACCACTCTAACATTACTTTCATTTTTATAGTCTCTTTTTAAAATATTAAATAAAAAACTATAAAGTTTTTATTCTTTACTTTTTTTTTTTTTTTTCTTTCTTACAAAGTTTGAAGAAAAAAGGAAATATATGTTTATTATGCTTAATTATAATAATAATATTTATTATTATCAGTGCCGATGCATAATTATATTTATAAAACTATGTGTGCGTGTATGAGAGAGACATATTCATACTATAAAAAAATATTAATAATACTACAATGTTGATAATAATACAAATAAATTAATAATAACAACTTAATAGCTTTTAGTTTTGATAATTTGGTGGAGACTATTAAGTGAAAAAAAATTGAAAGGACTAATATATATGTAAATAATATTGAAAATAGTAATTAATTTGATAAGGGAGTGAACGTCAAACACAAATTAACTCGTGCTTGCAGCGCATCGTATACCGAGTTTGCCCTATTTCCAAATCATAAATAAAAGTAAAGTCTGAGTTTGGTAACTGACTAATGTCATTAAAGTAAAATCAAACATAAACTTTAACCTTTAAGTTCGAATACTAGCTAGTAGAGGCTAGTAGCAATGGTGGGCTCAGGAACTTCTTTTATGGAGTGGAAATTTTGGGGTTGGTTATGTATCAATAAATATTAAAAAGTTCTCGGTTCATTATGGTCAGGTTGGGACGTTGGGTCACAAATAACAATCGATTTTCTTAATAATCTAATAATTAATCTACCAACAAGTTTCAATTTCCGAGCTAACATACATAGCAATATTTAAATAACTAAAGCAAAATCCATTAATCAAGAACCTAATAACTAATTTAGCAAATAATCAACTAATTAAGTAAAATTTAGAGAGAGTAAAAAATAAAATAAAAATACTTGAACGGATGATGGAATGACGATGATGAATCGATGTGTTTCAAATTGCCGCTAATTTCATTGCTTAGTTTAAAATGAGCTTGAATTATCCAAATTATTTGTTTAAAATGAGTACGAATTATCAAAATTTATTTTTTAGAATGACCTCCAAATTAAATGTCTTGAATTATCCAAATAATTTTTTTAACGGGGGTTGTGTAAAAAATTCACTTGGATGGTCAGGATTAAATCATATATATAATATTAAAAAATATCCATGGGTGTGCCACCCCATCTCCATTGAACAGGTCCGTATTTGACTAGAGCTCTTAGGTTCAAATTCGGCTTTCAATTGTTTCCACTTTAGCCCTGTGACACCGCCTGCTCAGCACAATCTGAGTTTACTTATTCCTATCAATTAGCATGGTTTTGATGGGGCATGTGAATATTACTAGTTATTAATATTAACGTATCCGTCTTTATGCAGTTGTCAACAGAAACTCCTTCACGACAAGAACTAAATTTTCCTGGCGGAAGCGTTAAGTTCACCTCAAAACGGATATTCATATCCGGATCTAACGAGGAAAGGGCTCATTGTTATCAAGTCCTTAATGAACATGGCAAGCTGGTCATCGATAATTGAAGAAACGTGGATCGGCTCACTGGTAGACGATCAACTTTCCTCGGGTATAAGTATGCTATTTCACCGATGGTTCTCCGGAGTATGAATTCTTCCACCTACAAAACGAGCAGCACCGTGAACTTACCCCTCAGAAAGGGACAGAGGGGTCCTCTTTGGGGTAACCCTCCGGTGTGAGAATAAGAGATTGTAGGAGAAGATAATAATAATCTGAGAGTGAGTAAGGAATTGGAATGTATTTCCTTGCTTACCTCCCCTTGTGGAGGTGGTGTGGTATTTATAGTGTTAGGGTTTCCAATGATTGGGCTCAGATCCCATTAAGGCCTTTTTGGCCTCCTCCTGTTGCTTTGCGCCACGTGTCCTTAGGACACCTGGTGCTTTTTCATTGATTATTCTCTGACCCAGGTATTTCACCTGACCCATGTGCAATCACGTGGTAGCACATGGGTTTTGCTGAGTTGTCCACCTTTCATTGGCAGCTGTCAACATCAGCATATTCTTATTCCTTAAAGGATACCTTCTGGAAGGTTGTCTGACGAGCACAATCAAGGTTGTCCTTATCCTGATTTGGATAAGGACGAGGTTGATTATGTGCACGTGTGATATGCGCCTATCCTGAGGATGCGCGAGGTCTTCTCTTTATTCTCACGCGCAGATGTTTCATGCGCAGATGTGATATGCGCCAGCATATGTAATATGCGCCACGCGCAGATGCGCCACGCGCAGATGTGATATGCGTGAGCATATATGGTGCGTGAGCATATGTGATGCGTGAGCATATGTGATATGCGTGAGCATATGTGATATGCGCCATGCGCATAGGTTTTGGCTTTGTGCCTTCATGATATCTTGATTTCAAGCCTCTTGTCTATATCTTGTGGGTTGACCCGCCCCGCTCGATGTTAAGGCGGGTACATACCTCTTCAAGCCCCCCCAGTCTAATGTGTGTCTTGTCTCGCGCGAGCGAGGTAAGATAGATATTAGACTTAATAGTTCTCTTTTAATAGGGTTTGTCTTTTCCTTTTTTTTATTTCTCATCGTTGCGCGAAATTCTATCCTTTTGGTTGAAATGAATCGTCCATGTACGTGGTTGGTTGGTGCTGACATGCGTCAGAGATGGAGACATGTGTCAGACTTTTCGTGTGCTCGAGGTGCTACAGTTGCCTTTCATGTCCCCTCACACAGTGTCAGGAACACGTGTCGCGCTCGCGTTGGCCTGCACCTGCTAGTGGAGGCGCGTGAACTCTGATCAGTACCTGTTTCGTTCCCTTTTATGTCCCCTCACACAGTGTCAGGAACACGTGTCGCGCTCGCGTTGGCCTGCACCTGCGAGTGGGGGCGCGTGAACTCTGATCAGTACCTGTTTCTCTCTCTCCTGGGCCTATAAAAGCAAGCCTTTTGAGTTGTTATTCTTCATCTTCATTGTTATTTCAGAGCTTTTTCTTTCCTTCCATTTTTATTCCGATTAAGAGCCTGTCTTTTGCTTCCAGATTTCCGTTCTTGAAGTAACCTCTGTTTGATTCACAGTTGTATGTCTGATAACCTAGACGCCACAATCTCCCCCAGCAAACGCCGTATAAAATCATTAGTCATGTCCACTTTGAAGAAGACTGGCAAGGGAAAACGGGCTGCTGAGGCCTCGTCGGAGGAGGTGGGGAAGGGCAAGACAGTGAAGAGGTGGGATGAGATTCCCTGCAAGTTGAGACTGTCTGATTTCGACAGTCTCATCGCCTCTCAGGGTTTTCTCCCTGAGTACGGCTGTATGCTCCCGGCGGCCGGGCAAACGGCGGCAGATCCGCCCACCGGCTATATCTCCTTATACTGCCATTTTTTCACTCACTGCAACCTTCGTCTCCCGATGACAAGGTTTATGGGTGCGCTGCTTCAATTTCATGGGATTCACATATCCCAAGTCCATCCTTTTGGACTTGTGCGCATGACTCATTTTGAGTTCATGTGCAAAGCTCAGCGCGAGGAGCCCACCCCTCGGCGCTTTCAATATTTTTATAAGCCAAAAATCCAAGATTCTTGGTTCTCGTTCATTCCTCGCAGTCAGAAGGTCAAGTGCTGCACTGTTTCCTTCAAAAGCCTTCATGACTGGTCTGAGAAATTTTTTTATATTAAGGCTGGTGTGGTTCCCATCCGCATGACCATGCGCGTGATCACCTCTGCGCCCGCGGATGGGAATGTTCTTAAAAACCCAACTGGCGCATGGGTTAATAAGTTGACTGCTGAACCATCCCCCGCCAAGAATATTTGCGAGGAGGCGCTGGTGGGGGTTGGTATGAGCAGGAGGTGGACCGACAGCGCGACTGAGCTTGTTATCCAAGTTGATGGCTTATGTGAGTTATTAGCTCATTGCATTATTTCTGCGCGAATATAATTCGTTTTGCTGATATCATTTGTCTTGTTTTATGCAGTAAGCAAGGAGTACGTCCATGCCGCCTATGATGAGCATATGGAGGGTGGCTCTGTCGCGCTGGGCGCTGGGGAAGTTGGTTTCCCCGATCGCTTCGATGATATGTTCATCCCTGTTGATTTGGGATTTTGCTTTGACAGCGATGCGCCTGGTAGGCCTTTGTACTTATACTTATGCCTTTAGAATACCAAATTTGGTTAACATTTCTGTTGCACGTATTGTAGATGCGCTCGAGAACTATGAGCTGGAGCTCGCGGAAGAAGAGGTGGAGGAGGAAGCTGAGGTGCCACAACTCAAGCGTAAAGCTAAAGGGAAAACTGGCGCAGGGGCCAGTAAAAAACAGAAGAAAAATGATGCCCCTGTTGCTCAGGATCCTCCTACTCAGGCGAAGGGACTTAAGAAAACCAAGGGGTTAACTCCAAGGTTTCCTTATCTTCTTTGCCTCAAGGTGTGGGCAGTCCTCCTGTCCACACGTGGTATGGTGCCGCCACCTCCTCTCTTCGCGCGGCGGAAAAGGGAAGCGGCGCTGCGCCTGCTGTTTCCTCTTCAACAGGTATACTTTATACTTTATGGTTTTACGAGCGTGATTCCGATAGAGTTATTAATGAATCTTTGCTCACTCAAATGTTTGTAGAGCCGGCGACCTTGGTGGATCAACCTCAGGCGCAACAAGGTACCGAGGCTGCGCCGAAGGTTGCTTTGAAGTCCCCTGTTTTATCCTCGAAAAGGGGGAAAATGGACTTCATGGCGATGTTTAACTCGCGAACGGCGGTGCGCCAAGTTATATATTACGCTTTTATTTTCTGACTTTTTTCTTTTAGATCAAGTCATGAATCATTTCTCTTTGTTGGTTTTTTCATAGGAATTATAGCTGGCACACAAGCTGCTGGCGGCACTGCTGGCGCCGGCGCCAGCGCCGTTGGTCCTGCTCCTGCAAGCACTGAATCTCCCCTCATTGGGATTACTAAGGAGCAGGAGGCTGTTTTACGCGCTGATCTAGCGGCGTCGAGACCTCCCTCACCTCCTCCTGCGCGCAGCCCTCCTCGCGAGACTGGTTTTGATTTTTCCAAGTCGCAGGAGAAAAGACCTGTTACAGAGGATGATGAGGAGGTCAATTTTGAAGACTCCGATGGTAGCCGCGCAAGCCCTGTAGCGCCACGAGATTTCGTAGCGCAGCCTTCTCGTGGGGCTGACGCTGACTTTTCTGCTTGCTCTCCGCAGGTATAAGTTCGTTTTGCTCCGCTGCGCGGACTTCCATATTAGTGTTTAGATGACTAGAACGTTGCTTTGTGTTTGCAGGAAGCCGATCACATATACCGCCCGAGATGGAATATTACTGAGGATAGCTCATTTCAGTCCATGGGTGTGTGTGAAGACTTCTGGGCTCACTCCGTGCCTCCAGCTGAAAGGAGGTTTCAGGAGGACCGCGCTCGCGTGGACTTGCTCAATGACCATATTTTTGCTGGGTCTGCGTTCTTTGCTGCCTCCCAAGAGCTTCGCTATGATTATGTAAAGGTGCGTGATGCTCTTGCGGAGGCCAAGCAAGAGGCTAAGGTGTCTGCTTGGAATCTTTCTGACGCTCGAGAGAGAGCTGAGAAACTCCAAGCAGAACTCAGCGAGAACCGAGCAAGTGCCAACGCTGCCTTCGTGAAGCGCGGGCATGAGCTGCAGGCTGCGCGGGAGAAGCTGCAGGCAGCAGAGGCGGATGCGGCCAAGTACGCGCGGCGAGTGCGCGATTTGGAGCTAGATGCAGAGGCGCGTGATCAAACTCTTGTGCAGGCTGTCACTGACAAATCTTTATTAGAGAGTGAGGTTGCGCGCCTGAAGAAAGAGCTTGAGGCCGCGCGGGCAGAGAAGGATGAAGCCCTGGCGATGGCAGCGTCTGGCCAAGAAGAGCTCGATGCTGCGCGAGCGGAAAGGAATGAGGCCTTGGCGGCAGCAGCGTCCGACAGAGAAGAGCTGAAACAGACCATGGAAACTGTTGAGTTGTTAAACTCTCAGATTCCTGCTCTTGAGACGTCTGTTTCTTCCCTCGCGCAGGATCGCCAATGGCTAGTCTCACAGGGTATGACTCGTTGCGCTTATGCGATGAAATACTCAGATGAGTTTCAGACCCTTGTGATGGATTGCAACGCTGCCTCGCGCTTGGTGGGTCGAGCTGAAGGGTTTAAGGATGGCTGTGAATATAGCATGCTGAAGAAGAACCCATCCGACTACCCTTATCAGCTCGACGTCGTCTGCGCTGACATGCCGAGGTGGGGGAGAAGTATTTGAATACTCCCATTCCCATCCTTGAGCAGGTACTTTAACCTTAATGAGTTTACCTTGACTTATTTTCCTAGTCTTTTTGTACCCATACTTTTCCTTATGCTTTGCAGATAGCCTTGCTTGCTGATCAGCCCGATCTCGGCGCTCTAAAGAAATTACTTGACGAGTGTGAAGGGGCTGGTGGCGGCGATGATGGCGCGGGCAATGCTGCCTCTGCTAGCGGC
Organism: Bidens hawaiensis; assembly: GCF_021521415.1. NCBI lineage: Eukaryota > Viridiplantae > Streptophyta > Magnoliopsida > Asterales > Asteraceae > Bidens > Bidens hawaiensis. The sequence continues at coordinate 1,247,921 of NW_027491236.1, forward strand.
TCTAGTGTGGCCAAAGGACCCGCTCCTGACACTATTGTGATAGAAGACGACTCCATTCAAGACGAACAGCTTGACTATGGCAAGTTTGGAGATGACGAGGAGCGGGCTGCGCCAGATGCTGAGGGAGGTAATGATGAGGGCGATGAAGAGGCTGACGTCGACATAGAGACTTGAGAAGCCCTTCATGTTTTTTTTTTATTTGCAGTTTGTATCTCATCATTTTGTAAATTTGTAACCTTCTATGTTTTGGAATGAAATTTTGTTTTTCCCTTATTCGCATTTTGCGCATTCCCCATTCATCTCTTTATATTGCATGTTTGCTTGTTGAATATAAGATATGCTTGCATGTTGAAATAAGAACAAGGTTGTAAGGAAATTATTTTACTTAATCCTTGTCATATTTTAAGTGATTTTGCAATATCCTGACTATGTTGACACGTGCCTTGGCGTTTCATTATTCCTCTTTTGCGCGACGTTATCGCGCATTTATTATAGGGAATTATGAGTTTTTTAGCCTTTACGTGTCAGTATGTGTTACTCTGATATCCATTACAATTCCATGCGCGACCTCGACCTGAGACCTTAACAACTATGTTTTGGCATGTGCTTTGCCTTAGTTGTGCTTAGGTATTTTTATGGTCTAGCTGCGCAGCATGTAGGATGGATCTTGTGAGTGATTTGAGCTAAGGCTCGTATTATTGGGCTAAGGCCCTGAGCTAAGGCTCATATTATTGGGCTAAGGCCCTGACGTTTTAGAGTTAAAACTCGTTAACGCGTTTGAGCTTGAAGCTCGCGCATATATGTTTTACTTCGTTTTATTTTGTTTTGATGTCAATACAATGTTGTCATATTGCTCAAAATTAATAAAGGGAAGTGTGAAACATGTATGCAAAAGGTAATAGAACACACATTAAGAGAAGATAGCGCGTATCATTATTCATAATGGCTTAAAAAGCCTTGATTACAAACTTGACAATTTTTACATGAAACATTTTCTAAGCTGTGCTGCGTTCCATGCGCGCGGGATCTTCTTTCCATTCAAATCTTTTAAAGCGTATGCGCCTTTTCCCAATTCTTCCGAGACTTGATAAGGTCCCTCCCAATTGGGGTACATCTTTCCCGGGGGTATCGCGCGGCTAGCTTCATTGTTTCGAAGGACAAAATCATTCTTCTTGAAGTGGCATTCTTTCACGCGCTTATTGTAATACTTTTCTAGTTTTTTCTTGTATTTGGCTTCACTGATGATAGCCGCTTCTCTGCGCCCTTCAAGTAAGTTGAGATCCAACCTTCTTTCGCGCTCGTTATCAATCTTACTCATCATGAGCACTCTATGGGATGGGCATCCAATTTCTGCTGGAATCATAGCCTCCGTTCCATAGGTTAGGCTGAACGGGGATTCGCCATTGCTGGTTTTGGTTAATGTCCTGTGCGCCCACAGGACATTAGGTAGCTCCTCGACCCATGAATGGGATTCTCCCTCCAACCTTTTCTTCAGCCCATTTAGCAAGCTTTGGTTCGCGCGCTCCACTTGGCCATTCCCCTGAGGGTGGTATACTGAAGTGAAGATTTGGTCGATGCGCAATTCCTTGAGCCAACTGGATATCTTCCTGTCGGTGAATTGTTTGCCATTGTCGCTCACAATTTCCATGGGCAGGCCAAAACGGCATATGATGTGGCTCCAAATAAATTGCTTCATCGTCTCGGCTGTGATTTTTGCTAGTGGCTTGGCTTCAACCCATTTTGTGAAATAGTCTACTGCCACTACAAAAAATTTTACTCGCCCTTGCGCTTGCGGTAGGGGACCCACAATATCGATTGCCCATTTGTGGAAAGGCCATGCGGAGGTCACCGGAATCAAGTTGTTCTTTGGCCGCATGGTGTTTGGCATAGCTCTGACACGCTTTGCATTTTTGGATCTCTTTTAACGCGTCCAAGTACATGCCTGGCCAATAGTAACCTGCGCTCATTGCCTTGGCAACCACCATGCGCGGGCCAGCATGTATTCCACATATTCCTTCGTGTATCTCTCTGATCACATAGCTTGCTTCCTCAGCATCTAGGCATTTCATGAGCGGTCCAAGATAAGAGCGTCGATATAACGTACCATCAAGCAGTTCGTAGTTCTGCGACTTGTGTCTTATCATCCTCGCCTGTGCGCGATCGTCCGGTATCTTTCCCTCCTTCAAGAATTCCATTAATGGAGTTATCCATGATGAAGGTGTTGTATGAATTACAAGGACCGACTTCGCTCCCACCGACGGGTTGCTCATTACTTCCACCCTGACATCTTTGCCAAAGTGATCGAAGCTGGTTGATGCCATCTTACTCAGCGCGTCGGCAGACTTGTTTTCACTGCGCGGAATATGTATGATTCTGAAGAAGTCAAATTGCTCGATGAGTTTTCTCGCCTGCTCTAGATACAGAGGCATGGTGTTCTCCTTGGCATCATAAAGGCCATTGACCTGTGCTGCTACCAAGTATGAATCAACATGGGCATCTAGATTTTTAACTCCGAACTTGTGCGCGATGCGCAGACCAGACAGCAGGGCTTCATACTCAGCTTCATTGTTGGTGCTCTTGAAATCCAACCTGATTGCGTAAGTATACTCATGACTTTCTGGATCCACCAGCTTGAGGCCTGCACCGGACCCTTCATTGTTTGAAGCTCCATCAGTGAATAATCTCCAAACATTTTTTTCATTATTGGCTTGCGGAGGGTCTACCTCGCGCTGAGCCTCTTCAATTTTTCCTTCAGGGATTTCTGCGATGAAATCAGCTAAGACTTGTCCCTTTATTGCTGGACGGGGCTTATAGGCGATCGTGTGCTCTCCTAATTCCAGCGCCCATTTTGTCAGCCTTCCTGAGAGCGCGGGACGCCGCAAGACTTGCTGGATGTTGTAACCAGTCAGAACTTCGATAAGATGACCATTGAAATATCTATGAAGCTTGCGCGACGCGTGTGTTAGTGACAAAACTAACTTTTCCATGATGGAGTAGCGCGTCTCAGGATCTGTCAGCACCCGACTCACATAATAGTTTGGTGTTTGGATTCCCTTGCGATCCACCAACAACACTGCGCCGATGGCGCGCTCTCCTGCTGACAGGTACAATGTTAGAGTTTCGCCAGGAAGTGGAGCTGTGAGCGCAGGCAGATTTATGAGACATTCTTTTATCTCACTGAAAGCTTGCTTAGCCTCAGGCGTCCACTTGAATTGGCTTTTCTTTAGGCAATTTCTCAATGTGTTAACAAATGGGGTATATTTGCTTGCATGGTTCGCTAGGAACCTGTTAATTGATACCAATCTACCATTCAACTTTTGAACTTCCTTCATGGTGGATGGTGAGGGCATGTCAAGGATAGCCTCCACCTTCTCTGGGTTTACCTTGAAACCATCCTTGGTGACCATTACACCTAGAAATTTCCCTTCTTCTACGCCGAATGTGCATTTGCTCGGGTTGAGCTTCATGTTTACTTCCTTTAGGCGCCAAAGGGTTTCTTCGATGTCTTTGAGCATTTGTTTTTCCTCCCTGCTTTTAATCACCAAATCATCCACGTAGACTTCTAGGTTTCTTCCAATTTGCTCGTTGAAAACCGCATCCATGAGTCTTTGGTAGGTGGCTCCTGCATTCTTCAAACCAAAGGGCATTTTTGTGTAACAAAAAACACCCTTGTCAGTTCTGAAGGCAGTCTTGTCCTCGTCTTGTGGTGCCATTTGAATTTGGTGATAGCCCTTGTAGGCGTCCAGGAAACATTTGAGCTTAAATGGCGCCACAGAGTCCACTTTCGCGTCAATGTTTGGGAGGGGGTAACAATCTTTTGGACATGCTTTGTTGAGGTCCTTGAAATCAATGCACATCCTCCATGACCCGTTGCTCTTCTTTACCATCACAGGATTGGCTACCCATGTTTGGTATCGTATTGGGCGGATGATTTTTGCGCGCAGTAGATCTTCTACTTGCTCATTCATGGCCTTTGCCTTCTCATCCCCCATGACTCTCTTCTTTGAGCAATTGGCTCTACAGACTTGAAGGTGTTGAGAGAATGTTGCGCCAGGTCTCGCGGAACTCCAGTCATATCAGAATGTTGCCACGCGAAAACCGACATATACGTTGTGAGCAATCTTTTCATTCTCAACCTTGTGTCGTCTGATATCGTAGCTCCAATTGTGATTGTTTGCTCTGGGAATTTTGGGTTGAGAATCCATTCCTCTGGCGCGTTGTTTGCCATTGGAAGTTTCATTCTCCCTTCCCTCGGTATACTTGTCACTGCGCACAAATGATCTCGGTACACAAATGTTACACCTGTTGGTGTTGGGAACCCCAGCGCGCCGTGCGCTGGTGATGGTATGGCGTTGAATTGAGCAATCGTTCCTCTACCCAAGATCATATTGTGGCATGAAGTGGTGGGCAAGACCAAGAAGTTGACAATTTCGGCTCGCTTGTGTTTCTCATCCCCCATGGTTAGTTCAAATTGTATCTGACCTAGGGGGTGAATGATTTCATTTGAAACACCCGAGATTGGTGCATTCACAATTTCGAGCCTTTCTTGGTCTGCTGGATCCAACTTTCTGAAACATTGCTCATACATGATGTCTGATTCACTGCCAGTGTCCACCAAGACTTTTGACACTTCATAATGAGCAATGTGTGTAGTGATGACTAGAGGACTGCTGATAGACGGGCCTCCCCTGATTCTTGGGAAGATTACTTGTTGCTCGCGCCAATCTCCTTGGACTTCCGCGCTTCTCTTTCTCGATCTTTGCCCTTGCCTTCCTCCCTCGGCTACACAGATTCTTTTGAACTTTTTGCTGGCTGAGGCTCCATCTGGTTGTTCATTCTCTGGTCCTGGGTTTTTCACCAGGTGAGCTAACTTGCCTGATTTCACATCTCTTTCAATCGCATCCTTCAAATGGTGGCATGCATCGGTGTTGTGCCCTGTGGACTTGTGAAACTCACAATACTTGCCACTGTTTAATGGTCCCTTGCGGAGTAATGGCTTGGGGCTTTTAAACTGGACATTCTCTGTGCTTAACACTTGTGAAGGCGTTTTAGTGAGGGGAGTCCATATTCTTGGTAGAGGTCTGTTAGGCTCTCTGCCGCCTTCCCTCTTGTCACTTTCTCCGCGATTACGGATGTCTTTTTGAGGCTGGGGTGAACTTGGTTGCGCCTGCTTTTCTGCGGGAGAAAAACTGGTTTGTTGCAACCTGGACCATACGGAGTTCTGTTTGCCCCTCCTTTCATTGTTGCGCGGTGCTTCTGTTTGATGCCCTCTGTCTCTTGCTCTATCTTGGGCAATTTGTTTTTCATTTCGCGCGAAGACTCGCGATGCTTCCATTAGCTTGGCCCAAGTGGTTGGCATGCCATCTCTGCTCACAAGAGCTCTGCGGAGTTGATCACTGCGCGCACCTTGAATAAAGGCCACGCGCAAGAGTTGTTCAATGATACCTCCAATTGCCAGAGATTCCTGATTGAAACGGGTTATGTAGTCTTCAATGGTTTCATCATTCCTGCGCACGCAGTGTATGATGTCATCGGGGTCGCGCGTGTGTCTGCGCTGCTGTACGAAGTGAGCCTGGAACTTCTCCAATAGCTCTTCGAACCCATTGATTTGTCCAGTCGGCAAGCTTTCGAACCAGACACGCGCTGCGCCCGTGAGGCAGCGAGCAAACATGTGACACCATGTTGGCATCGTCCAGCTTTCTAGGTTTCCAATGTTGTAAAAACCTTGTAGGAAATCGTCTGGATCAGTTGTGCCGTCGTACTTGCCCAAACCACTTGGCATCTTGGTTTTGTGCTGAATGGGAGCCTTCGCGATGCGCTCAGTGAATTTTGAATGCTTCACCAAGATGGCTGGCCTGTATGGTGTGGTTACGTCCACTTGCCCTCTCGCTGGTGGGTTGTACGGTGTGTACAGATCCATATCGGCTTTGGCCCCAGGCGCTATGTTCATGTGCGCGCGGAGCTGTGAGCCTCCTGCATGAGTATCTCGCGTCTTCCTCATGCTGTGCACTTCTTCATCACTAAAATCAGCGTGTTCAGTGCGAGCAGAGTGACCATCTTCCAGCGCGCGCGCCCTTTTTGTTGTTCCTTGAAAGGTTTGCTTATCAAACGCGAGCCTTTGTGTTAAATCGGCTAACTTTTTGTGTTTGACCAGCTCATTGTATTTGTCCATTAAACGTCGTTTTTCGTTTATGAGCCATTCTTTAGGGTCATTGGTTTCAACTTCTGGACCCATTGGTCCTTTTTGTTTCGCGCCAGTCAGATTTTGGAGCGTGAGATCGTCTGGAGGAGTTTCAGTCTGGCTATGAGGAGTTGTGATGAAGGGATGGTTACTGGTGGTGCGCGCAGAATCACGCGGCACCCTCAGAAACTGTTGTCCCTCATTAACATCCTCAAGCTCAATATCCTCCAGAACTTAATCACTGTTTCGAACACCAGAAACCATGGTGAAGTTTTTCAGAGAGAACTGATGAGATGGTGATTTTGTTGCCGTTGTAACAGGTGATGGCGCCAATGAAGAAACGTGGATCGGCTCACTGGTAGACGATCAACTTTCCCCGGGTATGAGTATGCTATTTCACCGATGGTTCTCCGGAGTATGAATTCTTCCACCTACAAAACGAGCAGCACCGTGAACTTACCCCTCAGAAAGGGACAGAGGGGTCCTCTTTGGGGTAACCCTCCGGTGTGAGAATAAGAGATTGTAGGAGAAGATAATAATAATCTGAGAGTGAGTAAGGAATTGGAATGTATTTCCTTGCTTACCTCCCCTTGTGGAGGTGGTGTGGTATTTATAGTGTTAGGATTTCCAATGATTGGGCTCAGATCCCATTAAGGCCTTTTTGGCCTCCTCCTGTTGCTTTGCGCCACGTGTCCTTAGGACACCTGGTGCTTTTTCATTGATTATTCTCTGACCCAGGTATTTCACCTGACCCATGTGCAATCACGTGGTAGCACATGGGTTTTGCTGAGTTGTCCACCTTTCATTGGCAGCTGTCAACATCAGCATATTCTTATTCCTTAAAGGATACATTCTGGAAGGTTGTCTGACGAGCACAATCAAGGTTGTCCTTATCCTGATTTGGATAAGGACGAGGTTGATTATGTGCACGTGTGATATGCGCCTATCCTGAGGATGCGCGAGGTCTTCTCTTTATTCTCACGCGCAGATGTTTCATGCGCAGATGTGATATGCGCCAGCACGCGCAGATGCGCCACGCGCAGATGTGATATGCGTGAGCATGTGATATGCGCCACGCAGATGTGATATGCGTGAGCATATATGGTGCGTGAGCATGTGATACGCGTGAGCATATGTGATATGCGTGAACATATGTGATATGCGCCATACGCATAGGTTTTGGCTTTGTGCCTTCATGATATCTTGATTTCAAGGCTCTTGTCTATATCTTGTGGGTTGACCCGCCCCGCTCGATGTTAAGGCGGGTACATACCTCTTCAATAATGATTCACTCAAGGTAGAGCCGTGGCTTTTTAAAAAATATATTTTTTTTTGAATTATTAAAGTAACAAATAAATGATCTTGTGGATTTTGAATATAAAGATCAGCAAAGAACTTGCTGTCAAGATGTATACAAACATGGCAACACTGCAAGTTATGGATCCTATTTTCTATGAAGCACAAAGACAAGGAAGAATATCCTTCTGTCTGACCACAATAGGAGAGGAAGCCATTAATATTGCATCAGCAGCAGCTCTTAGTAACAATGACTTTGTCTTCCCTCAGGTTATTTAAACTTTTATAAAACTTGATCTCTTTTTTAATCCTTTATTTATTGTTAAGCATTATTTTAATTAAGTTTAGAATTGTTAATGCTTGTACTTTACACACATGTTTCTGACACATTAAGGGTAACAATTTCTGACACAACCGAAACACAAAAATAAATAGATTTTGGGTTTTTTTTTTCCTAAATGTGTTTTTCTCAGTATTTGATACATAAAAGCATTAGTTAATTTACAGAATGTGATTCCGATATGCAGTATAGGGAGCCTGGAGTTCTACTATGGAGAGGATTTACTTTACAAGAGTTTTCGCAAATCAGTTATTCGGAAACAAGCATGATTATGGAAAAGGAAGACAGATGCCTATCCATTACGAGTCAAAAAAGCACAACTACATTACAGTGGCATCTACTGTCGCGTACACTATCAACTTAACATCATATCATCATATGCCAATTTTCCACACATAATCCCTTATATATATACACTTCTCACATGAGATATTTTGATCTTTATATACCTGGACAGAACACAAATCCCACACGCGGTTGGTGCTGCCTATTCTATGAAGATGGAAAAACAAGATTCATGCACCATCACTTATTTTGGTGATGGAGGCAGCAGTACAGTAAATAACTAAATATGAACCTTATATAATCATTATAGTTGGATTTTGATTATTAAAATTTATTTACACTAACTGATGCAGGGAGATTTTCATGCTGGTTTGAACTTTTCTGCGGTTATGGAGGTCCCGGTAATATTTTTCTGCAGAAATAATGGATGGGCTATTAGCACTCCAATCGGTGATCAACTTAGAGGTATATATACGTCTTTCCCCCATTTTATACTTGCGTATTCATTTTGTTGACTTTTGGCACTTTTGGTCAACGGTAGGCGACGGTATTGTTGTAAGAGGAAAGGCGTATGGAATTCCTAGTATCCGAGTATATGGCAATGATGCTCTTGCTGTGTTTTCTGCTGTTTATGAAGCACGCAAAATGGCTATTGAAAAACAAACACCTGTTTTAATTGAGGTTTAATGTAATAATCTTGTTTTTGTTTACTTTTGCGTTATCATAGTTTGACTTTTTACGGTTGGCAGGCGCTTACGTATAGAGCAGGACACCATTCCACATCAGATGACTCAACCAAGTATCGCCCAGTTGATGAATTTGAATGGTGGAGAAATGATCAAAACCCTGTTACGAGGTTTAGGAAATGGATCGAAAACAAAGGCTGGTGGAGTGATGATGCCGAGTCACAACATCGAAACATCATAAGGAAAGAGGTAAAACCTTTGACTTATGTTTGACCTGGTTTCTTATATTTTGTGAAGTACCACATTCTGTGCATCTTAGTACTTTTATCCTTTTAAGTTACACACCCTACACAACCAAATTTAACATCGTTCTCCCAGTATTTCAAAATATATATACACACTCACAAAACAGGTTCGTGAGATGGTGTTAAAATATACTTGTGTTGTTTAAACTTTCCCATCAACTACAACTACATATAGTACTTGATTACCAAGAAACAGGTATGCACAAAACTTTTATTGTTCAAACATTGACTTCTTTTGACACGCATATTGCCTTGCACTTATCTAACTTGTACAACTGATGATGTTCTCAGCTAGCCCAAGCAATTCAAAACGCAGAGCAGATAGATAAACCTCCGGTTGCAGAGATATTCAACAATGTATACGATGTTTCCCCTAAGAATCTCAACAAGCAAGAGGATTCTTTGCGAAAATCCCTAAAGAAACACGCACAGGAATATCCCTCTAACGTTCCACTGTAGAACCATCTCCATCATACGGAGATTAGGCGTTACAAGATAACAAACTTTACTTTGCAGTAATAACAATAGCAGGGCAACAGCCTGGCTTTTCAAGAATCAGTTTACTTTTGAATGTGTGTTTGAATGGCAGAGGTTATTCCTAATTTTATGTTTTCTGTTTTAAGTGTCTTCATAGGCTATATAAAATCATACATTATGTTTTCTGATTATCATATAACTTGAAGATTATTAAAAAGTACTTATAATTCATATAGTTAAGTAAGATTTTATCCTTGGTGTTTGCACATTAACATCGTAAAGTTGTTAGAAAGCCAAATTAGAGCTTTTCGTCAAACGGTCTCCCATTTTCGTTCGGTTCAGATCTGAGCTCCAGTAATATGGAGCAAAAGAAACGAGAGTATGCATCACTCTCGTCTTTTCTAGATATCACCCTTTTTATCAAATAAATCATTCCTAATTGTTGTTTCACATATCACCCAACTGCAGACCTAAAGTTGACAGAGAAGCATACTCTCTCGTCTTTTCTAGATATCACCCTTTTTATCAAATAAATCATTCCTAATTGTTGTTTCACATATCACCCAACTGCAGACCTAAAGTTGACAGAGAAGTACGCTGTAATAAAGGAAACCTCTAAAAATCATTTTGCAGGGAAACAAGATCACACAAAAACCATCAACGCGAAGAATGAAATAAGCCAGCAACCGATCCTAACAATCAACAAAACCATGAAACTGAAACATGAAACATGTTAAACTTTTCTTAATTTAAAACACTAATATCAAGTTCATAACATCAAGAAGCAAAATAACATAAAACCAACCCCAAATACATAGCAAGTTAACTACAAGTTATTAATAAAAATTCAAAACTACAAATCATCATCATCATCATCAATCATTAACAGGAAGCCATAACTTACCTCAATTTCCTGATGATTTAACCGCCTCAAGCACCATCAACGCTTGCTCTTTCAACAACTCCATTCGCTTAACGTAAAGCTCAAGCTCCAACTCCATCAAATTCTTCCACTTCGCCTCCAACTCCGCCCGTTTAGAACCCTCAACCAGTTCCATCCCAGCCTTCACAATCTCCTCCGACAGAATCGAAGAATCATTCCTTAAACCATACTGAACAAACCTCGATATATCCACCTTCTTCTCCAACTCAGCCTCCATTGAGTCCATCTTCAACTTATCTTTATCATCCACACCATTCGCTTTCACCACACCAGCAGTACTAGCAGGCGTACCAGTAGCCTTCAAATTAGAATTATCATTCTTTTGACTCTGATTCTTCTTAACTTCTTTCCCTTTAGTATTACGCTTACCGTTACCATCACCGTCCCATACCAATTTCAACAATTCATAAGCTTTCTGTTCATGACTCTTGGTAAAGTGCCTATCTTTACCATCTTTCTTCTCCTTAGCCACATTATTCACATACTTCTTCTTCAACCTCCTAATCTTATCCATCAACTGAGACCTACTAAAATCGACATGCAACGACTTCCTAATAAAATCATGAAACGCGTCCGGGTCCGCAACCGGATTCTCACCGTTCCGCTCGGTTTTAAAATCAATCATACCTTGCAACACAGCAATCTCATCATCCTCACTCCACAGCCTCTGAAACAACTGCTTCTTGGTGTCATCATCAGTTGCAGTAGTCTTCTTACCTTTCTTTACATCCTTCTCACTACTCGCCGGCAATTGCTTACTCTTCGCCGGAGACTTAATAATTTGACTTCTTTTGGAAGCTAGGGTTTGTGCCTCACGTTGTTCAATTGGCTTAGACGAAACAGGTTTAACATTAACACTAGAATCAGCCACGCCGGACTTTTTAGCCGGTGAATCGGAATCGGAAGCGTTATCGTCATCGGAATCTGCTTCTTCCGATTCCGATGAATCCGGATCTGGTGGAGCTACCGGTTTCTTCCGCTCACCGTTAACAATATTATTCTTAGCTTTCTTCGCATCTTTTTCAACGGCGGCCGGAGCCGGCGCCGGCCGTTTACTTTTCGCCGGCGGCGGCGTGGACACCGATTTGGATTCACCTCCTTTAGCCGATTTGGATTGCACTGGTACAGAAGAGATAGGTTTGACGTTACGGTCAACGACGGCGGAGGCGTTGGGCGGTGAATCGGAATCTGAATCGTTACCGGAATCGGTTTCTTCGCCTTCGGATGAAGACGGATCTGGAGGTTGAGATTTTTTAGCGGATTGAGATGTAACTGGTACCTGTGTTGTTTTCTGGCCGGAATCTGTATCGGAGGCTTCATCGGACTCTGAAGCGGAGGTTACTTCTTCGTCGTCTTCTTCTTCTTCTTCATCCGAAGATGAATGATTAGGTTTCAAGCCGTTCTGTGCCATGAATTTGAGAAGAAGAAGATGGTGATGATTTATAAAATTAGGGTTTGTAAAATTAGGGGTGCCAGCGGCTGTATAATAATAATAATAATAATAATAATAATAAGTAGTATGTGATGAGTATATATATACATAAAAGATGCTTGATTTTATATTAATGGCATTGAACCCCCTATAGTTTAGATGCTTTTTTTTATTCATGTTGTTTGTAAAAGGTTAAGGAAATGAACTAAACTTCATTAATTACTTCCTTGGTTTATAAAGATTTTGGACTCTTTGGTTTGTTCTCAAGTTCAATTCCGTCAAATATCAAATTCACTCGTATCATCGGTCTTCACTTTATTAGTATGACTGTATATCAAACCTAAACAAAAGTGGATATTGTGGCTATGGTTGCCTGCATAGTACAACCCTCACCAAACAACAAATTAATGGTACCATACTTAGACAGTTAGACCCTGAGAGCTTTTTAGTCATATTGATAAAAACTTCAAAGATATTCCATAAATAATCTGTTAAGAAAATATGTATGGTAACTCAACTATGTTTGTGACATGATCATGTAACACAAGTTAGGACTTTTCATGTGTGATGTCATAAAGTGTTATTAATACACCATCTATGGCGAGAGCTTTTGTGTGCGCAGCGTCGCTTTTCCAAGACTCAAAAACCTAAGACTACCTTACCATTAGGGAGAGTGTAGACAACTAAAGATATAGCATGTATATCTTGGTGATTTTAGTGTTATTGAATCGTTTAATAAACAAGATTTACTTAAGGCCAAAGGAAAATCCAAATAAGTTTATTTGTGGGCTAAGAAACGCGGAGTGCACACTAGTTATAAGCTAATATAGTTTTAATGGTAGGGGTCGGCGCCTCCATACGAGATTCAAGTAGTAATTTAGTAATCAACAATGATTGGGTGATCGTTGGTAACTGACCAACCAGTAACAAATTGATTAGCAGTAAAGGATCAATCAACTCAAAAGTGGTTGGTTGATCAACAGTTTGGATGAATCAACTCAGTAGCAACTAATCAATCAACAATAATTGATTGATCAGTATCATCATTGTACGATCAACAACAAATGTGCGATAAATAACAATCTGTGTTAGCTTTGACGACCAATATGAAATAGTAAATGGTTCCTATGATAAAAGTTGCTAATTATATTAACTGTCATATTGACACACTGTGTTTCATGAATGAAGGTGTTGTTTCAACAATTCATTGAGATGGTTTGAAATCTATAAAACACTATCTTTGGTCTATTTATAGTACAACGATATGCATAGTCGTATTTATCTTCTAAATTATCTGGTTGAGATTTTGAGAGCACCGACAAAATAATTAAATATGAGAGTAATTACACGATTTAGGGAGATCCAAATACCTGCATACCATATATAACACCTTTTTTGTTTGAAACGGCAACTTTCTTGTGTGTTATGCCACTACACTCTCCAGATTTGAAGATCCATGTTGCCCCACTCTGGTCATATATAACACCTACGTAAACTACTTTCAAATCTTGGGAATCTCATACTACAAATTGGATGGAGTGAAAATCAATGTTTTAAAAACTGGTTTGCATTGATGAAAATAGAGAGAACTTGCAATTTGAAGAAAAGCCAATGTTCAATTTCTATAGAAAATATGATTATACTGTGTTTATCATGAAAGAAAATGAATGGATTGCATGCGCTGCTTAAGCTCTTTGTATAACAAAAGATTACATGTACATTCTCAAGCGTTATTCAAGTATCCTAATCTAGATTATAGGTACCATTTCAGATTATATTGTTGCAAAATTACCTAACTACCCTCCAGAACAAGTCAAGTAAAATGAAATTGCAAGGTTGGTCAACCTCTTTGCATGCCTACATTTATGCTTCTTGAGCCATTTAATATCTTGCCCATATAATCCATACCAACAAAAGAAATGTAACCCGAATTACAACACAAAATGGAAACCAAAGATGTCATAACAACAAAGAACAAGACCGGTTCCTCCCAGTAGCCAACGTTGGTCAGATAATGAAAAAGGTCATTCCCGGGAATGGGAAAAAATCATAAGACGTAAAAGAGATGGTCCAAGAATGTGTTTCCGAGTGTATCAGCTTTGTTACGGGTGAAACGTCAGATAAATGTCAACGTGAAAAGAGGAAAACTATAAACTATAAATGGTGACGATGTAATTTGGGCTATAACTACATTAGGGTTTCAGGAATATGTTGAGCCAGTTAAACATTATCTCGTCAAGTATAGACGGTTAGAAGACGAGAAAGTAATCAACATGATACCTAAGCAACAACATCGTATCAAACAAAAATACAGTTTGCCAACTTATGAAGTTTATTCATTGGCAACCACAAATGTCATGTTCCAATAACCATTCACGACGGTTGGTGACCCAACATTTGTGTCGTCATTTACACCAGATTCGATTCAGACAAAATTGTACCATCAACAAGAAAGCATTGATTCCATTACACAATGTTAACTTGATCTACATTTAATTAACTATTTTTAGTTTTTTTACCCTTTTAATCACAGTTTCTAGGAGGGGATTGTATAGAAGTTCTCTCACTATGTGACTTATTATTACTAATAATATCAGCCTTTGCTTGTTTAAGCTGTATATTTTCTAACACAGTTTTTTAGAATGCGTTTACCAGTTTTGTATCCTAATCTATTTTATGCACAAAAAAAAATGAACAGCAAATAAGAACAAGAAAGCATAACAACCATAACATAACCGATTTAACACGCAGAAAAAGTTCCTCAAGCGATGTCAAAATCCAAAACAAAACATGCCAAAAACAGATGACACCTTCAAAGCAAACTAATCAAGGATGGTCATGACTCATAGCATAAACTCGAATCACGCTTATTCATAGATCCACGGGTGGAGGCTGCTTGACCAGTTAGCAACACCCTCAGGGAACCACAAAGCTATCTCCTTCTTCGCACTCTCAACCGCATCACTTCCATGAATCACATTCCTACACACCAAAACAAATTATTTTAACCCAATGGTCAGTCAACCTTTGACTTGTGAAGTCAAAATCACTGAGCAAGTTTGATTACGGATGATACCTGCCAATGTCGATTGCAAAATCACCACGGATGGTGCCAGGAGCTGACTCAGCAGGGTTTGTGGCGCCAATGATCTTGCGTCCGGTGGTGACCACATTCTTGCCCTCCCAAACCATGGCAACAACGGGACCAGAGATGATGTACTCAACTAGCCCGTTGAAGAACGGCTTTGAGGACAAATCAGCATAGTGCTTCTCGGCGAAAGCTTGGTCAACAGTCAAGAACTTCAATCCTATATTCACATAAAAAGTCAACCATCAAAACTAAGGTAGTTGATGAACAATGATGGCCTTTTGAATATGTAAATTGAATTACGAATTCTCTTTATAAATTAAAACTTTAAATTACTATTATTTTTGATGTACAAGTGTATAAGTA
Source organism: Bidens hawaiensis (assembly GCF_021521415.1). NCBI lineage: Eukaryota > Viridiplantae > Streptophyta > Magnoliopsida > Asterales > Asteraceae > Bidens > Bidens hawaiensis. Next base: position 1,263,320 of record NW_027491236.1, read on the forward strand.
AACATCTACAAAAACTTGTAAACAAATTTTGGTTATCCACATAGACATAAAAGATCAAGCTTCACACATCAAGCTTGATTAGACATGTGTTCGTTTATTAATACTACAACATTAACATAATATAATAGTGCATATATCTAAGAATAAACATTGTTCTATATTTTATAAACTAAAATTATAAACACATAAAAAAACAATTGCATATAGATAATAAATACTACTAATACAATAAACCAACACGGCTAAGCTTTTAACGTTATTCACAAGTCAAGCTTTAGCGTCATTCTCATACACTCGCTTATTCTTTACAAACTTGTTTACTTTTAATTCTCATTGATCAATTAAATACCAACCAAAGGGTAATATGCATGTGATCAACACAATCATGCCCAAAAGTCATGATTTAGAGGACCCATTAGTTCCTAATTACCTTTAATCTTTGTGAGATTAGACAAATTGTAATCAAGTAAAAGATGTACCTTTCAAAGAGAATCCTTTCTTCTCAAATCTACCAATGATTTCACCAACCTACACAAAATCAAAGTAATCACAATCTTAAAAAACACAATCACCACAGCATTGAACCAACTATTCAATAGACACTTGTACATCACGCAACGAAACTTGTACATCAAGATTCGTCAAGATCGAGTATATAAAGACCAATGTTTCATTCATTCCTCAAAATTTTTGATACAAAACTCAAAACCCAGAAAAACCCATATCAAATTCATCGAAAACAGTATAAAAACATAATCTTTATTGATACGTTATGATTACGGCATCTGGGTTTTGGGTTTTTCGATCTAAATATTCAAATTGAACAAAAACCCCAATTGGGTTTTCAGATTTTAAGTAGAATAACTTACGAGGCCTCTTTGAACGCCATCGGGCTTGATCATGATAAAGGTCTGCTCCATCTTTGAATTGAGATTGATTGATTGATTTGCAGATCGAGAATGTATACGGTGGTGTGTCGAGAATAATAATAAGATGATTTATAGATACGCCACAAGTTAAACCCTAACCCTAAACATGAGTAGAGTATTCTTCCGATCTTTTGACGATTTTGACCTCGTATTTTGTTTACCCGGTCTTTTTTTAATAATAGGGTTACTTTAGTCATTTTGGTATAATTGACGGAAAAATTTAACGGTCATCCACGCTAGTGATCACCAGTGTTGCATGTAACATGTTAGAGCATTCCCAACCCATCCCTTAAAATTATGTGAGGAGGGTTTGTAAATTATAGGGTGAGGTTGTGAGTGGTTGTGAGAGTAAATTATAGGGTGGAGAGAGAAAAGGTAGTGATTTTTTGTAAATTTTGGGAAAATGTAGTGATTTTTTGTAAATTATAGGGTGGAGAGAGAAAACTGTAATGAGAAAGATATAAAAAAATATTATTTAATTGAATATGAGAGAAAAATATAGTGTTTTTTAGTGCAATTATATGATATATATGGATATAGGGATAGGGAACGGGATGAGAATGCTCTAAAACTACTGTAATTTTATAGAAAACTGAGGAGCAAAGATGTAATATAGGTAAACCTTATGTATCATCCATAATTCCATATTCATCAGTGTGATTAACTCTTGATTTTGTTTTATTATACGTTGTATCTATATTCGGTTGTACTAAACGTTACATTTATGTTGACGTGTTTAGTGTACCGTGATTTTAAATTTAAGAAACCTAGTTAAATAAGTTTTACAGATACTAAGACACAAGTATTAAGTGTGATGCGATCGTGTTTATTAGATTCATAATATACTAGTATTTTATAATTTTATCTTACTGAATAAAGATAGTGTGTTCTATAATTTTATCTTAGGGGTGTGGGATTGCTTATTTTTATCAACTTATACCTTATTAATTTTTTTTGAAAAAGGAATATGGTGTTTGGGATTGCTTTTGATGTGAGATGGAAAAGTTAATAAGTTACACTTTTGTAACTTATTAACTTAATGAAAAGTTATAAGGAGGTAAAATAAGGAATCCTAAACACCCCCTTAACAAATAAAAATCTTGAATTCCTCTTACATGTTTTTGTTTATGAGCATCCAATCTCACAAAATGAACTCATGCAATGACATATGTGAAAAATGATCACTTGTTGATTTGTCATACGCGTCCATTACATGGTGTAAAGAAAATTGATTTTCAAGACTTATATGAAACCTTCTTCAAGCGAGAACATATTAGATATCTTTGGGTTCTTATATTCAAATAGGGCTCTTAAAAAACCCTTGAAACAGACTAAACAGTCCAACCCGAGCTATCAATAGGATGAGTAGAAGTAATGCATTTCGATTTGCACTTTATGGTTTGAAAATCGCGTTTCACGATTCAGTTTACGATTTGAAATCGAGCAAGATGTTAATAAATAATTTTTTAATGTATAGAATATCAATAAAAAAATCACTTATACAAATCTAACAAATATTAAGTACAAATTATCAATCTAACTAATTCCATTATCTTAGCATTTCTTTTTCTTTTCCTTTTGTTATAGCCTCTCATACTTAAAAGTAAAAGATAAAATGTTTGATATGTCAAGGATAAACTTGATCTAACCCTATGATTCTGTTTTAAAAGAAACCATTACAACACCCGACCACCCAGTTAGTTTTAACTTCTCCCTAATCCGAACTTATCAGTTCGACTCAAAGATCACATTAACATAACCCAAACCAGACCGTAAACAACTAAACATCACCCGTTCAACATATAAACACCATTCAAAAAATGTAACCAAAAGAAACATTAGGGGACTAATAATAATTATAATATGCTTCATCGTATCTTGTCTCATGTCGACAAGACCACCACCAAGATAACCTTTGTGTGCTTCCCACTGTCTTCATCAAAACCCTTCAAAGATTCTTGAACCCATTTCCTAAAACCCTAATCAAATGTTACTCCACTCGCCAATTTCCCAATACCCACTTCAGCCACAACCATCTTTCTTCCTCAAATCCATCAATTCCATTAATTTCCCATCTGGGTTTTGCAATTCACCCCTCAAATTATCCAAATTTAACCCTTTAATCATAACAAACTGTTCATCTACTTCACCTGTTTCACAGGCTTCCAGCTATGGAACAGTGGACTATGAGAAGAAGCCTGGAACAACGGTTACTTGGAAAGCTATTTACAAGCGGATATCAATAATGGGTAACCGTGAAAAGGGGTCTAGTGGTGTGTTGAATCAGTGGGAGAATGAAGGCAAAACTGTTACAAAGTGGGAGCTTTGTAGGCTTGTCAAAGAGTTGAGGAAGTATGGTCGTTATAAGCTTGCTCTTGAGGTATGTATGTTTGACTTTTCTAGGTCAAATTAATTGGTTTTTGTTTGTTAAAGTGATGAATGTGGTTGCCATTAATGTTACAATTTGAGGACTTTATCACATTATGAGAAGTTGTTTAAAGTTATGGTTTTTTAGAAGTTAAACAGATGAATGTTAGCTTCAGTCTTGATGAACATTAGAAAATATAAGTTGACTTTGAAATATTTAATAGTGAGTGTTGTAACAGTTAATACTCTTGGTAGATTTATGCTAAAAGATTAGCATTTGATTAGTTATATTTAACACCATGGAAGCTTGAATTGTAAGAAATTTAGGTGTCTGAATGTTGTATTGTTGTATTTCAGCTTCTTCTGTCCCAAATGTTTATATTTGACTTATGTAGGTCAAACTAGTTATCTATTTCTTGATGAATATTGTTGTCCTTGTTGCAATTTGAGAACCATGTCACACATGAGATTTTTTTTTTTTTAATTATGGCTTTTTAAAGTTACAAAGAGGTAAATGTTTGCTTCAGTTTTGATGAACTTCAAATAATGAAAGTTTGACTTTTAAATATAATGTTGTAACGGTTAGTGTTCTAAATTTTCTCGCAGGTTTTTGATTGGATGAATAAAAAACCTGAAAGATACATCTTATCCCCAAGTGATGCTGCAATTCAACTAGATCTAATATCCAAGGTAGACGGCGTCTCAGGTGCCGAAAATTACTTCAACAATCTACAAGATTCTCTAATAGACAAACGCGTGTACGGGGCCCTCTAAAACGCATACGTACACACTCGGAAGAAAGAAAAGGCTGAATCTTTACTACTCGAAATGAAAGAAAAAGACTATGCAAACCACGCCCTTCCATATAATGTGATGATGACTCTTTACATGAACCTAAGAAATCATGAAAAAGTTGAAACCTTAATTCAAGAAATGATGCAAAACAACATTGATTTGGATTTATACACTTATAGTATCTGGATCACCTCTCGCGGGTCCCAAGGATCGGTTGAAAAGGTGGAAGAAGTGTTTGAAAAAATGAAACTTGATGTGTCGGTTAAGCCGAACTGGACGACTTATAGTACTCTATCGACCGTTTATATTAATCTCGGTGAGCTTGAAAAGGCGGAAGATTGTTTAAAAAAGATTGAAGCCAAGATTAGTGGTCGGTATCGAATCCCTTATCATTATCTTTTGAGTCATTATGGTAGTATCGGGAAAAAGAAAGACGTTAAACGGATTTGGGAAACGTATAAGACGGTTTTTGAATATATACCGAACATGGGTTATCACGCGGTGATCTCGGCTTTTGTTAGAATGGATGAAATTGAAGAAGCTGAGAATATTTATGATGAAGGGCTTTCGGTTAAGACAAATTATGATGCTAGAATTGGGAATCGGTTATTGGGTTGGTATCTTAGAAACAGGTATGTTGAAAAGGCAGATTCCTTCTTTAAAGAAATGTTAAATACCAGGAAGGCGAATTCGAGTTCATGGGAGATTATTGGTGAAGGGCATATTAGGAATAAGAGGGTTTTTGATGCGTTGGGTTGTTTCGAAAAGGCGCTTTCACATGAAGAATCACGGTTTGGGAAACCGAAACCAAATAATGTTTCATTGTTTTTAAAGATTTGTGAGCAAGAAAAGAATGAGAAGGGAAAGGAGGCTATGCTTAGGATTTTGAGGGAAGCGGGTGCTCTCGATGATGAGTTGTTTATGTCAAAGTTAACTTTTCCGAAAGAGTCAACGGAAGATGATAATGATGATGACCGTGACGCGTTTTTAAACGAGTTGCAGGCTACTGGGTAATAAAGGTTTTCTGGTGTCTGTGTAATAAGTTTTGTATCAAAGTAGGTTTTAAGTTGTTTGTTTTACAAAAAATGTATCTGAAATTTGAAATTTTGATTCATCGCGGTTTCTCGGTTAATGAGTCGCATTTTCTGCTGCTGATACTTTTACATTGTTGTCGAAACCAAACCCGTCGACTTGTACCTTGAAATCTGGAATGTAGCGTAACAGTATGTGGTTTGTAGTTTATACACTTTGATCAATAAGTCCAGTATGAGCAAAGGACTGAAAAAATAATTATGTTAGTATGTAGATTTTATTGAATAAGTAATCTTAATGCCGTAGATGGGTGAAAATAATATTGTGTTTAGATATAATTAAATCAAGTAAAGACCATACCTGGATAGTTGGATGGTATCTATTATTTTAGTGAGCTTGTGTAAGTTGATGTAAAATTAACAAATACGCAGTCTAAACACAATAACACATAGATGATGTCAACAGTTACATAATTGTAAGAAAGTCAATACTACTTGTATCAAATACTATATTCGAAAAGACAAACTTCATAACCAAAGTCTCGATGTGTATCATATGATGCTGCAGTAACTGTAACGATCATGATACTGCGTAGGTACCACGAGTTTAAAAATGAACTTGTTTTTTGTATAATTTTTATGTTAACCTAGAACTTCTAAGTTAATATATAAACATACAATGTAACCTAGAAAGCATAGTTTTAATGATAAAAAAACGATAATAGAAATTATGGGTTTTATAACCGATGATCGGCTGATGATGATGGGGGGATCATTAGTTGATGAAAAACAAAGCTTAAACGAGATCAATGGTCGCGCTTGCTCTACATATTGACGTTAAAGACATTGTACTAGATCAACAAAACATGTGTATATTCTTCAAACCAAACCTAGAAAATGAAACAGTCATAAATTACATCCTTGGTCCATCCCAGGTTAGACTTACAGGAAGTAATCTGGCGTCCTTCTAGTTACATCAGGTTCTCCTCTCCTAGGAGCAGGTTCAAACTGCAACAACAAACAACTTCACTTATAAATACTTTCTTTTCATTGCTAATCAAATATTCCAATGCCCATTCAAGTGCCAAAAATGATAAACATTGTGGATTAAAATACCTGGATAAATGTGTGTCCCTTGCAATCATCCACCTCCAAAATAGATGCCATATTCCCACACCTATAGCAATAATTTGGTGCACTAAAGATAGTCACCACCTTTTGATCCTGTCAACCAAAAGTCCAACATATTTAGTGATCCTGCAGGTCGGACCATTGATAGGAATTGATATGGTTCTGATTGTGATTGATAGAATTTAGAGATGAAAATAGGAACAAAAAGAGAGAACGATTTATTTCTAAAACGTAAAGAAAAGGCTACACGATAATCCGATAATCCAGGGCTATGCCCTCTCTCCATACATCATGCAGGAGCCCAAACAATCTTACAAACTCATGCCTAACCGTAACAAGCCTTATAATCTATTACTTATACTACCCCCGATATTAAACTTAGCCCCTTGTAATATTTTCCCTTTGCCCCCTTGAGAATACATATATGTTACTTTTCCCTCGTAGCTCATTCCTATCAGAAAACCTCAAAAACAATAAAAAAAACTCAAGCAACTACTTACATGCCCCCAGTTGAAACCATCCATGACCAATTGATGAGCTCGAGCAATAAGCTTTAGCCCATTAGTATGGTTAAACTGCTCAGAGATATCCTGTAAATACAATTTCAAATAAATTACACAAATCAACACTAACTTTGAAACTTGTAACAGTCCCTAAAACAAACTTTTATATGTGTAAATAATAATAAATCAAAAGCTTTAGAAAGAAATAATACTTGGCCAAATGTGTAACCAGCTCCACGAGGCGAGATACCCCAACCGCAACGGTCATCAGGGTCAGACCACAAAAGGTCACACATAGGACCTTCATGTGGGACCTCTTGAACCCGGTCAAAGTTTCTTACATTATCTAGGGTTTCAATCGAAGGTGATAACCCACCATGAAGACAAAATATTTCCGATTCAACCTGCCATAATTATATAACCACCATTAGCTCATTGATGACATAAAATGTTGCATTAAAATTTGTAACTAACCAAAGCAGTCAACGGGAAATAGTCAAACAGATCTGTAAAAGTCTTCCAAACATTAGCATTGCCATACCTGCAAATCAAGAATTAAAATTAGGCCTGCATACGACTAACGTTTAGTTAATCGTTCGGGGGCAAGTTCGTGTATTAATAAACGAACAAACAAGAACAAATCTTTTTGTTGGTTTAGTTAAACAAATGAACATTAGCACAAGTCCTGTTTCTTTCATTTATGTTCGTAAATATTCATTTGTTTACTTTCGTTAATTTACGTTTGTTTAAGTTCTCTCATTTACATTCGTTTATATATTCATTTAACCTTTTTAGACGCACTATAACTTAGTCTAGTTTTATCAATTTTAGGCCCAACAAAGTCATGTTCACGTTCTTTTAACGAACGAACCAGAACACTCTCATTTTCTTAACAAACAAACACGAGCAAGGAAACCCCTTTCATTTAACTGTTTATGTTCTATCATTTGTTCGCTTAAGTTAAACAAACACAAACATGTCCAATTTGCTCCCTTCATTTACAAGCCTAGTTAAAAAATGCACATATAATAAAGAATTTGTTATTGAAAACCGTATAAGAACAATAAACTTACTTCCTAAGACATTCGTCATAAAACCCATAAACTTGAGTTATCTGCAATAAAAAATAAATAAACAGTCGGATTATATAACTGAATAACTAGTGTTGAAAAGTAAAAGAGAAAGTCAAAATACCTGCCGGCTTTCATGATTCCCTCTTAAAATTGTGATTCGCTGAGGGTACCGTACTTTCAGAGCCACCAAGAGCTGTAAAAAGTATATTGGTGATAAAAAGTCATAAATATACACAAAAATACAAAATTAGAAATATGCAGTATACTTACTGTGACAGTTTCAACAGAATAATACCCACGATCCACATAATCGCCCATAAACAAGTAGTTTGTATCCGGGCACTGACAGATGATATAAAAAGATGATCTTAGATCTAACTTCAAAAATTTACTGCAGATGTAACAATAAAAGAAATACCTTTCCTCCAATGCGAAAAAGTTCAGCAAGATCATGGAATTGACCATGAATGTCACCACAGATAGTCACTGGGCTTTTTACTGGCTGCACACATGAAAAGGTTTAGACAATATTATGACAACTTCTATCTAAACTGTGAAAAATAAAATTAGCAATGATGGTGATACCTGGACATTGCTTTCATCTATTAATATCTCTTTTGCCTTGTCGCATAATGTCCTAACCTACACCAACAGACGACCAATGCACTTCTCAATCAGCCAAATAGGTAATACTAGTATTAACAAAAATTTGCAGATTATGACGACAGAATATGCTGGATAACTATGTAAGCAGATATCCTTGGAAATTCAATTCTTACTTAATAAAACATCCAAACATAAATATTACATGACGCAAGACTCCATGTACAACCAAATAAGGTTTATGTACAATCAGAAATTGCATATCTCACATTTTTTTACACATAAACCTATTTATCAAGTAGACCTTCCATAACTTCTGCATCTCTTAGGTTGTTTCTACATGAGGCGCGTCTTTTTAACCGCTTTCTTGAACCAAGATTCGAGTCTTGCAGGCTCACCTTTTATGTCAAATTCAATAAAATAATGAACCAAACCTTGACAGAATTTATCAGTCCATTCCTAATACTCTTTTAATTAGGGGTGAGCAATAAACAAACCGAACCGAAAACCAACAAAACCGAACCTGCTTTAACCGATAAACTGATTTTTTTGTACCCTTTGTTAACCGAACCGAACCATTCATATTATCATATATATCTTGCTTTTACATATCCACTTCATGTATTTCATGTTTTATACCACCATTTTATGTATTCATGCCACCACTTCATGTATTTATATTTCAATTTCACCCATTTATATATTTATTTCATGCATTAATGCATCCATTTAATGTGTTTCTAAGTAAAAATTTTAGCTCAAATTTGATTTTGGTTAATACGAAATTAACCAAACAGAAAAAATTAACCGAAATGATCACTTCGGTTGAGACTATTAACCAAACCAAACCAAACTGTGCACGCGCCTACTTTTAATTCTCATTTTAACTTGTCACAAAGTTTCAAAACAGAGAGCATCAGTCTCTTGACACGTTTCAGGTAGGTGTTGACTTTGACTTTAAAAGTCAAAATTTACAGCCAGAAATCTAAAGTAAGTACTAACTACTTTCCCCTTAATATTAATCAACCACATCACATTGTCAAGTCCCTTAATATTAATCAACCACATCACAAACTCAAAAGAAATTAATATTTCAGATCAATAAAAACACAATACTCCAATTCTAATCAATCAAACCCTAAATTACTTTCAACAAACTCAGATCCATCACAAACCACACAGAATAAAGCATATAAAACAAATAATTACGAAAAAATCAAATAATAGAAACCCTAAAATGCAAAAAAACATAAAATCCAGGGAGAGAATCGAAAACCTCATGTTCGATTAACGGCTTGCACTGCATGAGCTGTGAAATCTGCTCGTCCAGATTCCCATGGGTGTCCGAAGCCAGCTCAACACTCATGTTGTATTATATGTGTATTATTGTGTGTATATATATCTATATATACACACACGAATACGGATTTGTATAACGAAACGTTACGATTGATTATTATGATCTGAAATTGAGATGATCGAAGGAGTGATGAAATGAAATGAAACCCTCGATATCTTCGAGATCGATTTATCGGTTTCTGTTTTCATATCCAGAAAATGTTTTATAATAACCCTTGAAGTTTCTACACGTTGACATTTTAGACCCTTTCAAGTTATAGTTTTATGCCATATGGAGACGCCGATCTTATAATTTGTTTACGGATAAATTGTTTTTTTCTGTTCCATGTGTCTTCATTTTATTAGTTGACCAATTTTCTAGTTCACGTCTCATGTTTGTAATCCTCATGCTCTCACCACTCACGCATGAGCGATGTGGTGTCGTGTAAACCAACATGGCGTGCCCCCCTCTTATGCTCAGGAAGTATATCACATAATCTAAGTCTATTGGTTAGATTACTATACTATGCTTGCCAAACGTTAAATCATAGCTTGTATACACAACAAAAACAAGGTTTTAGAAGTTTACATCAAAAACTAATTTGAACTAACGTTTATGATCATAACTCTTTATTTTACGACATTTACAACTCAGAATTGCCGTTGATAACTTAATATGTGTTGACAAGTTAGCAAACGTGATTAATCATAGCCATAGGGAGCGTAAGTAGCAGATTTATTATTACTAGAACTAGAATGCTAAACTTATCTCACTCATATCTATATTTACATTTATATAGCCATTTCAAGAACTACAATAGTATTTCATTATAATAACTTAATCATGATATTGATTGGAAGTTATATTAGTTAAAATACCAGACAAAAGCTTTATCTAACATTTTGGTAATAATTTGTTGGTATGCACAAATAAAGGAATTAATTATTATTATTATTATTATTATATAATATAATTTAGAACTTTGGTGCCACCAAGTCTCTTATTGGGCCACTTGGCGGCACCATAGGCCCATATTAGTTAATGCATTTTTTTTCCGTTTTACTTCCGGTACTGTAACGAAAATCGACCAATCGAATATCAATTTCTTATAGTTTTGGTATCGTAATGAACATGATGGAAGCCGACCGAATTCACGTAGACTCACCGCGTTTGTTTTAGTTATGATATTGTGAAGAATGCAACGAAACGACCGAATGCCAATTGTATTTGTTTGTTTTTTTTTGTTTTAGTTCCGGTACAATAATGGTGTGACAGAAACCGACTGAATTTGCGTAAACACGTCGTCGCAACGTTCAGGTTCGACAACGCTTAGGTCTAATCAACGACTGAGTTTTTTTTTTGGAACAACGGCTACCCATCGGTCCACCCCCATTTTCATATACTTTTTGGTTTTAGTTCTGGTATCATATGCATGTAATCGAAACCAATCAAATTCGCGTCAAATTAACGTTTGTGTTTTATCACGCGCATGGACCGACAACGCTTGTGTTTTATAGGTCTTCCCAGCGCAACGCGCCGAGTTAACACTAGTTTTAGACATGCATAAAATGTCAAAGCTTAGGGATATATTTGCAAAACAATGCCATTTTAGCCATTCGTTATCCTACTACTATTCTCAGTCTTGCCTGGACCTTCAATGGCGGCTTCATGTGTATCATCTTCATCTTCATCATCATCTATCAATCTCCATTCACAATTCTCAATTAATCGATCACCCAACCCAGTTTCTTTATCATGGTGTTCTTCAATTCAGCAATCGAAGAATCTTTCCATCAGTTTAGTCTCGTCAAGTCGTTCCCTCAAGAACCAGGTACCCTCAAATCTTTCATTTCTTTCTATTTTTACATTTAATTTATGATAAGTGAATAGTGAAAACCTAATTACTCAATGGCTTCCCGTGCCTTGACTTTTGAAGTCAAATGAAGCACTTTTCATATGCTAATTAGCTTAATTTTTGTAACATGTTAATGTTAATAAATGTTGTTATAGAATACTTGCTTAACACCAATATGTGATGTGGTTTTTAATATTCTTGGGAATTATATTGGCTCTTTCAATTTGAAGTTGAAAGTTAGTCAGTTTGACCATGAAAGTCAAAGCATGCTTCCCACTGCAGTCTGCACAAAAAGAGTGAGACTTTATAGGAGACTTGAAATAACTGAAAATTGGCCAATACATGAGGGTCAAAATGAGGACATGTAGGAGGCTTAAATGTAAACAAAATCAGAAAGACGAAAAGATTACAAAAGGTTTACTTGATAAAAATGATGATACGTAAAACATACGACAGACATACAACTTCTGGCTGTAAATAAAGCTTATTTTGCTGTACATTGAGCAACAAAAAGTGGTTCTTTTGGTTTCTAGTTATTTTATGTTTTTTCAGCATTTTCCAATATTTTTTTTTTTTGTAGGGATTTGTTGTGCAAGCCGCGTGGACACGAAGATCACGAAGTGAAGCAGAAAAACAACCCAACAAGAAGTCATGGAAACAAAGGACGGATATGTACATGAGACCGTTTCAACTAAACGTTTTCTTTTCTAAAAGATTCATTCATGCAAAAGTGATCCATAGAGGTACTAGCAAAGTGATATCGGTTGCCACCTTGAATGCGAAGGATTTAAGGAACACACTGCCTTCGCTCATATAGATAATGAGGCTTGCAGAGTCATCGGGAGGTTGAGATAGCCGAGAGGTCGAAAGAAGCGGATGTGTTTGCAGTGGCGTTTGAAGCCAAAAAGAATGAGAGGATTGAAGGGAGGCTGGCGATTGTTCTTGATACTATTAAGGATAATGGTATCATTTTTGTTTGAACTTCTAGTCATTAGACAATTAGCATAATTGATCTATATGTTCAAATTATCTATATTGGAAAGTTTAGTGTTTTTTTTTTGGCAATTTTACGAATAATGTGACCGTTAACATATTTATAGGTTGATATGAACACACTTCGTTTGGCTGGAGTTCGTTACACACTACTACTCAAAATATAAATATACACAAAACAACTGTTAAGTATTATTGTCATATAAAAATACCCAATTCAACTTAACACAAGAAATAGCTTTTAATAAAATGCATTAAAATCAACAGGCTTGTGTCTGTGTCTAGTTAAACGTGTTTGCGGGTTTAATCTGCAAACTAATTCCATCCCTTAAGCTAAATGAAAACATTAAATTTTATGTTAGGCTTTGATGGTGTATAACTTATCTTACATAATTAAAAAAATTAAAATACTCGATTTGCAAGCCAAAATTACAAAACATATAACCCTTAAGGATTTGATCGGTGGTACCAATTGATTCGTTCTAGCAAAGGTCTCATGTTTGAATCTTGCTTTCGCTGCTTTCCTATAATAACCTTTTGAAGATTACCTAACCTACACAAGTTGCGATTTACATGATACTGTTAATTAGCATGGTATTGTTGGGTCTGTAAACTTTCTAATTGGGATAACAAAACAGTTCTACATGTCTTAAACAAAACAGACACGGCTAACATAAATGCTAAACATGAATATGACATGAATCTCATCATTTTCTTCAAACACAAAGATGAACCTGTTTACTCATGTGTTACACGACACAACTAGTTTAACATGATTAAGATCACCTATATAGTGACATGACACAACATTACCTAACCTGATACGCCCCTGAACAGACATTACAATTAACAAATAGCAAAATATAATATAAGATCACCAAAAGCTTAGATGAATAATAAGCTCAGGTGAATAATAAGCTCAAACCTGTTTAACAGGTCTGCATTGTATCATGTCGATCTGTTTATGACACAAAACCTGTTAATCTCAAACCCAAACATATCAGGAATTACAAGCCAGCTTTCTACTTTACTGTAATGTGTTCTTATGGTCAATAAAAACAAAAAGAATTACAAAATAAATTTATGGAGTTGACAAATTCTTTGTCATGAAAGAAACTTTTTATGAAGACTTGAAAATCACATTGGAGAAGACGAACCATAATTACTCAAAGAGCATAAAACTGACTCGTGACTAGGATTTATGGTCAACGTACAATTCCGAGCATTACAAAACAATCAATAATAATAATCATACTATTCGTGTAACATACGATACAAACTTTGTTCAATCAATATAACGACGGATGATCGTACAAACAATTGGAGTAACCTTAAACTACCTTACCATGATCCGTCTCGTGGTACATTGGTGCATCAGCCTACCAACCCAAATTCAAAAATCCTGAAATATATATAACCACTTATATATCATAACTGAACAATAGATACAAGTATTTATAATTATACCTTATCAACTAAGAGGAGCAAAAACAGCCTTTACTGCTTCAAACACTTCTTCAGCAGGCTTACTAGCATCAATCTAGAGACCAAATTTGATTGCTTATTAGTTATTGTAACACCACACACCATACATACATATTCAAGTAGTAATCAAGCCAAAAAAAACTTATGAATTTACCTTTTTGACCTTCCCCTTAGAGTTGTAATAGTTGATAACATTGAGACTAGATTCCGTGAAAACCTTAAACCGCTTCCTTATTGTGTCAATATTATCATCTTTTCTCCCCTTCATGACCAAATAACAAAGTCAAACTCTTATTATCATTCTTGACGATTGGTTAAACAAGTCAAAGTCCAACCTGGTTTCGGGTCAACAGACGCTTCTCCATCTCATCCTCAGAACAATCAAAGAAAAGAACAAACTCGGGTTCAATTCCAGTCTATATAAACCAAAATATTCAAACTTTAATGCCAAAAAATCAGATCAAACAAGATAAGTTTTTATATAGTTTAAGATTATAAAACTCACAAGTGACTCAAAGGATGATCGGTTTTCATCGTTACGAGGAAACCCGTCAATTAGAAATTTGTCATTCTCGTTTTCCATAATCGCCCTTTCTAGAAGCTTGATTGTTACTTCTGAAGGAACAATTACTCCTTCGGACATCATTTTCTCAATCATGGTCCTATTAACCACTCAGAACAAAGATATTTTAAAAAAATACCAATATTTACAATATGTATATTACATATATAACTAATATACCCGTTTTCAGACCCGGTTTGTACTTCAGCCCGAAGAAGATCTCCAGCACTGAGATGAGTATACCCGAAATGCTCTACAATGTTTGCACATTGTGTACCCTTACCACTGCCCGGGCCTCCTGCTCGAGGTGTGAAGGTTATTTTAGACATTTTCAATAACAAGTTAAAATTTCTGGGGAAATTAGTATGATCTTTTTACTAAGCATGATTGTTTGGATAATGAATATATGTGCTAAAAATCAAAGTTCTCGCCTAGGACAAAAACAATTTTAGGATTCTTTTCAATAAGAGCACTTCCGGTTCCTTCCTGAAATCAAAATTTGATTTTAGTTTAGCTTTTTATTAAATAATTATCCTATGGTTAACCAAAATTAATAAAATCAATGATACTGTACAGTATATAGCTACCGTATTTGCAGCATCAACATTAGTCCCCATGGGTCCACACTAGAGTGTGTTTAACTTAATACTGCATCCAACAACAGGTAAGCATAAGAACTGCAGCCAATACTTAACACTGAGCCTAGTCATCAAACTCGTATAACGAAACAAATTTTAAAGTTCAATTACAGAGAGGAAGAATTGAGTAAATCATAGCAGCACTACTACAGTTATACAATACCAAATCATTCAAATCACATATGAATTCATCATGCCGTGTGAAAGTTTGTGTTTTAAAACAAGGGCTTTAAATACACAACTGGAAGAACTGCCTAAACTATTCTAGCAGCGGCTAACTGGTCACTACTTACAAAGAAATTGTTTATGTATGAAACGTGTTGTAGGTTTCGTATTTGAAATCGTGTCGTGGATAGCTTTCTGAATCATACGTCTCAATGTCAGATTATAGTATCTCGAGTGTGCAAAATATATAATCAGATAAGAAACAAAGTCTTCTTTGAAAAATGATGGTGTGAAATCACATCGATTCGGTGGAAACGTTACAAGTCTTTGTGTCTTATCAAAACAAGTTTCAACATAATTCTACATGAAACACATCTGTAAATACTACCAATTAAATCACAGGCCTTTGACTACTTCCTCAAACAAAATTAATATTACGTCAGAACGTAAAAATTAAACCGGCCTGTTCTTCATGAAGATCAGCAGTCAATAAAATTATGTTACGCACCATGAATTAAGATTTGAGATGATCAAACACGTCGAATATGAATATAATATAAATAAAAATCAATCAAATCTTATAACGAAATTGTGTAACATATTATCATACCGATTCAAAAGAAGACTTTGACGAAAGATCTGACGAAATTGTGAATTTTCGCGGAATTTTGTTTGTAATTGTAGGTTTGAACCGCTCGCTATTTCCTTGTAATCGTTCTCGGGTCGGTCCGGATTTTCGGATCTTATTATTCTATTTGACTAGCATTTATAGTTTAACTAGCTCGGTGCCCCTCGCGATGCGGCGAGTTATGCATGCAAACATGACATCGAATGTGTAACCAGTGTTACCGTTTCAGTATGTGCGTGACTTCACAGCAGTGCGCGCGTAACCTGACGATAGTATGCTCGTAATGTGACATTGGAAGCATAACCGATATTAGTAAGCGCGTCGCACAACGAATGTAGGTGCGCAATCAGGTGTCGGTGTGCATGTAAAGCTAAATTGATCAAGTCTTGACTCGCAACCCATTCCGCCCAACACTGTTTTTGTTGGGTTTCTATGGATATTTTAAACTTAGTTAACCATTTAACTAGTCACAATTAAGGCGGAAGCGTGATATAAACAAACTAAACATATGTATCCATGTGTATATATATGTATATATATTACAAGTTTATAGGAAATGTGTACATGAACAACCTAATTTATTCATGTTATAAGATTACCAATAATCTATATATTAGAAACCCGAAGCAAGGATCAAATGATACGGGAAAACTAAACTATCAAAAGCTATAAACACTTACATTCTTAACCTTTTAAGAGTGTAGTTGATGTTGAAGAAGATGATGATGTTGATGCTAGACTTTCAAAGGGAAAATCCTCAAACGGAAGATACCCCGAGCCTCCAACACACACCGAACTTTGTTAGGGAGCTTGAACACGAATAATCGAGACCCGAGCCTCTTCCTTATGATCTTGGCCGAAAATCAAAACCAAGAAAGAAAGAAAGAGTTGTTCTTGCTTACTTGAAAGACTTAATTGTTACTTGTTTGAATATATATAATCTCATTAAAAAACAATCAAATCTTTTCATGTCATGTGTTAGGTTTTATTTTGGTCAAGTGAAGATTACTCAACCACCACTACATCCATGACAAAATATTGACCAAAATTTTGGGGTGTGGGGCCCACCCAAAACCGGCCCCAAAAATATATATATTTATTTTTTTTTATTTTTTTTTTATTTATTTTATACTTTATAAAATATATAAACACCCCATCTTTTATAAACCATTTTATAAAAGAACACATAGTTAAATAATCATTCCAATAATAATTATTTGAATAAATAAATTAACCAATTAATTTATTTAACACTTTCAAGTAAGTATTCAGAAACCCGATTTTCTGAATGTATCGTGTTCTGTATTTGTCTCATAGATCTTATCTTAACAAATACATAATTGGTGTGTGTCTAACTCGTTATTGGGTATGACCCGACTTGGATCAAACACAACTAGCCACATTAACCTAATTATGTGTCTCGGGCATACGGTATTCCAACAATCTCCCACTTGCACGTGACTCATAAGAAGTTAATGCTAATGGTGAATACCGCCTAACAACAGGTCACCACCCTTAGTGTGCTTGACTAAGTGCCATTCAATAACATCATCCCCTTCAAGCCCATACTTGATATGATATAGGTAAGTCTTATCATTACATCCCTTTATTACTAGATGTCCTGTCAAATCGAAGAGACACAGAGTGATCATTCTCTCAATGATTTAACTTAACAGGCCTTAGACATCTAAACTCTCAACACATAAGAGGAACAAATCCCATCTTGACTGCATACATCCTCGTTGACATCTCATATGATATCTGAGCTCTTTCTTACACGTCATCGTGTTACCGAAATAACAAAGAAGAGAGTCAAGTTATCAGACTTGATGAAAAACCAGATCCAATATGCATCTCAGGTCAAAGGACACAATGATACTCGCCTTTACTCAAGGATTACTTATGATCAGTTGCACTAACTCCATGCAGTGATCCTTGAGAGCGGATCATGTCCAATATTTGTATCCCACAAATATCTATGAACCTTGGTGGCAAACCTATGCCCTATATTCATCACATGAATATCAACCAATCCGGGTTCATAATAGTCTTACCTTCATACTTGTTCCCACAAGTATGATCGACTACGGACGTTTAGAACAACATAAGTCATTCATGGATTAAACATGCAAATATAGAACATAACTCATTGAAAAATTAAAACATAATTAATTATCATGAGATACCCATTACATTTGTTCTTATACAAACACTAAACACATATTAAATCCACTCACTAGAATACCGAAGTCCTAATGCACAAACATGACCCTCATGCTTTGGCCTATCGAGGAGCTTCGTGAGTGGGTCCGCAATATTTTGATCGGTATGAACATTATGAATACATATCTTTCCTTTTTCAACTTCATCCCTTATGTAGTTGAATCTGCGCTCAATGTGCCTCGTTTTCTGATGAGCACGAGGCTCCTTGATCTGTGCAATTGCACCCTCATTGTCACAGAATATCTCTAGGGGCTCCTGAATGGTAGAGATAATCCCTAGATCCATGATGAACTTTTTCATCCATGCAGCCTCTTGGGCTGCCATTGAAGCGGCGATGTACTCAGATTCTATAGTGGATAACGCGACAACATCCTGCTTCGAACTCTTCCAAGAAACAGCGCCTCCATTCAAAATGAAGACATATCCCGACTGTGACCGAGAATCATCTCGGTCAGTTTGGAAACTCGCATCCACGTAACCCTTTACGACGAGTTCCTCCTTACCAGACCCATATATTAAAAACATATCCTTAGTCCTTCTAAAGTATTTTAATATATTCTTGACAGCCATCCAATGACTGTCACCTGGGTTGTGCTGGTATCTACTCGTTATGCTTAAAGCATACGAGACGTCCGGTCTAGTGCACATCATTGCATACATGATAGATCCTATTGCCGAAGCATAAGGAACATGCTTCATCCTATCCTGCTCTTCCTTAGAGCTAGGACTTTGGGATGAGCTTAACACGGTTCCTCTAGGAATAGGTACCAAACCTTTCTTAGAGTTTTCCATCCTGAACCTTTTCAGGATTTTATCAATGTATGCACTTTGATTGAGTCCGATCAATTTCCTTTGTCTATCCCTATAGACCTTTATTCCCAAGATATATGTCGCTTCTCCAAGATCCTTAATTGAGAAACGACTACTTAACCACGCTTTAACGTTTTCCATACTTGGTATATCATTTCCAAATAAAAGTATATCATAGACATACAAAATAAGGAACATGATTATACTCCCACTAGCCCATTTATACACACACGCCTCATCACCGTTTTGGACGAAACCAAACGCTTTGATTTCTTCATTAAAACGATGATTCCACATCCGTGATGCTTGTTTCAACCCGTAGATTGATTTCCTTAACTTACATACTTTATCAGGATTAGATGGATCGACAAAACCTTCAGGCTGAACCATATGGACATCTTCCTCAAGATATCCATTAAGAAAAGCGGTCTTGACATCCATTTGCCATATCTCATAATCAAAATGAGCTGCAATGGCAAATAATATCCTGATCGACTTAAGCATCGCGACCGGCGAGAAGGTTTCATCATAATCAATCCCTTGAGTTTGCGTGAAACCTTTTGCTACAAGTCGTGCTTTGTAAGTATCTAAATTTCCATGCATATCGGTCTTCTTCTTGAAGACCCACTTACATCCAACCATTTTGGAGTTAAGTGGACGATTAACCAATTCCCAAACTTGGTTATCGTGCATGGATTGCATCTCGGCGCTCATGGCTTCAAGCCACTTGTCACAATCAGGTTGTGACATAGCATCTTTGTAGGAGATCGATTCATCCGAATCGACCAAGTAGCAATCATCCACGAGAAATCCATATTTCTTGGGAGGTCGACTAATCCTACTAGATCTGCGAGCAACGTGTGTATGATCAACCATTTGATCACCTTCAACATCCTCGTGTTGAAAACTAGTATCGACCAACTGTGTATCATCCAGTGATTCTTGAACCTCTTCAAGTTCCACTCTCTTTTCACTAGGTCCTTCCATAAGGAACTTAGTTTCTAAGAAGTATCATTTGCGTGAAATAAACACTTTTTGTTCACTAGGATCATAGAATATATATCCTATATTATCCTTTGGGTATCCTATGAAGATACACCTGATGGATCGAGCCTCAAGTTTATTTGGGGTGTCACGTTTAACATAAACTATGCATCCCCATACCCTTAAATATGAAAAGGATGGAACCTTTCCATGCCACACTTCATAGGGTATTCGAACCACCTTTTTGGTCGGGGCCATATTCAAAATACGAGCCGCTGTAAGTAGCGCATATCCCCAAAATGATGGTGGTAGTGAGCTTCGTGCCATCATTGATCGAACCATGTCCAACAGTGTTCGATTCCTCCTCTCGGATACTCCGTTATGTTGAGGAGTACCAGGAGGAGTGAGCTGTGAAACAATTCCACAATCTCTAAGATGACTTTGAAAAGCATCACTTAGGTATTCGCCTCCTCTATCGGAGCGGAGTACCTTGATTGTTCGGTCGAGCTGATTTTGTACTTCATTTTGAAATTCCTTGAACATTTCAAAGGCTTCATATTTGTGTTTCATTAGATACACATACCCATATCGACTAAAATCGTCGGTAAAGGTAATGAAGTACCTTTCACTATTCCTACTAGTGGGCTTGAGAGGTCCGCATACATCCGTATGTATGATACCTAACAAGTCCTTAGCCCTTTCATTTGTACCTTTAAAAGGTTCTTTGGTCATCTTGCCT
This sequence comes from Bidens hawaiensis, assembly GCF_021521415.1. Taxonomy (NCBI): domain Eukaryota; kingdom Viridiplantae; phylum Streptophyta; class Magnoliopsida; order Asterales; family Asteraceae; genus Bidens; species Bidens hawaiensis. Next base: position 1,284,173 of record NW_027491236.1, read on the forward strand.
TGAATACAAGATTCACACTCATCAAACGAACCTAACTCATTTGTTTTCAAAAGACCATTCTTTTGGAGAGTATTTACACGATTCTTGTTTATGTGTCCAAGACGACAATGCCAAATGTAGGAATCACTCAAATCCTTTTTGAGTCTTTTAGTGGAAGTTTGATATAATGAGCTATTTGAGGTATTGTCATGAACCAATTCATATATACCGTTGTTTGGTACAGCTTTAAAATAAAAGATACCATTAGATGATACATGCATTTCTGATTTTACAAATTTAAAGTCAAAGTTACATTGTCTAAGAAGGTGCACGGAAATAATGTTCCTAGTCAAACTAGGAGCATACAAAACATTTCTCAAAACAACTTCCAAACCACTTGGAAGCGATAAAGTGAAGTCTCCTCTAGCGACCACGTGCACCCTTGCACCGTTGCCCATGAAAAGACTCACTTCGCCCTTCTTTAAGTCTTCATTCATTTTGAACCCCTGCAACCAATTGCAAATATGAGTTCCACATCCGGTATCCAATACCCATGTGTTAGAAGAAATAAGATTTAGCTCAATATTAATCATAAAGACATTACCCGAGGCATGCCCCGCATTCCTCTTGTCTCTTAGCTCTTTTAGGTAGACCGGGCAATTGCGTTTCCAATGTCCGGTCTCCCCACAACCAAAACAAGGATCATCCTTATGACCCCTCGGTTCCACAACCTTTTGTTTCTTTGCCATAACCGGTGATTTGCCCTTACCCTTAAGATGCACAGGAGGACCCTTTCTTTTTGCTACCTTAGCCTTAGAATTGGGTTGAGATCGATTCTTGGATTTACCTTCATTGATCGCAAACACGGGTAAAACCTTTTTACCCATGCTCTCCTCGGCTGTTTTAAGCATTGAGTGAAGTTCTCCAATGTTTTTGTCCCACCCATTCATGTTATAATTTAACACGAAAGTGTCAAACCTTTTCGACAGGGAGTTAAGGATCAAATCCGTTGCTAACTCTTTTGAGATGGGACAATTGAGCTTGGCGAGGCGATCAATGTAACTTTTCATCTTAAGTACATAAGTTGAAACTGGTTGATTATCATCCATTCTACATGCATGCAAGGCTCGAACCATTTCGAACCTCTCAACCCTCGATTGCTTAAGGAACATTTCCTTAAGTTGAGTAATCATGTCGTACGCATTATGGTTTTCGAAATCCTTTTGGATTTCGGGAACCATAGTCGCCAACATGAGGCATGACACTTGAATGGAATCTTCCGTGTGTTTGACCCAATTCATGTATTCGACCTCACTTCCCTCTTCCGGTTCATTGGGGATAGGTGTTTCCAAAACATGATATAATTTTTCTTGTTTTAGAACAATCCTTAAATTTCGGAACCAATCCGAAAAGTTATTGTGGTTAAGACGGTCTTTAGCGAGAATAGATCGGAGAGATACATTTTGGACGTTAGGGATTATGTTGTCGTCGACGTGTGCGGCCATCTGCAGAATTTTAATTAAGTTCATTTTAGTGTTTTACATATTTTAATTATTAATACCCTTTTATATATACCAAATATAATTAATAATTAAAATCTAGAATCCAACGATAAGCACGACTCCGGTTAGGTGACCTTTTTCCCATTGTCGGTTTATCAAGGTAGTTATTCATAACAATTGCAAACCCTTTTGCAACTTCTAGAGTTTATGGGACCGGTTTGAAATCATATTTCGTGTCGGCATGTTTATCCCATCAACACCTATTAGACCCCATGCTTGGGTGACCCTCTTCACATGGTTCTAATTTAAGTCGTCCTACTTGTATCAACTTGTAATATCAACATACAAACGGTTAGGTGACCTTTTTCCCATTTATATGCCAATATTACCTCAACATATTAATTTACTCTACGCGGTTAGGTGACCTTTTTCCCACTAAGAGCTTACTAATATGTTAAGCGTTATACAAAAGGATGGTGTTTAACTTGTTATCCTTAATTTTAAAAGGGATTTTTAGTTTTAATAATTCTAGTTGTAAAACTTTAAATCATGTTCTAACATGCATTAAGTAACATGATAATTTTGAAACCATTTTCAAAATTCTAATTTATAATAAAACCATTTTATTATGGGCGTGAGACGGCTAGTTAATAAATCCATTTTATTAAACTACGTGTCACGTAATTACCGATAATTATTAGAACCCGTTTTATGCTTTGTTAATTAATTCTATGTGACGAAGTTGATATCCTAATATCTAGCAACCACATAATCAAACAATCAATTAACAAGCATACACAATTATACTAGACACGAGCCACTAAGTTAGACCACACTTGTTAGCCGAAACAAGTGTGTGTCTTAGGTCCGATCCTAAGGGACACATGACACATGGATGTTGTAGCTCCCACTCGATCCCGCATCAAAAAACGTCGAGCATCTTCTTCAACCCCTTTTGTGATCCAATGGGCTTGTAATTTGGACCTTAGCTTCCAATTTTGCAACCTTCTTTAATTTTACAAAACAAATGTCCTAATACATTTTTCTATAAAATAAAGATATTGCAAATAATATATTTATTACATATCCATATGAATAAATAATTACAAAATTGCCCCTAATTAATTATTACAAACCGAAACTTTGAATAATTAATCACAATCACAACAAACATCCATTTGGTCTACGGCTCGGTCTAGTTTTAACAAACATAACCCGTTATGTCTTAGGAACCCGTTCCAAAACCCCTTGACTTTATCGAGCCTAGCCCAACCCATTTTGGGCTTGACCCAATAACTTGATTATGAGCTTCGGCCCACATGTCCAAAACACATGGGCTTCGGCCCAATGAAAGGTCTCATGGGCTTCGGCCCATTCAACCAAAATGGGCTTCGGCCCATTTCACTTTCTCCCCTTTTTTTTTCGGTTAGCCCAATAACCAAAACAAGTGGGCTTCGGCCCAATATCATCCGAATTGGGCTTCGGCCCATTTACTCGGTTTTATATTTATTATTATTATTTTTTTTGAACAAAGCCAAAAAATATAACAAGATTAAATACAAAAAATTTTGCATGTTAATTTTTTGTATAAAATCTTTCAATGGGAAAATATAAAACCGAAAACCCGAAGCTTAGTTTCCCGTATCCCGGCTCTTGATGCCAATTGTTGGGTTTCTATGGATATTTTAAACTTAGTTAACCATTTAACTAGTCACAATTAAGGCGGAAGCGTGATATAAACAAACTAAACATATGTATCCATGTGTATATATATGTATATATATTACAAGTTTATAGGAAATGTGTACATGAACAACCTAATTTATTCATGTTATAAGATTACCAATAATCTATATATTAGAAACCCGAAGCAAGGATCAAATGATACGGGAAAACTAAACTATCAAAAGCTATAAACACTTACATTCTTAACCTTTTAAGAGTGTAGTTGATGTTGAAGAAGATGATGATGTTGATGCTAGACTTTCAAAGGGAAAATCCTCAAACGGAAGATACCCCGAGCCTCCAACACACACCGAACTTTGTTAGGGAGCTTGAACACGAATAATCGAGACCCGAGCCTCTTCCTTATGATCTTGGCCGAAAATCAAAACCAAGAAAGAAAGAAAGAGTTGTTCTTGCTTACTTGAAAGACTTAATTGTTACTTGTTTGAATATATATAATCTCATTAAAAAACAATCAAATCTTTTCATGTCATGTGTTAGGTTTTATTTTGGTCAAGTGAAGATTACTCAACCTCCACTACATCCATGACAAAATATTGACCAAAATTTTGGGGTGTGGGGCCCACCCAAAACCGGCCCCAAAAATATATATATTTATTTTTTTTTATTTTTTTTTTATTTATTTTATACTTTATAAAATATATAAACACCCCATCTTTTATAAACCATTTTATAAAAGAACACATAGTTAAATAATCATTCCAATAATAATTATTTGAATAAATAAATTAACCAATTAATTTATTTAACACTTTCAAGTAAGTATTCAGAAACCCGATTTTCTGAATGTATCGTGTTCTGTATTTGTCTCATAGATCTTATCTTAACAAATACATAATTGGTGTGTGTCTAACTCGTTATTGGGTATGACCCGACTTGGATCAAACACAACTAGCCACATTAACCTAATTATGTGTCTCGGGCATACGGTATTCCAACAGTTTTAACCCGAAATCTGTTCTGACTTGACCCCTTTCGACCCGAACCCGTCCCAACCTGACCCAACCAAAATTAACCTTTTTTGTATCGACCCATTCTAACCTTAACTTTTTCGACCCATGACCCAAATGGTTGAACCCGCCCAACCCGTTTGACGGTCCCTAATGGTAATCACGTAACACATTAAGTTTTTAAAATGAGAAAAGTATAGCAATACCATACTCAAATTAAAGAGAATAAAATACTCGTTTTTATAGTATAATGTTTTTAAAAAATGTTAACGTGTGAAAAAGTTATAAACGTTTAAATGTCGTGGGGGTAGTTAGTTTAAAATAAAAGGTATATATATAACTATTTTATAATTTAACAAAATGTTATTAAAGCTAAAGGAACAAACTTGTAATTATTTTTTAATAAATTAAAATCAATGTATATGATGTTGCTAAAGACAAAAATGTTAAAAGACAAAATTGATCCTAAAATGTTTTAGGGTATGTTTGGCAAAACTAGCTGGAAGCTGGTAGCTGTTAGCTGTAGCTTTTTAGATATATTTAGGTGTTTGACAAAGTAGCTGGAGTTTTTTAGATATATTTAGGTATTTGGCAGAGTAGCTGGAGCTTTTAATAAAATTAATTGGGTGCCAGCGCGGTGCGGCGGAGTGCGCGCGCAACCTGAGATCAACCGCATAATCAGGGTCAGTACGTGATTCACTTGATATTAGTGCACGCATAACCCGAATGCAGACGTGTACTTCGTGCAAAGTCAGCAAGCGTGTAATCGTGGCGAAAATCAAGAAACAAAACTAAAATATACAGTAATTTCAAATAGATAGTTTTTTAAAACAACCTCTTTTGATTTGAAACCCTTTCCGACCCGACACCGTTTTTAATCTGAAACATGTTCTGGCCTGGCCCCTTTTGACCCAAAACCGTACCGACACGAACTAAACTAAATTAAACCCTTTTTATCGACTTGTTCCGACCCTAATTTGGTCTTACACATGACCCGAGCTCTTCTGACTCGACTTGTTGCCAATCGTAACCGGTAAAGAAGTAAATTAAAGAGAATAAAATGCCCTTTTTTATGATGTAATGTGTTTAAAAAAATATTAACGTGTGAAAAAGTTATGGACTTTTAAAGAGTCATGGGGTAGTTAGTTTTAAATAAGGGTAAAATATGTAACTATTATATAAATTAACAAAAGTTGATGAAAGTTCAAGTACCAAAATTGTAAATTGATATAACGTTTAATATATATATATCCCGTGTACATTTTATTTAATATTTAATAGTTTTATTTAGTTTATTAGTAAGAAAGTGGGTACTTTAAGCATGCTTTGAATTTCAGGTTATGGTGCATTAAAGATACATAATGGAAGCTTAATGTTGTAACGCCTCTTATACGTCGTTGTTCAGTGCGCGTATTAAAGTGGTCATACAAAACTATTAATAGAAATTACTTTGAAAACCAAATAAATATGAAAGAAAACATGGAGGGGCTATTATGAAAATGTGAAATTAATTCACTTTCTTAAGGAATATATTCATGGAGGGTTTATTAGCAAAGTCTATGTGATCAGATTGTTAGGCCCGTATTTTAACCGCCTCAAACAATGTATAAATTAATGATTATGTGGGATTCACAAAGGAGAGCCGTGAAGAAAGATATATCGACAGGCAGACGGCAGCAAACCAAAAGTCATAATTTGAGAGGGGAATCGAGCAACACAGAGCAGCCGTAAAGCAAGAAAAGAAAGAAAAGAAAGAGAAAGAAGCAACAATACTTTTGTGTTCGGGTTCAACACCGATTCATCTAAACATCCTTGTTAGTCGGTTTGAATTTAATATTTTTGTCACGAATTTGTTTTTTGAACCTACTTACTTTCTTTTGTTCTTGAGTATGATTGTTGGCTAAACCCTTAGACTGTCTAGGTTATGATGAACCTACTTTGATGTTTTGTTTAGACATGGGATTATTTATTGTTATGGTTTTTTATGATTTAGTAAAGATTTAAATATATTAAATTGATGCATATGGATATTCAGGATTGTTTGATGAGTTTTATTCCATAGCTTTCCTTGATTATTGTTTGTCATATGATAGGTTGCTATTTGATCAATTACTTTGTGTTATTGATTATTTTATGATTGATGTCATGATAAGATCATAGGAATAATATTGTCAAATAAACCTAAGCGTGCTGCTAACCTAAATCTGTAAAGTGCTAGGTTATTGATAAATCTTTATTATTTAATCTTGCTAGATTTAGTTATTCGTAAGAAGTCCGTCTAGGGTTGATTATTTATTATTGTCTATTAAATCAATTAAATATTTTGAATTGCCTTTGATTTATGCGCTGTAAGGTAGGATTTCATTATAAATGAACTAGATCATAATTAATTAGGTGACTGTAAGAAAACTTGATTTTTAATACTGGTGTGCGTTAAAACTTGTTAGAAACCCATAGGTGTCTCTTGAGAAGGGTCAGGGGTCCTGTTCGGGTTTTCTTTTAAGTGTCTATTTTACGATCCCAGTCCATAACTAAATATTTTCCCGGTTAATTCATAACTGAAATTTAGGGGATTCTAGCCTAGGTAGTTTTCTTATCACCATATTATTTAAATCAAACTTTTGCTTTTGTTGAAATTACTTGTTTTCTTAATTAGTTTTTAATTATAGTATTAAATTAGTATTTTAAATAAAACCCCCCTAAACAAATATAATTAATAAGTCGTGTTTTCTAGTCGAGTCTAATTAGTTAATAAACGTAATTTAAAGAGTCTCGTGGGTTCGATATACGGACTTACTTAGCTTTACTAGAGTCGATAGGTTCACTTACCGGTTAGTAGTTTAGTCGAGTTTTAGAGAGTTTAGAGTATTACTTAGTGTTTATTTTTAGTTAATTTAGTTAATAAATATTAAACTACTTTTAGCACATCATAAATTCAATTGTAAAAGTTTGTAGCTTTTTCTCAAACGCTAGTAGTAGTAGCGTTTAGAAAAAGAGTTTTTTCTCCTAATACAAAAGCTTCAAGCCCATTGAACCAAACAAGGCTTTTTGTTAGGTAAGAGTTTTTTCTTAAAAGCTTGAAACTTGAAGCCACTAAAAGCTCATAAAAGCTTCTTGCCAAACACACCCTTAATCTTATAAATTATGATTTGTATTTAAAGCAATAAGTTTGATGCCATTCCCAACTTTCACTATTATTATTTACTCATTTCGTCACTACATTCTATTCTATACTTTATATTTTCCTATAGTATAGTTGTTCAAAATTTATAAAAAACTAGCTATCAAGGTAAGCTATCCGATCCAAGTTCTACCGGATACGTTGAAGAGTTCCTTTATGGCTAGTTGATAGGTTTGGACTCGACCAGTTTGGTGTTTTGCTATAATATCTCTTCAGGTTTCAAGTAACAAAAAAAAAATATTATATAAATCATCCAGGATTTTCTAAATTATTACGATATTGATCATTTTTCCAAACTTATAATGATATAAAAGTTCTTTTTGGTGTGTGTGTGTTGGGTGCGGTGGGGGCTTAAGATGATCAAATGGAAGTCAATACTTGATATTAAATTATTAATTAAATGGGGTTGAATTAGTCAGGTTAATGGAAGTCAATTATTTACATACTTATTAAAATTGGAACGTACCACATGTGTTGGAAGTCCAAGACCGATGATTTCTAATGTGAGCTATTGAAATATCTCTATATCGTGACGTGACCTGAGACAACTACGTGATCAACTCGCGCACAGAAAGATTTATGCCATAACAAAAAAATTGGTAGGGTCCTAAAACTCATTCAAAAATATCCTCACAAAAACTCGCCTGACTATAAGTTAATGAAATATTATTTTTTTTAAAGGCAACTTAATGAAATATTATAACTAGACTCTTTTTGTTGTAGGAATATCGAGAATGGCGTTCTATATAAATATATGCATTTTCCAAAATTTGTGGAGTAAGTTTGTTGCGTTCTATTCATATTACATCCAAAGTTTGTTAAAGATCAAATATCATTACATTTTAGGTTTGTTTTTCTTTATTCATGGTTTATTATTGTGTTTTGTCACGTATGTTAGACAATGGTTACATTAATTGTTTGTTTCTTTTGATGAATTCTTGTGTTTACTTTAGTATTATACTAAATTGCTCTCTAATTAGGGGTGAGCAATTCGCGGTTCCGAACCGCGAGAACCGGGGAACCGGAACCGAATCGCTAGATCCGAACCGTATTACTCTATTTCGAGTCCGGTTCCGGTTCTTAAACTTGGACGAAAACGGATCCTGGTTCGGTTCCGGTTAGAACCGACGGTTTCAATTAAGAACCGCTAGAACTGAGTTAGGTTTGAACTTTGAAGATTACATTTGAAATCCTATTTAGTTAGTTGGCTTTCTTACTTCCATGTACAAGCAACCATCCACGTTCTCACTTTTCCGGTTATATTTAACCCCTTACAATATCATAAACGATAATCATCTTCTACGGCCCTAAATATGTTTTAAAAAATAATTGTTTTCTGAAATATTTTGAGCCATTCTAATCTATTCTCAATCCCCTTATTAAAATATAATATGTTGATATGATAATGCTTTATTTTACGGGATGTCGCTTGTTTCTTTCACCTTCTAATATTTCATATTTAGAATTTTAATTGAAAATCGGTTATGGCAAGAACCGTTTATACAAGAACCGTTTACACAAGAACCGTTTAGCGTGGTTCCGAACTGAACCGGAACCATTAAAATACGGTTCGGTTCTGGTTCTTATATTTAGCATTTAACGGTTCCGGTTCCAGTTCGGTTCTTGCGGTTCCGAACCGTTTCACAGTCCTATCTCTAATCCCTCCTCTAATGATGATTAATCAAAAAAAAACACGTGATTGACCAGGAAAATGATCTTCAAAAGTTAGTTAAGTGGGATTATAATCTATAAACTTAGTTAAGCTGTAGCTACTTTGTTTATCGATAACAAATTAACTGAGATGCTGAAGGAAACGAAAGGAAAGGAAAACATTTTCATTCATTTCCTTTCTTTTTATTTTCCTTTCCTTTCATTCATTTTTCGTTCCTTTCCTTCAATCACATTCCTTCAAAAATGGAAAGAAAGAATTTGCACTACAAAAGTCTCCATTTCCTTTACTTTCTTCCTTTAAATGAAACTTGGGAACACAATGGTTATTCTTTCCTTCCTTAAATGAAACCGGGAACACAAGTCTCCCTTTCTTTCCATATATTTCCTTCCTTAAGTTGAACTCGGGAACAGAGTGTGAGTTTTCTACGGGATGGAATTCCTGAGATAATTTGCTACTCGTGTACTATAGTGCTTACACCGTAACTATTTATGAAATGTTGTCACGTCTCACCGCAACCATTGTGTTGGTTCGACGCCTATATAATGAAATCATATGGTCTAGTTTTTAATCACCGAATTGACACTTTGTATTTCACAAAGAGAACTCCTTTTGTAGAAACTTTTTGCATGACGTGTCATTGATTTTAATCTAAAAGCGTTGCGGTTTAAAAAGTTGTTCATGATACTATTTGAAAACACAAAACATGTATAAATCACTTGTAATCTATTCTATTAGCTTTCAACCATTCAATTATTTCATCTTTAGTAATCTGAGCAAATATGCGAATCATATTCAACTATCTACTTTTTATAGTCTCGTAGCTCACTTTCTATGTACTAACACCAAACTAAAGAACAATACGCAAGACCAAGTTATACATTTAAATTTGTTGTTGCTTGACTATAAAAATATCTCACATCTAAAATGATTATTTTCACATTTTATACATCTATATATACATATATAAAAGTTTATATATGGTATAATAGGACAAACACATAACAATCACCATTGTAATTTCGATCTTCTGTTAGGTTCTTTTCCTTCTTGAATGGAACACATCATGTTAATTAGGAAAATACGTATCAAAAAGGGATTTGAATTTAAGAATGTTGACAAAGTGGTTGATAGGATATTAACTAACATCCTTTCGTTTTTTATGTTGTTGGGTTGACGTGTGGACGATGATCATGTTCGGGCGGCACTGATTCGGAAATAGTAGGTTTCTGATCGGAGTGTTGCAAAGGTTTGTTCGAACCGTTTGGGTCCGCGCAACAGTTTGCTTGTCAATCGGTTTGTTCGAACCATTACTCAATAATTTTTATTTATTTATTATTTTTTTTTATCAATTTGCAAGATGAATATAATACTTTGAACGCCGTTTCAAGCCATACATTATCATTTTTTTTATTGTTAACATTCTTTAATTCCTAATCTATCAATCCAAACACGCCCATTAGTTGCATATTGGTAATTTTTAACCCCAAATTAGAACTAGTCTTCAAGTAATGGTTGATTGGGTCTTTTACTTTATTGTCAATTTGGAGGGTATCTTAGTAAACTTTTGTTAGATTATGGGTACGTTTTATTGACTGAAAAAAGATAAAATAACTCTAATTAGTAAAAAAAGTGGCATTTATTTTCAAAAGAGTTAGAATAGACTTGATCAGCTATTTTAAAAAAGCCAATATAGACTTGATCAGCTATTTTAAAAAATCAATAATAATAATAATAATAAAATACAGACTTGATCAGCTATTTTAAAAAATCAATAATAATAATAATAATAATAATAATAATAATAATAAATACCTCTACAATATTCAATGTTTAATTTCTAGCAAATTACGTCCTCTGTTTGACAAAATAAAAACATGATTTTTTTCATATTAGTTGACAAATTCAATACTTTAGGATACTTTTCATAAAAAAAAAAAAGAAAATCTTTAAAATTTATCCGGACCGTTTCATTGTTTTTGGTTTTAAAAAAAATCCTAATTTAGTGGTTTCATACTTGAAACCCGTCGTTTATTTTTATTGTTTAAAACTTCATTTAGTTTTTGTAACATCCATATTTTTTAGATTAATAAAAAAAAAAAAAATTATTATTACGTGTGTGTCGTTAATTTGATTGTGTATGTAAATGTTTGAATAATATTTGGATTTGGAATTGTGAGTAGGTTATGAGGCCTATAACCCCCTATATAAACCCAACCCCTCCACCTTTCACCATTTTCTTTCCTTTCACAACACACACACTCAAGCACACACACACGTCCTCTCTACAACCCGAATCCAAATCCGAGCTAAAGAAGGATGAATCTAGTGTATAAACGCCATCCAACAACAAGAAACACCATTAGATCCTCGGGTTGTCCAGATCCGAACCAGACCGAGAGCAAAGAGGTGAGTTTTGGGTTAAAAGGTTAAGTTTTGTGGTTGAGTTCGACATGCAAACTGATAGAACGATAGATCGGATTGTAAGATGTAAGAAAAACATAACTTGGTGAGTTATAACCTCATGGGTATGTTATAGGACAAAAAGGTGATGTTCGGACCTCTTGAAACATGGGTATACAAAGTTGGTACAACCCAAAACCCATAAAAAAAGTAGAATCGGGTCCTAAGGAAGAGTCTCGGAGGAAAATGGCCTTAAAATGGTAAAAATGAAGTAAAAATGGGTTTTTTCGCATGAAAAAGGGCTTCGCATCACATGCCATGCGAAATCCAAGAATTTCGCATCGCACGCCATACGAAGCAAAATAAGCATGCGAAGTGAAACAACCCATGCGAAGCAAAATTCCATGCGAAATGGCCATGCGGAATTTCATGCGATTCAATTTTCTGATACGTTTTTGATAAAGGACTCTTAATGAAAATAAAATTTTTCCGAGTCCCGTTAGTTGAGGGTTTCATTAAATTAGATGTAAGAAGTAGTTGTAATGGAAAATTGACACGCGTAATGTATTGTACAGTTAGCCGTGCACAACTAAGGAAGGGCATTACCATTAACGGCGAGAGAAACCGGCGTCAGGTGAGCTCTGGCCCCATTTCTCTCTGAAATGTTTTCGGGGCTGTGTACATACTTGTAAGACTAGTAATAAATACGTGTATGACAAATGCAAATTATTGATGCCAGACTGAAAGAAAGTTGTAAGAATTTGTATGTGCCTAGTTGTTAACTTAACCTGATTGTAAGAGTTAAGAAAGAAAGTGATATAAGAGTTAGGGTGGCAGGCCCTTATAATACCTAGGCAAGAATAGTAAGAGTCTAATGTAAGAGTCAGGGTGACATGCCCTTATAATATGTCACACCCCGCCTTCGGGTCTAGGCGTGTGACTCACAGTTGGTATCACTTTTGTCAATTTATCAAAGTTTGCAGCGGAAAATGTTATTTTAAAATATTTACTTTCATAATATAGGGAATTAAACACCCTTGTATGTTTTACAAAATTACTTATTTAAAAACAAGTTTAATATATATGCTTCATTACAAAATTAGCTGAGCCACTAGCTGCATTCTATGCCTAGTGATCTTCTATCTCCACTGGCATGTTCTTCTCTATACCTTACTCATGGTTACCTGAAAACAGTTTGAAAATACGTCAGCTATATGCTGGTGAATACGCTGACTTAATAAAACATTTTCACAATTCGTAATGACACAACACCAATAGTGTTCAATGACTCCGTGGGTCTCAATCCCATCTCATCGGAACTAACATACGCACAAACCACATAATCGGAATTCACTCGCCCTAGAGACAGTCACTTGCCTCATGGTTAGTATGTCTGTAGTGTGCCCACTACAGTACATATATGTAAGGATCCAGACACATGTGTATTTTAGCCTGAGTGCTTAGTACTACCTTGTATCAAAACGTTTTAGAGGATTTGAACCAACCCTCATGCAAACATTTCCATAACTCTTTTACATATGGATAACAGTCCATAGTTTTAAAGAGTAAATATCTTTTCAAAAATACAGTACATAGACGTATTCACGTCATAAAACATTTCACACTATAAAAAGGTTTGGACGTATTCACCTTTTGTTGATTTCAAGATTTCTCACCAACAGATGTCTGATCTTTATTTCGGACCTATAGTACGAGAATAACGTTCTATAAATAACTAGATCTATGATATAGCTTTAGACCTTAAGTCTATTTGCATAACCTTTACCTTGATATTCATTTCATTTTATAAAACATTTATATACTACGTTTATTTATCATGAAGAAACGTATATATATTTTTCATTTCTTCATCCATAAGATATATCTATATAATATAAAGAATAATATTTTATTCATAATCTTATCTTATGAAAGCTACATTTCACTTATTATTTGATCAAGGTATAGATTATACCCCCGACTAGGGTCTAAGCCATATATAATAAAATAATCGGGCAGAACCCCTACCTTGTATGGCTTATCTATGAAATGCTTAAACTTCACGTGGGTAGCGCTCCTACTTGCACGTACTTCTAGACAACGAGCGTATTGGAAATGACGGGATTTTGGCATGAAAACCAGGTAAAGTGTGGGTGATGTGATGGAGACTTCATCCCCATGGTTGCCTATTTATAGCCTGAATCTATGCATCTTCGCGTATCGCGAAGGTGCACTAGCCTAGGCGAGTCATCACGTAGGCTTGCCTCGTGTCGCTCTAGTCTGCCACGTGTCCTGTGACGTGTCCTGTGTCACACCCCGGCCAGAGGCGGAATGCCAAGGGCGTGGACGAAGTCTCAGATTGAATAAGCCATAACACAGGTTAAGAGTCTAAATGAAATGCATACATAGATAATCAAGTTACATTGTTCAAAAGATACAAATAAAACCACAATAGTCCAACAGATACTAAGTCTAGTACTACGCCTTCAGTCATCTCCTAAGGCCATCTAGAAATCCCTGTTCTTCATCTATTAGCATTACCTGAAAAAAATATGCAAGAAAGCGTCAACTACAAAAATAGTTGAGTGAGAACATAAGTTTGTTGTAAAAGGAAAAGGCTTCATACACAAGCATGTTAGACCAAGTTGTAGGGGTTTATATATAGGGTGTACCAGCGGCTAACCCACCACTCCTACAACTTGTTCTACCATGTTTGGGTATGATCCCGGCTATTAGAAAAATAGTTTGAAAGAGAACAAGCGCACCAAAATAGGTTGTTGGGGTTTATATATAGGGTGTACCAGCGGCTAACCCACCACTCCTACAACATATTTTGCTGTGCTTATTGTTTTATGAGTTTCAAAGTGAGAAGACAGTTCAAGTAAAAGCGTAGTGTATAATACATGGTTCGGTACAGTTCATAATAGTGTGTGAAAAGCGTGTACGTGGATCATTGAGTTACAACGTGTATAAGGCAATACAATAGTTCACAATTCTTGAGATAAATGCACATAACAGATAGACCAAAGAGCAAATAATAACACATAGTACACATAGAGGTCACGCGAGTGTGAGGCGAGACTTACATGGATTCACACAGAATCCAAGGCCGTCGAGTATGCGAGACTTACATGGATGCCGCAGTATCCAAAGCAGTCGAGTGTGCGAGACTTACATGGGTGCCGCAGTACCCAAAGCAGTCGAGATAGTGACCGTGGTTCATAGAGCAACAGTTCATAGAGCATATAGTTCATAGTGCAACGGTTCATAGTACAATGGTTCATAGTGTAACAGTTCATAAAGTGATACAAATTTATAGAGTAAGTAAAGTAATTGTGATGGTGTTTACATTACGTTAAGTTATAAGTGAAAGCGAGTAAAAGCAGAGTAAAACAGTGTATAAAGGTTTGAAGTAAAGTGTTTTGCATATTTCCACCCCGTGGTTTGATAAAGTAAAAACAGTTGAAAAGGGGTTTATGAACTCACCTTGATCTCGGGTTAGGATGGTGCTACAGAAGATCTCCTTAGCCTAGAGTTGGACATACGTATAAGGTTAACAACGTGCTATAAGTCTAAGAAAACGAGTTTACGCGACCTCGAGCAAAAACTGGGTTTTTAAAGATGAAAACAGCTTGGTTCTGGCTTGATTCGATCGAATAAGAATACATTCGATCGAATTAGAATACATTCGATCGAATAGGAACACGTTCGGTCGAATAGGCACACATTCGATCGAATAGACACACATTCGATCGAATCTGAGGCACACTCGATCGAACCAGAAACACATTCGGTCGAACCAGTTTGGGAAAACTCGTTCGGTCGGACATGGAACTTGTTCGATCGAATAGACACTCGTTCGATCGAATACGAAGCTCATTCGATCGAATGAGTTGGAGACCATTCGGTTGCTTTCCTATTCGGTTGACTGGACTGGTTCGATCGACTCCTTCGATCGAATGAACTGGTTCGATCGACTGGTTCGATCGAATGAGTCTGATTCGACTCCTTCAAGCTGGGCGACGGAGAAACCTACGGGTTTTCCAGATTTTCCAGATTTTTGACCCAAAATCGAAGTTTTTGACATGGAAATGCTCGGGATTGAAAGGGATATCGATTCCTAGTACTTTTAAACACAAAAGCTTGCATTTTGACACCAAAACAAGTCGGTTTTTGACCCGAAAACTCAAGTTACGAAAATGGGAGTTTTTGCTCGATTTGAGGCCGAAAATGGTTATGAAAACGGATGATTTTCGAAAGGGACTTACCAAAAACGATTAGGAACAAGATTCCGGGCTCGGATTTGTGATTTGAGGACTTTCTCTCTCTAGCTTCTCTCTCTAGAAATGAGAGAGTTTGGGTGGGTGCAAGTGAAAGAGTTGGGTGAAAATGGTGGAAGTGTCAAGAACTTTCGTTTATATACTACGGGTTTGGTTAGGCGCGGGTTGGCTACCTACGGGTCGAGATTAGCCGAGTCCATAAATTTTGTAAAACGAAACATTTTTCTATAAACTTTTATGAAATAACTTTGAATAAAATATCTGAAATCTTTTAAAATAATGAAAATATCATTTATTTACAAAAGATAGATTTTTGGTCACCGGGTTAAATTTCGGGATGTTACAGTCTCCCCTACTTTAGGAAATTTCGTCCCGAAATTCAAGCACACGGTCCAACTTATGAAATAGATTCTACCAAATCAATACAGGTTATTCGTTTGATGTGCACTTCCAGGGATTCGCAAATTAACGAGGAGGGGGGCTTATATATAGGGGGTACCATCGGCTAACCCACCACTCCCTCATCGTAATTTGAGAATTTCCCTTTCCATGCATAACGTCCAAATGGCCTATATTAACTTTTAAATATTATGAAATTTTGAGCATGAGATAACTTAGTTCGAGATAGAGTAATCAATCCAAGAGAGAAAACAAATTGCGCATAGTGGTTCTAATAGTGAGTTCATAAGCACAAATAGTTCATTCGCGATTCTAGTGATTAGAGCAACTTAGTTCATTCAAACACAAAGCTATGAGCATTCACCCAAGACTTGCTTCGGGCGCATTCATGTACTGCTGAAGGGGTTTATATATAGGGTGTACCAGCGGCTAACCCACCACCCCTTCAACTTTACCCGAATGCTCCTTTCCGCTGATCTTGGACTAGGGCTCACAGTGACACTCCTATCCCCTCACAAGCCCTAAATTCCAATTTTTCGTATTCGATCATATTCAATTCCAGTTGTAGGAGTTTATATATAGGGTGTACCATCGGCTAACCCACCACTCCTACAACTTTCCTTGAATACTCTCTCAACTGCCATTGGGTTCAAGACTTGCGACACACTTTACTACCACAAGTCCCTACCTCCAATACCCGCTTCAGAACTACACACGCCCTGCCGAAGAGGTTTATATATAGGGTGTACCAGCGGCTAACCCACCACCCCTCCGACATTCTTTGAGTAGCCCTTACTCCACGAATATTGGGCTCAGGACTCATAGTACCATGATGGAACATTTGCATACGTACGCACCTGTGACTTAACAATTATATTCCGGACTATAATTGTTATTTCACCTTGCGTCGTCCTTGCAATTGTCACCCCATCGCGTAAGTGCTTAAGGGAAAACTCTACACATAATCACATAATCAGGCAATCACATAAGTAGCAAATGTATAAATGCGTAAATAGTTCAATCGGTCGTGAAACACATTTGTTCGTTGGTCGTTGCGTAAGGGATACAAGAGCATTGCGTTTGTGCGTGGTTCGTGTAATAGTGCTTAGTGTACAAAGTGTAATAGTGATAATAATAGTGGAAAGTGTGTTGATCATAAGTGGTGTTGTCAAGAATTCGAGTTGAACTAGTCGTGCGGGCGTGTAGAGGTTAAAGGCGAGCAGTTCCGGCGAGGGTTAAAGTCGTAAGAAGAGAGTAAGGAGAAAAGGGTTAGAATCGTGACGAAAGGAAAGGAAAAGAACATACCTGGAGCGGCGTCTTGATCTAGCTGGGCTGCGGCGGCTCCGATCCTGTAAACGCGTCCTGTTGCAGGAGGAATCTCGACGGTGATGCGGGGGCAGCGATTTCTGAGGTGATCGGTGGCTCCACACTCGTAACATGCTCTCGCGTTGGGGGCGGCGTTGTTGGCGACGGCAGGTGCAGATCTGCAGGTATTAGCTAGGTGGCCGAGTCGTCCACAATTGGTGCATCTGTAGCATTGGACTCCCTGGGGGTGATGTCGTTGGCACGTGTGGCATTTGGGATGGGCACCGGCGTATCCCGCTCGGGGTCTGTTGGAGGCATCAGGAGCAACTGCGTTCAAGGGAACAGCTTGAGTGGCAGTAGTGGTGGCGGCAAGGACCTTCTGCTTCTTGCGATTCGGCTCGTCAGATAGTTGACCGGCTTTGATTAGGCTTTGGGCCACAAGAGCGGTGAGGTGAACAGCGGCTTGGACCGTCTGGGGATCAGCTGCGATGAGGATAGCGCGCATGCAATCGGGAAGGCCACGGAGGTAAGCTTCAACAGCACGTTCTGCGGGAGTAACCATATGTGGTACCAAAAGGGCGAGCTCGTGGTAACGCTCAGTGTATTCTTGGTAATCAGCTCCTTCCATCTTATGTTCCCAAAACTCGGCTTCAAGCTTCTGCTGCTCGCTACGGGGTACGAACTCTCGAGTGACGACTTCCCTGAATTCGGTCCAGGACAAAGCGTTGGCAGCTTCACGGCCACGAGTTCTGACTTCGTTGTTCCACCAGTTCAGGGCGCGCTTGAGAAACATACTTGCAGCAAAACGGACTTGCAGATTTTCCGGGCAAGCAACGATATCGAACGTAACTTCCATCTTTTCGAACCATTGAAGAAGACCAGCAGCGCCTTCGAATCCTTCGAAGTTCGTCGGTCGGGCACTTTGGAAGGCCTTGTAGTGTCGATCGGTTGCATTAACGTTCGGGTTCGGGTCTTGGTTTGCAGCGGGTTGAACTCCCTCTCGCATGGTCTGAGCGATTTGAGTCACCATTCCAGGAAGAACAGCAGCTATCTGTTGTGCGATAATGTTGGCTAGCTCGGCAGAGTCAGAGTTATCAGCGCGTCGGGGAGGCATTCTGGGAATAGACAAAATGAGAGACAAGTGCAAAGGAGATACATCGAGGATATAGCAATAGAGTAAGGCGATCACAAGATAAGCGAACAATGTGTAGGTGTGATACAAGAGGCGATATAGTGATATGTGGCATCATGCTCGAACATAGATCAGGGTGGAGAGACAAGCGTTAATTAAACAGATAAACAGGTAAGCAAGTAACACGTAAATATTTGGTAAGTAAGCAAGTAGTACGTAAACAGTTAACAAGTATGCGAGTGTGATATGTGCAAGTGATGCATGATACTATCCAGAGTATGGTCCCTAAGTTATAGTCTAGGTCATACCTAATTCTCTATAACCTTGGGCTCTGATACCAATCTGTCACACCCCGGCCAGAGGCGGAATGCCAAGGGCGTGGACGAAGTCTCAGATTGAATAAGCCATAACACAGGTTAAGAGTCTAAATGAAATGCATACATAGATAATCAAGTTACATTGTTCAAAAGATACAAATAAAACCACAATAGTCCAACAGATACTAAGTCTAGTACTACGCCTTCAGTCATCTCCTAAGGCCATCTAGAAATCCCTGTTCTTCATCTATTAGCATTACCTGAAAAAAATATGCAAGAAAGCGTCAACTACAAAAATAGTTGAGTGAGAACATAAGTTTGTTGTAAAAGGAAAAGGCTTCATACACAAGCATGTTAGACCAAGTTGTAGGGGTTTATATATAGGGTGTACCAGCGGCTAACCCACCACTCCTACAACTTGTTCTACCATGTTTGGGTATGATCCCGGCTATTAGAAAAATAGTTTGAAAGAGAACAAGCGCACCAAAATAGGTTGTTGGGGTTTATATATAGGGTGTACCAGCGGCTAACCCACCACTCCTACAACATATTTTGCTGTGCTTATTGTTTTATGAGTTTCAAAGTGAGAAGACAGTTCAAGTAAAAGCGTAGTGTATAATACATGGTTCGGTACAGTTCATAATAGTGTGTGAAAAGCGTGTACGTGGATCATTGAGTTACAACGTGTATAAGGCAATACAATAGTTCACAATTCTTGAGATAAATGCACATAACAGATAGACCAAAGAGCAAATAATAACACATAGTACACATAGAGGTCACGCGAGTGTGAGGCGAGACTTACATGGATTCACACAGAATCCAAGGCCGTCGAGTATGCGAGACTTACATGGATGCCGCAGTATCCAAAGCAGTCGAGTGTGCGAGACTTACATGGGTGCCGCAGTACCCAAAGCAGTCGAGATAGTGACCGTGGTTCATAGAGCAACAGTTCATAGAGCATATAGTTCATAGTGCAACGGTTCATAGTACAATGGTTCATAGTGTAACAGTTCATAAAGTGATACAAATTTATAGAGTAAGTAAAGTAATTGTGATGGTGTTTACATTACGTTAAGTTATAAGTGAAAGCGAGTAAAAGCAGAGTAAAACAGTGTATAAAGGTTTGAAGTAAAGTGTTTTGCATATTTCCACCCCGTGGTTTGATAAAGTAAAAACAGTTGAAAAGGGGTTTATGAACTCACCTTGATCTCGGGTTAGGATGGTGCTACAGAAGATCTCCTTAGCCTAGAGTTGGACATACGTATAAGGTTAACAACGTGCTATAAGTCTAAGAAAACGAGTTTACGCGACCTCGAGCAAAAACTGGGTTTTTAAAGATGAAAACAGCTTGGTTCTGGCTTGATTCGATCGAATAAGAATACATTCGATCGAATTAGAATACATTCGATCGAATAGGAACACGTTCGGTCGAATAGGCACACATTCGATCGAATAGACACACATTCGATCGAATCTGAGGCACACTCGATCGAACCAGAAACACATTCGGTCGAACCAGTTTGGGAAAACTCGTTCGGTCGGACATGGAACTTGTTCGATCGAATAGACACTCGTTCGATCGAATACGAAGCTCATTCGATCGAATGAGTTGGAGACCATTCGGTTGCTTTCCTATTCGGTTGACTGGACTGGTTCGATCGACTCCTTCGATCGAATGAACTGGTTCGATCGACTGGTTCGATCGAATGAGTCTGATTCGACTCCTTCAAGCTGGGCGACGGAGAAACCTACGGGTTTTCCAGATTTTCCAGATTTTTGACCCAAAATCGAAGTTTTTGACATGGAAATGCTCGGGATTGAAAGGGATATCGATTCCTAGTACTTTTAAACACAAAAGCTTGCATTTTGACACCAAAACAAGTCGGTTTTTGACCCGAAAACTCAAGTTACGAAAATGGGAGTTTTTGCTCGATTTGAGGCCGAAAATGGTTATGAAAACGGATGATTTTCGAAAGGGACTTACCAAAAACGATTAGGAACAAGATTCCGGGCTCGGATTTGTGATTTGAGGACTTTCTCTCTCTAGCTTCTCTCTCTAGAAATGAGAGAGTTTGGGTGGGTGCAAGTGAAAGAGTTGGGTGAAAATGGTGGAAGTGTCAAGAACTTTCGTTTATATACTACGGGTTTGGTTAGGCGCGGGTTGGCTACCTACGGGTCGAGATTAGCCGAGTCCATAAATTTTGTAAAACGAAACATTTTTCTATAAACTTTTATGAAATAACTTTGAATAAAATATCTGAAATCTTTTAAAATAATGAAAATATCATTTATTTACAAAAGATAGATTTTTGGTCACCGGGTTAAATTTCGGGATGTTACATCCTGCATCTTCGCGTATCGCGAAATTGTCTTTCTTGTCATCTTCGCGTATCGCAAAGATGCTAAAATTTCATTTTCAGTCCCTGGTCTTTGGTAGTTTGTCACATCTTGATCATAGCTCAAAAATACTAAAGCGGCCCTTATGCAGCTCGCGGCGATGCGAGCGTGCGAAGTGCAAAGTGCGCCATCAAAACGCCACATTTCGCCCATCGCCCCGAGTCCGAGTCCGTGTCCGTGCGCGTCGGGTGCTTTGCACCCTCTGCTAGGACTAGTGAGAGTGGTTGGCCATACAAGAACATTACCATGGATAACTCCTTCCTTATAAAGTGATTTTAATTCTTTCCCACTTTCCATGCGGGATAGAGTTTCCTTACTTATTCTTTTAGCATAAGAATGCTTTTTTTTCTTTATCATACTTTTCCCATTACTTACCTCATGAATATTTTAGTCCTTTAACTTTATAAACTTGTCAAATTTGACCCAAAATTTTATGAGTGTTGGATAATACCTGGGCAAAAATAAAGTGGCCGACTCTATGATATCGGTGCAAGAGGTCGGGTGGCAGACCCTTATAATATCTGTGCAAGAGGTCGGGTGGTAGACCCTTATAATATCTGTGCAAGAATGTAAGAATAGTTGTACGTTTGTAAGAAAGTGTAAGAATAATACAAGTAATGTTTGTTGGTAAATAAAAGAACGTGTAAGAATAATCCTGTAACTTGTTAAACTAGAACTCACTCAGCGTAGCTGACTTTTAGTATGCACGCATGTGATTAGGATGAGACAGATTGCTTAAGGAGAGATACGTGGCAATTGGATGAAGACTGGAATCAAAGACGGAAGATCCACGTGTTGTTATGTTATCATTAAAGACTTAATGTATTTTGTTCAAAACAAGTATTTATGTTTTGTAAGAATGTTTAATATTAAGTATTCCGCGAAAAGTTTTAATCAACTCTGATTTTAGAACTATGTTTATAAGTAAATCCAACACCAAAGTAGGGTTACTGGGAACGGGGCCTTACAGTTTTAGAATAAACAGTTAATACAATTTTTTAGTTATTATTTATATAAACATGATCAAATACATTTTATTCTTAACATGAAAACAATGAGAACCAATTTGCTGTTATTATTAGGTTTATTTTTATAAATGTTTCTTGTTATTTTTTGTTCGTATTTGCTAATTTTCGATTATGAGGCGTTATAAGTATTTGCTTATTTTTATTTTGTTGTTATTATTAGTTTTTTTTTTGCTGATATAAGTATTTGCTGGTATATGCTGTTATTATTTTGTTCTTGATTTTGATTCTTTTGTTGTAATTTTTAGGTTTTTTTCTTTGTTATTATAAATAATTGTTTATGTAGATTGGTATTGTAGTTTGGTATTGTTTCTTACGTTCTCATTTTTTTATAAATTGGTATTATTTTCTACGTTCTCATGTTGAGACTAAAATACACATGAACATTCTCATATATATTATCATTTCTAAAAAAAACTATATAAATTATCGTTTTTAAATTTAAAAGGCCGATCTAAATCGTTAAAACCAAATTATTATGGTAGACTATCTAGATGACCCAAACAACCAGGATGGTGGATTGATTTGTAGCTTTTGAAGACCGTATTTCCTAGCTCATAAATTTTATATTTTATTTTAAATGAATGTAAACAACCTAATTATTCGTTTTGATTATAATAGTATAATATGATTTAAAGATTCTTTTATTTTATTGTTGGAAAACATGTTCCAACATCTCCAAATTTGTCTTTATAAAGTTATACATTAAATGATAATATATATATATATATATATATATATATATATATATAATGAGTGAGAGATGGATAAATTAAGACATATGGTTTTAAGTAAAATACAAAATATAATACATAAGTTATAACTTAACAAAGCATATAGAAAAAGACAATATAGTCTTTTGAATGATAAACATCACGTGCACTTTTAATTCATTAAATATAGTTACAATTTAATCTCTTAATTTCTATCATCTTTTGTAAATTTAAACAATATTTACAACTATGATCCTTAATCTTTTACCTATATACTCTTTTTATTTTCACTTTTAATCCAATTTCCCCTACGAAATTTGAACGATCATAACTTTTTTGTACATTAAATTTTTTTATAAAACATTGCACCATAAAAACGAACATTTTATTATCTTTAATTTGAGTATCGTATTGTTATAATTTTTTCATTTAAAAAAAAACTACATTTTACGTATGGGCATTTGCGGTTTTTTTTATAGTTTTTAAATTAAATCGTGAGCCAAACAAACCGTTAGTAATGGATTTTTTGTCGTCGAAAACCGAAACCACCCCGTTGAAAATTTTAAAGAAAAAAAATCATGAAATCAAACCAATGACCGGTTTGAACGGTTTCACGATTTCAAACCGAACAATAAACACACATAAGTCCGCGTTTTCCGCTACATCGCGCGGGCACCCGCCTAGTGTGTATATATATATATGTATATATATGTATATATATATATATTCTTGTAAAAGGAAGAATATTATTTGTATTGTTATAGTACGTGTAAAATTTGTGTACACCACGCTGTCAGGTTATCGTTTTCCTAACCGATCAATTATTCCTTATACGCCCGTCATGTTACCTTAGTTACATGTTTGACCCATCCAGTTTATATTTACACATTTTGAATATCTGAGTTTCAAAATTGTAGATGTTTACCTGCAAGCTTATTTGTCTTACATTTGGATAAGAGTAAAAGTCTTAATTAGGAAAATGGATATAAAGGTACAAGTTTTAATAAAAAGATTGCAAAATATATATTTGCTTTAGGTGTTTTATATTTTAAGGTATCGAATTAAACCACATTAATGACTTCAACAATCAATGAACAAGACATGTATTATATGAGTCATGTCATCTTTGTGCAGTGAGTTGTGTATCGCTTATGTTCGTCATTCGTCAATCATGTTTGTGGTGATGTTCATAATGATCTATAATATTCCAAAATCCAATGATTTTTCATATCTGAAGCGTTAGAGATGAGCCAACTCTTGTAGCATGTACAAATATTTTTATTTACTATTTAATACTATTCCGAATACATTATAATAAAAAAAACATAATAATTGGACTACATGGGCGTACCAAATATAAGTAAGAGTAAGCGAATTAGAGGGTGAACTTGCAAAAACCCACTACCACGTGACAGTGCTATGAGACAACGTTATGCAATTTTTTTATTCTTTCTTTTTTGGTTTAATCGCCCCCTGTTGCCAATCAACTTTGCCCTTTCACTAGAGGTGGGCAGTTAAACCGGTTAACCGAACGGACCCGAAAATCAAATCGAAACCGAACTGGTTTGCAACCGATTATGTAAAAATTGTTTTGGAACCAATTGAAACCATAGGTTTGAAACCGGTTTGCAATTTTCTCCACCGAAATTGGCATTAATCGAGCAAAAACTGGTCAAAACCTGAACTGAAACCAGTTTAAACCCGAACCAAAACAAATCATAAACTGGTTTTGACTTTTGTTAACCAAATTGAATCGATTTTAACCCAAACCGGTTTTAAGTTTTAAACCGTTTTGTGCACCTCTACCTTCCACTTATAAGTTACAACTCTTCCTTACCATTTTTAGTAAAAGTAGTTTTAAGTACGAGTATAAATAAGTATAATATGAAATGAATAAAATACTAGATATTTAAAATTCAAATTAAAATCACAAGGAGGTAAAATGTAAATTCAACACGACAACACAAACTCACACACACACTAATTTGTATTTGTATAAACAATAACGAAGCGAAGTAATAGACATTCTTCCCATTTGCTAGCGTTTCATCGTTTCTCTTTCTTCCTCACAACCTGAAACACTTGAATTCATCATCAATTTGAATAATTAATTCACAAGCGTTACACCTATTGAATCCAATCCACAAGCTAATTCACAAGCTTCTGTTGAATCCATTGCAAATTATAACATCATATCCATAGACAGATACAGATTTGTATATATCTATAGATGAGGTGTAAGAAGCATTACACCGATCTCGGTAGTACCGTCGGCGTATGCGCGTGTTGTCTCCGTGAACGTCTATTATCTGTTATTGCTGCTCAACAACAATTAGAAGCTCAAGCTCAAGCTCAGGCTCAGATTCAGCCTCGCTCGGTTTCTCCGTACATCCATAGCCGGACATGGAATCAGTCCGATAACATATGCCGTAACGATCGGCCACGTCATCGTCACACCGTCTCCGAACAACTGTTTTATAAAACGCCGGAAATTGAACCGGATTCAACTTCCGGCGTTGAACCGACTAAGAAACGGAGTTTCATTAGGTTTCTATCGTTTCAATATATTTTCAGATCTAGAAACCGGAAAACAGTTGATTCCGTTGACGCCACGTTATCACCGTCGTGGTTCTCGACCGTCGTACGCGGTCGTCGCCGGAGAAAACAGCCGGTTTGTGTTGACAAATCCACGGTAACCACCGGAGGTCCGGTCCGGCGGCCGTACTGCCGAGATCGAGGAATGTCACCGGTGAGAAACTCCGATGCAGCTGACGTGGATGAGGATGTAGATGAATTCGAGTCTGCCGGATCGTGGAAGAACACGCCGCGGCGGACTCCGGCGCGTGGCGGTGGCGGACACCGGAGGAATCTGTCTGGTTTTAAATACTGTTTGAGTCCGTTGGTTCGTGCGAGTCCTAACCGGCAATGGAACCAGAAAGGAATGCAGCCGGACGGTGTTTTATCCGGCGAAATTAGGGTTCCGGTGAAGCCTCATTTATCCGTTACTAAAGCATACTGTGCTAACAGATCCCGAAAAATTGCTGATTTTGGGAGGCCTAATCAGAACCGTTGATTTAGATGACTATTGTCATTGACTCGGTCAAACACTCTAGTTGACTGCGCTTCAAAGTACACGATTTTGCCTTTCATGCTTATATTATATCAATAATTACTTTTGTTTTATATTAATTCTCTTTTTACTTGTAATTATGAAATTCTTATAGTGTATATATATGGTTTAAGTTACAAAGTTGAGCTCATGTTTGGTTACATAAGTTAATTCAAATATGGTAATAAAGTCCTTTTAAGTTTTAACATGTCCTTTTTATTTTAAAGGGTTGAATACTTGAATTTGTAATTACATTAAAATATTATTAAAATTACATTTTAAAAAAGGGACTACTAAGTCAAATCTTATATAAAAATGATTAAAATCTAAATTTACTAAATAAAGAAATAGTTTTGATTCCCGTCAAGGTTTTTAAATAATTTGTTGCTCTTGTCTATCTTGATTTTTATTCTTTTATTACTTCTTTCCTTTTTAACATTAGATTATAACATGTTATACAAGCAACGCACGGGTTTAAGAGTTTCGGATGAGTTAACCGGCGACCGCATTAGAGTTTCTTTGTGAATAATGGGGTATCCAACTTGTTAAGTTAGATAGAAAAGGTATAAAATCATGTTATAAAAGTTTTAACGTGGAAGGTTTTTTTCTTCTTCTGAAAAGCATTAATGTGGACGTTTAATCAAAAAGAGTTGACGACTTTTAAAAATAAAAGATTTGACTTCTTCATTTTGTCGGTTGCTTGGTATGAAAGTCTAGGCAAGATTAATAGTGGAGAGAAAAAAGTGTGATTAATGATTGTATCCCTTTTTGTTATGAGGTCAAGCCAGGCTTTGAGTATTTTAATTTGTTTAAATATTAGTTTTAACAAAATGATTTAAAGACTGGTTATTTTCATGTAACTTTGTTAGTCTCTATTTCACTAGTTGGATATGACACACTTCTTTGTGTGTTTCACGCTTAGACACAGGTTATCTATGCTATTCAGGATTAAAAGAAAACTTTCCAAGTATAAATGTAATGAGTTAGCTAGGCTATGTATTTTCTATCAAGTTGTTAAGGTTGTAACGTTTTAAGTATTCATTAGGTTATGTTTGAGACCCGACTTGCGTAAAGATGACACGACAACTCTCTAGCTGGGACATGAGTATGTGAAGAGGTAGGTCCCAGCAGAGCCCAGTTGGACCCGTAAGACTCACCTTGAACGGGGACGTCTGCGCAACGACCAACTGCTCCCGCAGGACCCACCATGCTCAAAGAACCTTACGCGCAGTACGCCGGCTGTACCCGCAGGGAAAGCCTCCCAATGGTGAAGTACCCCGCCTGTTCCCGCAGTTGCGGATACAAGCCATCAGGGAAGGCTACCCGCACTAACAGCAAGGCTACACGCACAAGGCACTAGCTACTTCAGTAGTCACATGAAGGAATGAGCAAGGCGGGAATTCTCCCACCTAAATGAGCCAGTCCGTATGCTTCTGGAATATCTTTTGTACTATACCTACTAAGGTATGGGCAGAAGACGATTTGACCAGAACAGCCCGTGAACCAATCACAGGGTGACAGCTCACCGACAACAGTACGAGGAGGAGCACCCTCTAGTACTGTTTGTCACTATTAGCCGCTGCCTACTCACCAACCCTTACAATGGGACGTGCGCAGCCTACAGTTGGTGGAACAGTGCGTAGCCGGCAGTAAAGGAACAGTGTACAGCCGACCTTGTTACTGTTGGCCGTAGCCTATCCACCAACCAGCATGGCCTGTGCGTAGTCCACTGTTGGTGGAACAGGAATACTATTCAGCCGGCTGTAACTTCTAGGAAACCTACCTTCGGCTATAAATACTCCAACACCTTGGAATGGTAAGGACATCATCTGATATCTCAATCTTATCTAGCAATCTCTTAATATACACTTATATTCAGAGCAATCTAGTCTGATTCTCACGCCGGAGGGTGGTCACAAGGAGGAACCCCCCCCCCCTTCTCAGTGACGAGCTTACGGTGTCTGTTTTGCAGGTCCCCTGAAGAACAACCTTCTCTGCTGGACCTCATCCTCATGGGAAACATTACTTAACCCCCAGATTATCTATAATCTGCCCGTTGGTTCACTTAGTGTTTCTTCAGTATGTTATTATCGTTTCCCTAATAGGCCAATAATAAAATCTGAAAAACGATTAATGCAACTAGGTGGAGTTTCGGATTTTATAGTTAATTTAATCTACATGTTTGAGTGGATTGAATATATTAATATTGTGATTAAAGTAAAAGCTGATTAATCTTTTACTTTTATTAAGTTTATGACAAATCTTGTTCGGATTGGTCATTCTGAGAACGGTGGGAATTCATTTCACATATTGTTCACACTTTCTATTTTTAAAGCCATTTTCTTCCCTTACTTTTATTTACTTCAAATTTCTCCTTAGTTTACCGATAAAAGGTTAATAATTTGAACTTTACATTGTTACGTGAGTTCGACTAATACAAGTTACAATATGACTACACCATTTTATCGGTAGAATTATCATTATTAACTATTATTAATTTATTACTATTATTATCTACCTATTCTAATAAAGTAAAATAACTGTGGACACGTGTCAGTTTGTGGTTAACCCTCATAACTTTTTTCTCTTCAAACTAATAACTACGTCATAGATCAATAATTATTCACTTTTCTTTTTACACTCTATTTATAACATATTTATAAGATGACTAAATAATTCACTTTCCTTTAAACTCTATTTTATTATATATACTATACATTTTTATAAAAATAAATATTCTTATAAATTTTAAATATATGCTTTAAATCTATTCATTTATTTTTCAGTTAATTTACTAAACTATATATATGTTGAAATGTAATAATATATACCATTCACTTTCATATATAATAAAGTTTATCATAGTCAGTTTTTCGGTTTTTTTATTTTTATCAACGATTGTTTCAGGTTTTTTATGGAACTTAAATTTGATTGTTACGGGTCAAAAGTTGGTAAATAAATTGTGTGGTACAAGTTAACTACATTTGGCTCAAAATTTGTTACGGGCAAAAAAGAGGTAATATAAGTATTTTTAAAAGTTTGAGAATGCAAGTAGAATTATCATCAAATTTGTTACGGGTTCAAAGTTTTGATTTAAAAATGTCAAACAAAATAAACTTAGAATTTTAAACGTGATTTAGGTTTCGAATTTATTTTTAATAACATTTTTTGAAATAATGAAAAGATTCGAGATTTGGCTAATTGACTATATTTTTCCCACAACTATTAAAATTTAAGAAAAGACAGCGAATACTTTCGTCATGCTACCTCCAGACCTATCAATGCTTATATTAAAATTTAAAATCGGTTCGGTTATGTCGGTTATGGTTTGGTTAAACGGTTATGGCGGTTAAGTTGTTCACCCCTAGATATTACTATTAAAAGTCTCTGGATACGGATATGATATTAGGTGATATCTAGTCTAATTACCCAAAATATACATATGTACTTATTCGAATCGTACCCTAAAATATTTGCCTTTCATTTTCTTTTGTCATTGGTTAATAGAGTATTCCACTAATCCATTGATTTTTTTAGTTTTTATATTGCTGATTTCGTTGGGTAATAAAGTTATATAAAACTATAATAGTATAAATTTTACTTGATAATTCTTGCAGGTATTTTTTTTTTACAAATAACGAGCATAGCCGACACCTGATAAGTATTGATTAATCAGGTACTTGCCGGATATGAGACTATCATTACTAATACATGTCTAATACGCGTTCCGCTGTTATCTAACTTATTCAAGATTTTTTTTTATTTTATTTTTGTTATTATTATTTTTTTTGGATGGTTCCATACTTTAAATCTATAAATGTCTAAGTATTAAAAATATGAAAGTAACACAATTCATAAAGAATTATTCCATCTAGCATTTTTATTTTGTTAAGTACTTGCTTTTATCTTAAATTACACGGAAGGTACTCGTAATTTAAACCAAATTTTAATTTTTGTCTATATAGTTTAAGAATTTTATTAGGATTACAAATTTAAGAAAACACAATTATCCTCATGTGAATCACACATTATATAATGTGCAACCCTTTCATAAATGTTTGGACTGAATTCACAATTTAAAAAATTTGGAAACCAAAATTATCAACGTGGTTTATTTTACCTAATAAATATTACCATTGCTTTGTACAATGTTTGAATCATTGACTTTTTATTTCACACCTTAACTATCTTATATCATACCGAAGTAAGAATGACAACAATATACTTAAACCACATGAAGTATTTGTGCAATTTCTCTAATTAAAATGTATAGCAACATAATTTAGCCTTGATTTTTTTATTTTTTATTATTTTTTTTCCTGTTGTTGCATTTCAGTAGTTTATATACAACTAACAACCTTTTGGATTTGATTTCACAATTAAGTATTTTAAAAGAAATAGTGCATTAGAATCCAAATTATATTTAATAATATGACATTAATTAACTATTCATATTATTGTTACTAGTGCAGATAAATTTACTGACGTAAAATTTCTAAAGTTTCAGATTAAAAATAAATAATATCATAAAAATTAATATTATGCTAATTAAAAGACGACACAAAACAATAACCTAATTACTAATATAACTAAAAATTATTTACAAATGAATGTCAACGTATCTTCGTCATCATTAAGATCATCAATGGCAACTTCTAGAAGTATAACTTTCAAAGTATATAAATGTTTTTGGATTCTTAAGTTAAAATAATAAAACATGAAACTTCGCTAAAAACAATAACTACCAGTGTATATATTTAAATATTCGAATAATTAACTTAAATACAGTGCATCTTATCATCGATACCTTTTCAAATCTCCTTTTTTTTACTGAACAATAGCTACCAGTGTATGTATTTACATATTTGAACTAAATACTTTTGTAAATCTGCACCAAAAAAACAAACAAGCTCCCTCCACAACCCGCAGGAAAGCCACCAACAAGACCAAAAAAGAAATTACATGAAAGTAAAAGTAAACCAATTTAACCATCTATGCATTTATATTTCAAATATAGTTTGTTGAATTATCTATTATTCATTAAACTTGTTGAAAAATCCAAGCGATGGGTGGTCTACACAACTATTCAAAAAGTTCGTTTCTTGTTTAAAAGTGTATCCAAAATATTAATGTTTATAAGTTATATCTCAATTCCATTTATATATAAGTTTATATAATATATAATATGGTTCATCTGTCCACAAGAGACCACACTATAATAGTAATTTTAACTTACGTATTATATATTAATTTTGGTTTAAACGAACTGGCTTGTCCGAACTTGAGATTTTTACAAGTTGTGCTCAAAACTTGAATTTCAATTCACGGCCATTTAACGTTGAACTCAAGCCCAAACTGAAAATGACTCAACTTACTCGTTAAGCAGCCCTAGTAGTAGTCATGAACTCTTGAAGTGATCTTGATCCACAATGGGATAGGTGTAATTGGTTATGTGATCATAGATTTCGGAATTTGTTAATGAAGAGCTTTATATTGTGGTTTTCTCAAAAAAATGTTTTTATGGTACACCAAGTCACCAAGAATTAATAAAATGACCAACGTATAGTGCCGCCTTAACTTTATCAGGAAAAGAAAACAGTTGTTTATGGTTAGAACTTAAAATTTAGAGACGGGGGTATCTAAAATGGCAAAACGTAATATGATAAAAGTAAATTGAAGCCATAATAAAATTAAGTATCTTTTAACAATAAGAAGCAAAATAATTATGAAAACTATTCTACTACTGTGTAACGATGAATTTGAGAGTAAGCACTAAACAACTTCCAAGATTTGGAAACGAAAGTTTTGAATACGATGACAAAATAAAATGATAAAAATTTCAGAAGATGATTGATTAGGCTAGTTTACTCTTATACAATAATAAGTTACACTCTAGAAAATGTCTTGGGGCTTTGATTCAAATACTGTATCAAAGTTTTTGGTTGGATTCCAGGTTTAGTTATTTAAAGCTTCACTTCAACTTTGACAAATATATATCTAAACATTAAAATATTTGGATATATTCTAACAATATCTTTAAACTAAGAACCTTGTTTTGTTGTTTCAAAACACATCTAATTACATCTCAACATGAACACATATAATATACATATTACTACACCCCTACCAAAATTCAAGAAATATCAATCAGATTTGGACTTATATTAACATCAGTAGTTGTTATTTGTTAAACTTTACAAGTAAAAACAAAACTCGAAAACTCAATGGGATAAACTCAGACCGATAACCGGGTTGATAGATTATGGAAGTTTTGAACCATTGGGAAAGGAAGCCCGTCACGGTTAGGCACGTGGTACATCTGTTTCTGCACCGCCTTTATGGCGGCTGCTCTGGCGGCATTGGCGGCTCTATTAGCGGCTGCAACAGCCCTGTTAACTCTTTCATCAACTTTGGCTACATCATATGCTTTCTCAGCAGCTCTTCGCGCTTCCTGTTCATTCACATAATCAAATAGCTATTCACAAATTATATTAAAATATATGGAAGATTATAAATACCTGAATTGCATTAAGGACTTTGGAATGGTAAACCGCAACAGGGGATACAGGGTGCATGGCACTTTGTGAGCTTGGTACAATGAGGGCGCCGTTCTGCCAGTGGCCCGATTGGGTCTCTCGATTTCTGAAAGTGTACATACCAAGTCCATGCCTTTTTCCTTCTTGCCATGAACCTTCATATCTATGACCGTTTGCAAATCTATATACTCCAAAACCATGCATCTTGTCTGCAAAATATTCGCCTGCATATGTATCACCATTCCTATAAAACAAAGAATAAGATTTAAATACTTTTATATGAAATACATAATAAGTTAAGGGAATTGGTGACTTAAAAGCTGGAAAAGATTCCGACTTAACTATCATAGACCGTTTTATGACAACTTTATGACAATCTGAAGAGGAGCTGATCCTAGAGTTAGTACTTAGTAGACTCTCAGTTGGACCAGTTGGATAGATGGAAACATTGTAGAAAAGGGCCAAACTTCAAACGAGCATAACCTGGGCCACAAGTGGAGTTACAAAGCCTAAAAGCATCAAACAGAAAGGTCGAGACGAACCGAATCATGTGGCGAACTGACGTCAGACAAATCCATAATGGCAACATCTGAGCCCTGATTTCGTCAATAAAGATATTCCTTGTTTTTTAGCCCTTTCTGAATTCTTTCCTTTCTAGTGTAAAATTTGTACATCACTAATTGCGGTGATTTACACGCCTATTTAAGTCATTAATTTCAACATTTATTTACGGATTTACCAGCTTCTAAATGCGAAAATTTGAAAATACCTACCAAGTTTATAATTCACTGTATGAGGACACCTCATGTAATGGTAAGTATATTCAGTTTTACATCACCCTTTTGTGAGAATTCTTCTTTTCTTGTTTTTCTTGCTTCCGACTCATTTAATAAGTTGATTTTACTAACTCATTTCCTAAGTTTACACTAATTGGCTTGTTGTAACCAAGATCTTCACATGCAATTGGAACAAATTACTACACTAAATGTACCAAGCAAGATTAATATGTTTATCTAACATCTTATCCAAGCATATGCACTTATGATCTACACATCTACTGATCTACACCAATTCACCATCAAGAACAATCACAGCAAACACTAAGGCAACATAACAAAGCAACCAATTCCAAGAACGACGAAACAAAGTAAAAAATTTACCTAAAATGGTAGTGACCAAGACCATGTTTAACGCCCCACTCGAACTCTCCAACATAACGACTCCCATCCTCGCAAGTATGAACTCCACACCCATGACTCTGACCATTCACCCACTCACCCGCATAAACATCACCCGTGTAAAACCTATACACACCAAACCCATGCCTCAAACCTTGCACATACTGCCCCCTATACCGACTACCCCGCGCCCACGTCTCCACACCGTAACCATCATACTTCCCGTCAACCCAATCACCCTCGTACCTCCCACTCATGTAATAATAATACACACCACAACCAGAACACTTCCCCTTGTGAAACTCCCCTTCATACACATCACCATTGTTGTACACTTCCACTGTACTATTAACACTATGATGATGATTATTATTATTCCCTTTTCGCCTTGACCCGATTGACCGAAGCACCGAAAGGTACCGTCTTGACAAAGGGTATGGCGGGTACAACTTAACAGGAAAAGACCTAGCAAGTTTTAGGGAAAACAACCCAACTGAGGGCAATTTGGGAATACCAAGATTTAGTGAAACCAACAGTGCAGTAGAGAAAGCAAAAGCAGATAAGAAATCAAGCATAAAAGATTCACTAGGCTGTGAAACCAAGAAGAAGAAAAACGGTAAAGAGAGTAACACAATTAACCGGAGGTGGGTCCGGCGGCGGCGGACTCGCCAGAGCCGGCGAATGAGGTTAAAGGCGGCGGCTTTCGTGCTGCAAAGCCGCTTAGAGTAATGGGTTTTGGTTGAATTGGAGAAAACGGGTGGTTTTGTAAACGGGTTTGACGTGATTTGGGAGAAAAGAGGTCGTTTGTGGGGTGTTGATTTGGGGGTTTCAGCATCGTCTATTTGAATCAGGGTGAAATTAGGGTTTGGTGGTGACGTCACCTCACTGCGATTATCAATATTAATCGGATTAGGGTTAAAATCGGAAGAGAAACCGGTGCTATCTTTTCCGATCTGGAGGTCTGATTTCTTCTGATGCATTACATACGTGAATTGAAGGTGTGTGTGTGTCTTGAGATTATTATTATTGTTATGATTTGGTTTGCGGAGAAACCAATTTGGAAACCAGAGGCGCCGGCCAAGACTTTTTATGATTTGGTCTTTATTACGGAAATGCCACTGTCTTATCCATTTATCATCTTTTTATTTATTGTTTCTATAAATATAAATATTTTCGTTGGGAATAGACATGTGTTTTAGTTTCTTTTTCAATTAAAGTGTACGGGATTTCCGTTATTTTCAGTTTAATACGGCAATTATTGTTTTAGATCTTTATGAGAAGATTTTTTAAAGTTGATTTTAAATCTTTGTAATTTTAGGTTCTAGGTTATGTTTTGGGATGCGTAAAATCAGTATCGTTACGGTACCAATATTTTCCGAATTATATTTTAAATATCAGTATCCAGTGGCGGAGCCAAAAACTTTTTTTTATGGGTTCGGAATTTTTTTATGCTTGATTTTTTTCCAGTGTCAAAGTTTTCGGGCCCGAATGAGTCGGGTCGGGTCGTCATTCAGTTAGATAAATAAAATTCAATATTACTATTATAACAAATATATATATCGTTAGCATTTTGATACTATACAAAGTCATTAAATAAAAAGATATTGCATATTATAATTGTTCCTTACGTGCTTTCATGTTTTGAAAATATCTTCAATAGCGACTTGAAAAAGAACTTATTCCCGATATAACAAATACAAGCATCATTCACATAATCGTCACCCAAATGATTACGTAAATCCGATGTCACACCCCAACCTAAGGCGGAAATGCAGGGACGTGA
Organism: Bidens hawaiensis; assembly: GCF_021521415.1. NCBI lineage: Eukaryota > Viridiplantae > Streptophyta > Magnoliopsida > Asterales > Asteraceae > Bidens > Bidens hawaiensis. The sequence goes on from NW_027491236.1 coordinate 1,319,780, forward strand.
TCCGATTGCTCACAGCTCGAAGATACTTTCGTAAATATAAATGACAATATCGAATTAATTATTTTGTTCAAATAATACACACAATAATCAAATACAACCAAACAATTCAATTAAACAAATACAACAAGTCTAAATCCTTGTATGTCTTCATTATAATCCTAATTTCTTTCTAAGTGTTCATTCTTTAACTCAGGCAACCTGCATATGCGTAGAAAATGGAGTTTTGTCAACAAACATGTTGAGTGAGTTTACCACCAAGTTTTGACACCAAAATATTGTTAATATGATAAATAAGCAAAACGTAATAAATACGGCAATGAAACCAAACCATAAGCAAGTAAGTTGTCGATTAAACCATTGCCAAGCGAATCGGGCGCCGGTAATCAAACATGAGCAAATAAGAATAAGATCGTTGCCAAGCGAATCGAGCGGTGGTCAATAGAATGAGAACCCTCTCCAAGGGGATATGTCAAGCGAATCAACACAATAACACATAAGCACAAAACAAGTAGATTTTATTAATCACACACACTTACACGTTTGCTATTTTTGATATGTGTGTAAATATAGATATGTATGTATGGTATTATATATGCATATATCCTCAAAACTTTTATGAAAATCGAGTAAAATAGGGGAATGATAAAACTCACCTTAGACGGAAGACAAATGATTAATAAATTTGACAAACGAACTAATGATTTAAGCGAGTCGTCCAATACGTGTCCAACAAGATTAATGATTAGAATCTGAAACTTTGTGATATGAAACTATAAATAAAAACGAACTTAATGCCCCTGGAATCAATCTAAACGGATGAGTAGAACTCTAGTTATGTTGATTTTAATGTTTAAACGAGTCGAGTCTGACCAGAATTCGAACTTCGAGTCGGGAGTCGGGTTTTGGTCAAAACCCTTAAAATTTAATTACGAAAAGAAAAATCTTCTGGACCGAACATTGAATCCGACCAGAAGTATGAGAAAACGAGAAGTCAAAGTTGTTGACGGTTTTACCCTTCATCGGGTTTTAAGCGAATTGACAAGTCAATACCCTTCAATCACCGAAATTGATTGAAGGTTATTGACTAGGGAATATGTATGAACGATTTTACAGTTTACAGCAGGGAATACAACAGGGAATTAGCTTGAAAGTGAAAGGATCAAGAGATATAACGAGTCAAAGATCAACGTATAAGCAAAGTCAAACGTCAAGGCTTGTGTCTTTAACGAATATGCAAAAACCGAAAGGTTTGAGAATGAGCAGAGGTAGGTGACGGCTGGAGGAGATGTAGTAGAGTTAGGTTAAGGTTTACCGCAGGGAATTATGATGTGTTTATATAAGAATAGCTAAAATGAACCAAATATAGGCTTTTTGGCCCATTTAAGCAAGTATATGCGATTTAAGGAAAGAATCTTCGATTTATTCACAAAGATCTGATCTTGGTCAAGGGAAAACGAATTATGAATGGTATTTTAGTTGTATGATGTTTACTTGGACCTTAATTCACTCTAACATGCCTAAAATAAACGATTTTATATCTTAAACGAACTAGAAAACAAACTAAGGCTTAAACGATCTGTGCAGGTACCCCGTTGCTCCGCGCGGCCACCTAGGGTGGTCCCATCGCGCAGCGCCCCGGGCCACAATGGGGAAGTTTCATTTTTGCATTTTTAGTCCATGTAGTTTGATATTTGGTCAATTGTTGAACTTTTTATGTTTTAAATAAGGATTTAGACATTATATAAAGTATGAGGGGTATAAATTGAACATTAGAAACTTAAATATATTATTTTTGTTTAATAATGAAAATCTAAATTATTCCCGGTCGGTTTAAACGTAAACGAAAAATGCGAGATGTTACATCCGACTTCACATGCTTCGCTGAAGAAAAACATTTTTCAAACGATAGACCAACATATATTGGTTGTTGGTGATGGTTGAAACCTTGAGGAGAACGGCGAAGGCGATGAGGCAATAGTCATCTGTTCGATAGAAAGAAGATGATCGGTTGTTGAATCGATGGATGATGTTTTTATTTGTTTATTTATTGTTTTTATTTAGCTATTATGTTTAAGAACAGGGTTGGGTTTGTTGACCTGTTCTATGAGTGTTTTGGGATATATATATATATATATATATATATATATATATATATATATATATATATAGGGAGAGGATCAAGAGAGAACTTCTTCTTAAAAAGAGAGCTAGAGAACTAATAAGGAAATATTTTTAATTTAATTAAAAAAACTATTTTTAAATTTCCGTTTTTGCCATTATTTTTATATTATGTTACCATTTACTCGAAAAATATATAAAAAAAACTCGTTGTAGTGCATATGTGCACTCAACGAGTTTTTTTTTATTACATATGTGCACTAGTGTGTATTTTGATATGTGCAATAATGTTGAATAGCATATATGCAATTTTTTGTATTGTATTAGTTCAATAGTGTTATATTATATATAAAAATACCAAAAAAACAATATAGTGCATATGTGCATTAGTATTGTATTACGTATATGTGATAGTTTGTTTCGAGTACATATATTCAATAGTGTGTATTGTATAATGCAATTATGTTGTATAATGCAATTGTGTTATATTATATGCAATAAAACACTATCGTATATATGCAATACACATTAGTGCACATATGCACTACATCGCTTGTTTTTTTTAGAAACAATATCATCTTATTAGAAGGAGGAAAGAAAAAAAATCACAAAATATTTTTTTTTAAAAAGTTAAAAATAGTTTTTATTAGTTCTCTAGTTCTCTCTTTAAGAGAAGTTATCTCTAGATCTCGCCCCTATATTTATATATATAGGCTAAGTATAAAATGAAAACTCCCTTGAGTTGTGAAAACTCTAGAAACCATTCTCAACCACATGTTTTTAATTAATGTTTAAATCTTGTGGTCCACAATTAAAGTGAATTAAAAATATAAATATAAATATAATTTTTTCTCTCTCCTGACAACATATATAAAAATTAGTAAAAAAATGTTAAAAAATAGCAAAACATTTTTTTTTATGTTACAACATATATTACATGTAACAAAAAAAAAAACTGATATTACATAGGGTTTCCGTAGGTTTTCACAACTTAAGTGGGTTTTTATTTTAACCTTACCCTATATATATATAGGGGCCAAGAGGAGTTCCTAGAGTTCTTAACTAAATATTGGGTTCTTAATTGATACTAACCATATATATATATATATATATATATAGGGGAGGGTTCAAATGAAAACCACTCTCCAACATAAAAACTATAAGAACCACTATTAACCAATCATAAAATTTAGTTTTTTTTTTCTTTTATTTATTTATAAAGGGTAACAAAGTAAATTGTTGCCCCTTAATTTTAGGAATGGTTAAATCTCTCTTCAAATTTAAAAATTAGTCACCAGTTTAATCTGTTAAAGAATATTAATAAATGAAAACTTAATGTAAATAGTATATCAGTAGTAAATGTATTGCAAAGAGATTCTAGAAAGAAAGAAAAAAGAAAGATACTCCATATGTAATAAGTTTCAAAAAGATGATATGTAATAAGTGTCGATCAAGGTTTGTTTTTAGCATTAGAATTTTTTCTTGGAAAAAAAAAGAAATTATTTAATTCCCGTACACAGTTATTAGAATCAATCAAGAACATATATATCATTAAAATCAAATAATTGTTTTTAAACCTTAGTGGTGCACACCTGCTCTATCTCACTACTTTTTTTTTGTTTAATTGGTTGTAAATTTTTTGATTTCGTTGGGTTCATAATTTTAGGATTCTTATTTTAATTTACCGAATAATAAACGATGGAATGATTACATGGTTAGATGAATTAGTAACGCTAATTAAGGAAGTTAATAGTATACATATATGTATACATGTAGGATACGTATGTGTTCGAATGATATATACCTACTAACACGTTTTAATTCTTGGATCATTAAGTATATGAGCAACCTACACATAATACATGTATGTATCCTACTAATATATACCTAAGTTAAAGATTTTTTTCCCTTTTCTTGTATTAATTCTTTAAAAACATATCTAGCAAAATACATACATGTATCCTTGTAAAATACATATATATATCTGAGTTAGATACATATGTGTAACATTAAAACTCCAATATCCTTAATGAATTTTTAGGTCATTTATAATTGTGTAAGATAACAAGTTTATTTAATTTTGGTCCTATGTTGAGAAATAGAAAATGTGATGGAAAAAAGGCTGAGTAAATGTAGGAATTAGTTAATAAAAAGTGGTGATTTCCAAATTCATTTTTTTCCACTTTACCCTTTTCACCTTATTAAAAACATAAAATCTTTTATTTAATTACTAAAATGTCATTTTTAATATCCATCATTGTTAAGTAATATCAATGGTCGTGATGAGTTTTTTTAGTTTTCAAAAAAACATTGGTTCTCAATTGAACCATCCCCTATATATATATAGGGTTAGGTTCAAATAAGAAGTTTGATTTTTCTAAGAAGGCTAGGAAGGAGGGTATTTTAGTCTATACTTTAATCTCAAAACCCACTTAAATTAATTTTAAAAACCCATTTACATAAAACCCAATTACATCTTCACTCATCTCTTACAACCACCACCACTCCACCGCCCCCCGCCACCACAACCGTCACCCACCGCCACCACCTCGCCGGAAAAGTCCGTAAAAACACAAATGAAAAACACAATGAAAATAGCACAATGGAAAAATACAATATGAAAAAAAAAACACAATGATAAAAACACAATAAAAAACACAATTGTATGACACAATGTAAATAACACAATGAAAAAAACACAATGAAAAATACTATTGTATAACACAATTTTGTAAAACACAATTCGGTAAAACACAATTTGTAAAAAACCTACTAATTTTTTTTAATTTTTATATTACAATATGGTACTAATATAAAAGATAAAAAGACACTCGTTATTATGGTGAATTTGTTTTTCAATAAAAACGTCATAAAAAAATTATGGACGTTTTAAAATGATGGGGAAATTTGACATGTGTCTTGCATATGGAGAGAGAAAATCAACAAATGTGTTATTCCTTTTATGCCCTTTACCTTGTGTTCACACTTGATTTCCTTCTAAACTAATCTCAACCCTCCATATTTAAAATCAATGGACAATATTACTTCTTATCCTTATTACAAAAAGTATATTTCATATTATAACCTAACCCTATATATATATATATATATACACATATGGGGTAATAGAGTATTATTGGCCTATAAATAATGTTTGTTAATAATTTTTATATTCTTTTAAAAGCTTTTTATATTTTATAAAAAGAATATTCTTTACTAAAAAAGTATAACTAAACTTTTTTATAATCAATGGGTTTGAATATATACTTTTTTAAAATGATATTGGGTTCCCTCGCCGAAAAAGAATGAATTCGCCAGTTAATTCAACACTATAGGTTATATATAAAACCAAAAAAGAACCGGGTTCGGCCAAACCTGGTGGTGGTCAATCACTAGGTTGGTCAAAAGAACCGACCAGAAATTACGGCTTTTTGAAAACAACTTTTTAACTCATACCAAAAGGCAAAACCGAAAAGCACTTTTATTAATACCCCAATAGCTTATTGGGCCTATTGATTGTTTGAAAACACTTTTTAAAAGCTCAACCAAACAATCTCTTACGATTATCTAGCTATTTTCATTTATTTTGCTAGATTTTCATTTGTTCTATTTGATGTGTCTACAATGATGGACTCGTATTTACAAGCACCCGTGTGATAGTTTTATAAGGTAACTTAACTCCTTTTCTTACAAGATTAATGAGAAATTATACTTTGATGACTCTAATAGAAAATGTAACAGAAAAAACATAAACGACACCATCATACATTATACAAAGGGAAGGAGAATGACCTACTTATGCTTAAAACCCTCCTGCCAAAATATTTGTTTTCTTTGTAATCTTTAACGTATAATATCTATAATTTAACTTTTCATCAGCTTTCTAGATGTTTCCAACTGCATTTACAATCTTAAATCTTTCGTGTTTTTTCCATTCGTCATCTAAAAGAGTCTGGAATATTTCTCTTGCGTTATATAGAAGATGCTTTCATATTCTTGACATAACTTTTAACAATTATGTCTTAAACTGTGCAGTTGTACGTTTAAGATCCTTACAAAAGTACACAAGTTATGTTTAGTTTAAACTTTAAATTACACGATTGAGAATTTCCTAATTTACATAATATTGTGTTTGAAAACATGTACGATTCTCAAGATATCAAATCATCTAAATTGAATACGTGTATCGTTTTTTTTCCCCTTCCTTTGTTAGCTTGAATTTCCCAAAATTACATCACTTAATTTTAAATATTTCAAATTTCAAGGAAAAAATATTTTACTTTATGTTTGTTTTGTAATAAAAATTAATAAAAGTTAAGGTCAATCACTAATTCACTATAGATGGTTGATTTGTTTTTTAGACAACTTATTTAAACGCATGTTAAGTTATGTGTTTCATTGTTTAAAGTTGAAAGCAATAACAAAGTGAAACTACTAATTTTGATATGACGTTTAAAATTATAAATAAAATTACAAATATTGTATACAAAAAAATATTTACAGATTTATGAATTTTCAACAACCTTTTATTTCTATATTGTGTAATGTCATATATTATATCTTATTTCTTTTGAACATAATTTTTATATTTCACATGTGTTATAATTCAAATAAATTTATTTATTCAAATCTGTATTCTGCATGTAACAACCTACTTTTGTAAATTATTGTTTAATTGTGTTGAAAAATAATAAGTTGGGTATGGACTTGGAAATGGGTTAAGGGATGGTTATGGGCCTTAAGGCCCATAGGCTTGGAGTATATGAAATCTATAAACATCTCCAAAGACGGAACACCCTCATTTCCATCACTTTATCTCCATACACACACAAATACACTCTCCTTCAAAACCCGGATCCAAATCCGAGCTAAATGAGGGCAGATTTCGTGTTCAAGCGTCATCAAACAAAGAAACACCTCTAGATCACGTACTAACACATATCCGAACCAAATCGGGACCCGTAAGGTATGCTTTTGATTAAAGGGCAAGTTTTAGACCACGGTTGGTCTTAAGATTTGATGTGAAGGCAAATAGGACCATGTATTGGTAGAAAAACATAAACTTTATGGTAAATGGCTTAACGGGTGCGATATGGGATGAACGAGTAAGTTCGAACCATGTAGTAGACAAAAAGATGAAATGGTCGTGACCCAGGAACTCATTAAAATGGTAAAACTAGTCCTAAAGATGGGCCAAGAAGGAAAATAGCTGAAAGTACGGTAAAATGAAGACAACAACAAAATTCGAATCGCAAGGAACAGAATCGCATCGCATAGAAATGCGATGGGATTCGTTTAAAGAATGCAATGCGATTCATTTGGTATGCGTTGCGATTTCTTGCATCCATGTGATGTGATTGGTTGAGCCATGTAACACCCCGGCTTAAAGCGGAATGCGCCCGGGTGTAACGTACAGATCACTCATAAGCTCGTAACGCTATTAAAATGACAATAATTACATCATTTCATTTCATTATATCACAAATACACAATACAATAACTTTGAATTATGACATGTTTCTAATAACCTAATAGTCCAACTAATCTAGTCTTCAATCCTTAAACTTCAACATGCAGCACGTTTAAAATAATATAGTTTTGTCAACAATAATGTTGGTGAGAATTTATAAAGTTTTGCATGTATATAATACGAAAGTGTAAAATTCACAAGTCAAGATATATAGTCTCAATCATAAAATAAAAGAAAAGTAGATACATGATATTCCCGTTCGCTTGACATAAGTCAAATCTATTAAGGAATCCCTGTTCGCCGAGCTACTTGGAGTATAGAATATGATAATGATGCCGCCATTTATTAACAATGGACGGCGCAGGTACGTCTCGTCGGACTCTCCCACTTTGAGTATGTGTATGAGTCTCCACCATCATAACAATAAACAACTAGCACATAATCACATAATTTACAAGCAATATGATGCGACACAAATACATACAAGACACGCATGTGAATTTTAGTTTGAAACACGAAACAAAGTTTGGAACGTGCTACACCCCAAAACGTGTAAAAATAAAAAGGGGTTATGAAAACTCACATCGAATGCGGAGATAAACTTGTAATAAAAGCCGATAGCACAATAACGAAACAGAAGCAATCGAAAATGTGTTTAAAGAATCCGAAACATTTAAACTCCTGAACTATAAATAAATACGAATATTTAAAGACTAACTAACGGAATTGATGAAAACAATAATTTAGATAAAGGGATTTTAATATATTTGTATTAGCTTTTTATGGAAAATTCATATATGATATTATATTTGAGTTTAACGAAATTTTAGCGATCTTTATTATTTAAGTTATAATTTTAACACTAAATGAGAGTTACGATATTATAATGTACGTTTTAAATGGGGATTATATCTTGAAGACTAATTATGTTAACGAATTAAAAATAACGAACTATTTAATATTTTATTATTATTTCTACTCGTTTCATTTTAATAATACTTTACGTTTTAACGAAATTTTGGGTTATTATTATTTGATTACTATTTTAACGGGAAAATATACAAGACATGATATTCGTAAAACTTGGACTAACGTTTACGATGTAACACCCCGACCGATGGCGGATTATACATCGGGGCGCCACGTATTGTTTCATTACTCGCGACACTATTTGGGTGTCAATATTTAATAAATACATTTTCATTGCGCATGCGCAGAACATGAATCGTAAAGTAACATAAATCATATCATAACTTAAAATATTCAAATAACATAATTTGTCTGGTTACATTTTAATCTAGGTCCAAACAAAAAGAAAACATCCTACGTGTCCTTGAGATTCCCAAAAGCGGCTACAGCAAACCTGAACATGTGTTAAAATAAAACGTCAACACTTGCGTGTCGGTGAGAAATCAAGTTTAATAGATATAAATAGATAATAACAAACACTGCGCGCAAACATGTGCTTAACTGGGGTTTAACATAGGGTGTAATCAGATTGTGATCAAGCCTTAGATCATAGCTCATAGTTCAATCCGTGCTCCCAATTGAGCACAAAAACGATAAATCATACGTGCATGTGTAACAAAACAAGAAAACCGTAAACGATAGGTCTCCCGTGTTCATCTAATGGATCCATGAAAACTTCGGAATAGGCCGTCAAAGCGGTTAATGATTCACACATACAAATAAACAGCCAAGTAAACGTCCATAACACATGGGGTTTTGCGCACATAAATTTCATAAACAAGTTTAAGACTCAAGTTGTACGAACACATGAACATCCCAAAACGTTAAAAATAAAAGGGGATTAAGTACGAGATTACTCACTTGCAAACGGCGCGAAGAAAGATAATGCAAGAATCAACTTTTAAACAAGCACAACTTAACCTATAAATAAGAGGTTACTGGTTTAACGATTGGTTTTATGCCTTGAATATAAGCAGTAAGTATCGATTTTTGTTAGTTAAACAAATTAAGACAGAATATATATATTTATATTTACCGAGATTCTGGGCAGAACAGAAGAGAAGACGGAGGCAAGGAGAGGAGGGAGGATCTTCGGCAGAGAGCAAAGGGAGAAAGGTTTGGGGAGAGTGTTTAAGTGTAGTGTGTGTAGTGTTAAGAAATTAGCTTAATTTATAGGAAAACCCTAGGGAACACAATCCCTTGAAAAGGGGAAAAGATCTCAACAAATCAAGCAAAAGATACTAAAAAGCACAAGAAAACAAAAGCAAAAGATATCAAAAGATATGCCGGCAGCTGCAGGGGATGGGGAAAAGCTGACAGGTTATAGGTCAAAGCATGGGAGGTGTCAGATAAAACACTGTTCAAGACATGCAAAAGAAGATTTCAAAAGATTATGTCAGTCACTTTTTCTGTCAACCAATAGGATTGGTGCGCATGCTGCGCCGAAAGTGGCTTTTCGGACAGATGTCGGAACTGACCTACAGTGCTCAAACAAAAGATAAGATATTTCAAAAGCATACAGGCTGACCTAAACTGAAGAAAAGACTTAAGGTCTAGCGCGAGAAGACTCGAGCGCACGCGCGAGGGCGAAGGCGGACAGAACAAACCTTAGCGCGCCGCGGGAAGAACTACAATCCTTAGCGCGTCGCGGGAAGAACTACAATTCTTAGCGCGCCGCGGGAAGAACTATAATCCTTAGCGCGTCGCGGGAAGAACTACAAATCCTTAGCGCGCCGCGGGAAGAACAACAATCCTTAGCGCGTCGCGGGAAGAACTACAAATCCTTAGCGCGTCGCGGGAAGAACTACCATTCTTAGCGCGCTGTGGGAACAGTTCGCCTCGCGTACTGCAGGAACAGCTGGTCATCACGCAGGCTTCCTTGTAAGGAGTCTGGCGCGTGGAGCTGCGCAGACATCCTTAGGCGGGAAGAACCAAAGGACAAGCAAAGAGTTAAGAGAAAAAGGGGGTTCAGGCTTAAGGGTTAAGCAGAGGGGCGGGACGGCGACAAGAGAGAAAAAGAGGCGGGACGGCGACAAGAGAGAGAAAGAGGCGGGACGGCGACAAGAGAGAGAAAGAGGCGGGACGGCGGGAAGGAAATTATTATTATTAGTAAGTAATATAAAATATATATATATATATATATATATATATAATTTATTTAATGTTAAATTTACAAAGATTAATAAACAAATTTTAAATCATAAAAAGAATTGGATTCGAAAACGGGTACCTGGGTCGGGTCGGATTGGGCAGTTGTCACATACTAGTCAAAATTGAATTCAAAGGTTTTATTGCAATACTCTAATTAATTAAAGTTTACGTTTTATGTTAACGAAGGAATTAAAGTTAGTGGGTTACGAAAATGAAAGTTTGGTTTTTTTTAAGCGGAGAAGTGATGAATCTCAATTTATATTTATTTTATAAAAAAAATTTATTTAGTTTTAAAATAACTTCATTGATTTATTATGATTTTTTAAATAATACAAAAATGGTTTACAAAAATAAAAACAAAATGTGGCCTGACCCGGGTTCGAACCCGGGTCTTCCAGTTAATTAACCAGTTGCTCTAACTTGATGGTGTTTTCGATACTAGAAACGAAAATAAATATATTACATTGAAACTTCTTCTTTCTAAAAAAACCCTAGGTTACCAATTCATAAATTCGTCCAAGGTTTGTCGAAATCGTGATAGGATTAGTCGCTTCAAAACAATGAAAAACCATATAAAATTTACCTGGAAAAGTGATGGTTTGATGATGAACACAAGCTCGCCGGAAAACTAACTTTAATGATTAATTGATGATGACAGAGGATATGTGAGTGTATTATAAGATTGTGAATGAGTTTAGTTCGATGTTAGGACCGTATTTATACATGTGATTGGAGCATAAGCTCGTTAATGGTCATTAACGAGTTTCTCATAAAATCCGGTGGTTCATCGGGGATTATTTCAAGGATTCAAGCCGTTATAACTTAATTAACCTGTTAATTAATGTTTCTAATCAAGGTCTACAGTTGTTATAATATTTATTCGGGTCAAAGGACGAGGATTAAGGCTATTTATTAAGTTCCACCGGAAATCCGGTGTCGCCGACGGCCATCAGCCGGAAAAACGCGAATTGGATGGGGGGAGGGTTGAGGGTTTATTTTAATATTATATTATAATTTAATTCAAATTTACAGTTTAGCCCTTGAAGTTTAAGATTACTTTAAAATCTATATTAAACTATAATTACACAATGATCCTTGAACTTTTGAATGTTTTAAATCTTGTTAAAGATGTATATAATTCGTATTATTTTCGAATTATACCCGATAGCTTGTGAATCGATTTACGTTAAATTTGGTGTTTCAATGATTGTTCGAGGGTATTATAAAACGAAAATTAAGATATATATTTATATATAAATCTATAAACAAATAAGAAAATTTAAACGGGTCGGGTTTTCAGGTTTGAAAAGTAACAAATGTTACAAGCCATGCGATGCGATTGGTTGCATTCATGCGATGTGATTCGTTAAGCCATGCTGTAAGGCCCCCGACCCGGGTGCCCTACTTTCTCGCTGGTTGGATTTACTCATTCACATAATTCGTAAAATCAGAGTTAATTAAAACATTTCGTGGAATTAAAAATCATTCATTCAAACATATCATAAACATCTTGTCTTAAAATAACATAACATAAGTTTGAAACATAAAAACGTAAACGACACGGGTGTCTTCTTCATAGCGATGCCAGTCTTCCTCTTATTGCCATGTGTCCTCATCAAGCAACTTGTCTCATTCTACTTGCCTGCGTGCATACTAAAAGTCAGCTACGCTGAGTGAGTTCTAGTTAATTAACATACAATACATTCACTTGCTTACCAATACGCGTCCGAAGATACGTATTAATACTTACCTGTTCGTCTATCATTTAATCATACACATGTACATACATTTATACATTCATACTTCTTACCGACAACATACCTAGGATACTATAAAGATCCGGTCCTCACTTACCTTGGATATTATAAGGGTCCAGTGCCCTACATACCTCGGAATTTATAAGGATCTGGTGTCCTTCATACCTTGGATCTCCTCATAGTCCAGTCCCTACTTAACTTGGATATTATAAGGGTCCAGTGTCCTACATACCTCGGTTATTATTAGGGCCTGGTGCCCTCTAACATATCATACCATTCTAACTCCATTACATTTCCTTTCTAATTCCTTCAATCATAACTAATATACATTACGTGCACACTAGTTAATCAATCCATAACATTCACATTCATACACAAACATATATCTAATATACACTTACCATTTAAATTAAGTGTATAAATCTAAACACATTGTAGTATGCACACAGCCCCGAAAACATACACATAAAAGGGGCTAGAACTCACCTGGATCCTGTTACGTTCACCGTTTATAGTGATGCCCTTCCTGAGTTGTGCGCGACTAACTGTTTAACATGTATATTCATTAATTAACCATGTACTAACATAATTAATTAAATTTGTATTTATTAATCTAGCGTACTTGATAAGCTAGGCTCGTTTGTTTGGGCTAACAAATCTAACGAAATAACTTTATTTAACGACGGTCTCTATTTCGCGTTCATATCCTCCCATTATTATATATATATATCATCTTTATTAATAATATGTTCATTTCCTTTAATTAAATCTTATATATATATAAATATATTTCTTTGCTCTAACGAATTATTTATCTTAAAAATATATCGGGTTATACGGGGGTGACGAGGTTGATTGGTTTGGTTCATTTTGTTGGATTAACCAGGAATAGCCCAGTTCGCTTCGCTTGGCTTGGACTTTTTTTTTTCGCTTGGATTAACCAGGAATAGCCCAGTTCGCTTCGCTTGGCTTGGACTTTTTTTTTTTCGCTTTACCCAACTTCTCATCGCATGGTCCAACTTCGCATAGCCCATATTCACTAAAATTAATTCGAGCGAGAGCCGGGATTCGAACCCGGATACCTCCGCCCACAGCTCCCTGTCTTAACCACCCCAACATTCCATTAATTTGTGATCCATCTCATTCTTATTATGTTATTTTATGGGTCCATTAGTGATATTATTATAGAACATGACGAAGTGCTGTACATTCATTCTTATTTTTATGCGATTCTAGTTATATTACTATTATATTATTGCTATTTGTTTATTATTATTATTAATATCTCTACTTACGTTGCTACTTGCTACTGTAGCATTACAACAATAATAACAATAGCTGCTGCTGCTGCTACTATTATTATTATTATTATTATTATTATTATTTCCTCATCTCACTCAACCAAGATTTAACTCGTTTATGATAAAGTTCGAACCTTTATTGATTTTAAAGCCCAGTTTTAACTAGATCTAGAGATATTAAACGAGCCGAGCCTAAATCAACAAGCTTTCGCTACGAAGCATACCTTAGACGAACCAGTTTGAATCAGTTTCTCGTATACGGTCGGATCTTGGTGTATTTCTTGCTTACTACGATGCTCTAACACCAACGACTTCTTTCTTTCTTGGATTTGGAGCCAAAATGAAGAGAGTATTTATGTGTGTGTTTTAGAGTATGTTGGTAAAAACGGAAAGGTGTGGAATTATGAGATCTAGAGTTTTAGGAAAGGTTTAAGGGGTACTTATACCCTTACCTCATGGACCTTAGGCCCATTAATTTACTATGTCCATGATTTATTGTTAAGTCCATATCCATTTAAGCCTACATTCTCAAATTTTAATTTATTTACTTATTATACAGAATTTAAATAACAACGTTCATTTAAATATTACTTTATTTATTATTTCTGAAAGTCGAACGTTACAAGTCTCCCCCCCTTAAAAAGGTTTTGTCCCCGAAACCTATCTATTACATAAACAACTGCGGGTAGAACTTACGCATCTCCTCCTCTGGTTCCCACGACGCATCGGATCCCTTGCGATGTTTCCAGATTACCTTAACCAAGGGGATAACCTTTTGACGAAGTTGCTTATCCTTACGGTCAACAATCTCGACTGGCTGCTCGACATAATTTAATTGCTCATCAACTTCTATGTCCATTAATGGTACGAGAGACGTGTCGTCAGCGAGACATTTCCTCAAGTGAGAAACGTGAAAGGTAGAGTGAATCCCTTCCAGTTCTACAGGTAAGTCGAGCTTATACGCCACCTCTCCTACACGAGCGATAATCTCAAACGGTCCAATATACCTTGGACTCAACTTTCCTCCCTTTGTAAAACGAATGGTGCCTTTCCACGGCGAGACCTTAAGCAACACGTTGTCGCCAACGTTAAACACGATCGGTCGTTGTCGTTTATCGGCATAAGACTTTTGATGATCTTGAGCAGCTTTCATCCTTGCCTTGATTTGATCAAACTTCGAGGAGGTTTCATGCACAACTTCTAGACTACCAATCTCCTTATGACCAATCTCTCCCCAGCATACAGGAGTTCTACAACGTCTACCATACAACATTTCGAAATGAGGCATTCCAATGCTAGAATGATAGCTGTTATTGTATGAGAACTCTGCTAGATGAAGATGATCATCACAATTTCCACCAAAATCTAACACGCATGCACGTAGCATATCCTCAAGGGTTTGGATAGTCCGCTCAGACTGCCCATCTGTTTGAGGATGGTACGCCGTGCTAATGTTCAATCTAGTTCCCATTGCTTCATGGAACCTCTTCCAAAATCGGGAAGTGAAACGTGTATCTCTGTCGGATAGAATCGACAAAGGCACTCCATGATTCGCCGCTACTTCTTTAATAAACACATTCGCTAACGTTTCTGACGAGATGGCCTCTCGTATAGGCAGAAAGTGAGCACTCTTAGTCAAACGGTCCACAATCACCCAGATAGTATCATGATTCTTAGCTGTTCGCGGTAGCTTAGTTATGAAATCCATAGTGATGTGTTCCCATTTCCACTCAGGTATTTCTAGAGGCTGTAGCTTCCCATACGGTTTCAGATGTTCTGCTTTGACTTGCAAGAAAGTCACGCAGTTACTGATATAATCAACCACTTCATTCTTCATACCGGGCCACAAATAGTCCTTCTTCAAGTCTTTATACATCTTGTTAGATCCTGGATGAATCGAATATCGAGATTTATGAGCCTCGTCTAGGATTCGACTTCTGAGATTCCCGTGGCGCGGAATCCACATTCGATCGAATCTGATCTTTACGCCTAGCGTATTATCAATCAAATCAGTCTGTTGCCCATAAATCCTTTCTTTCTTCATTAATCCTTCGTCTGCAAGTACTTCCGTCTGAACTTTGCTGATTTCTGTAAAGAGATCTGTGTTAACAATCAGTTTGTAAGACCTTATAGTAGCTAACACTTCCTCATTCTTCCGGCTTAAGGCGTCAGCAACTACATTAGTCCTTCCCGGGTAATATTTGATTTCACAGTCATAGTCTTTGATCAACTCTAGCCACCTTCTCTGTCTCATATTCAATTCCTTCTGCTGAAAGAAGTATTTCAAACTCTTGTGATCCGTATAGATAGTACACTTAGTACCATACAAGTAGTGTCTCCAGATCTTAAGAGCATGTACTACAGCTGCTAACTCTAAGTCATGCGTCGGGTAGGTACATTCGTGAACCTTCAGTTGTCTGGACGCATAAGCTATGACCTTTCCTCGTTGCATCAACACGCAACCTAACCCTTGGTATGAAGCGTCAGCATAAACTTCTAAATCCTCATTACCGTCGGGTAAAACAAGAATCGGAGCTTGCGTGAGCCTTTTCTTTAATTCTTCAAACGCCTCTTCCTGGAATCTACCCCAACTGAACACCACAGTCTTTCAGGCCATACTGGTCAACGGTGCGGATATCTTAGAGAAACCTTGAATGAATCTCCGATAATAACCAGCCAACCCTAAGAAACTGCGTATCTCCGTCGGATTTTGCGGCGTCTTCCAATTCTTTATTGCCTCAATCTTAGCTGGGTCCATAGTAATCCCTTCAGGAGTGATTATGTGACCTAGAAACTGCACTTCACGCAACCAGAACGCGCACTTCGAGAACTTGGCATACAGTTTCTCGTCTTTCAAAACTTCCAATACTTCTCGTAGATGCTTAGTGGGGCGGTACCGGTATAGGGTTTTCGGGTTTGGGGTGGAGTTTGGGTTTGTTGTTGAGGTTGGGGTTGGATAACGGCATAGTTTCGGTAGTTGGTTTTGGGTTTCTTGTTGTTGTTGTTATTGTTGTGACATGAAGAGTTGGAGTAGTTAATGGCTTGGGGTGCGGGTTCAACCTTGGCTTGTGGTGCGGGCTCGGGTTTGGCCTTTTTCGTTTGGTTTCTTGAGGGTTAGGGTACCCGCTTTCACATGATTCTCCAATAGCGCACCGGCTAGAGTAATGGCATCCTCAAGATTCACGGGTTTGCTACTCATGACTGAGTCCCGGATTTGCATAGGTAAACCCCCAATGTATTTGTCAAGCTCACGCTCAGCCGGGGTAACCAAATGAGGGACGAGAATGCTCAACTCGTGGAAACAGAGTGAGTAAGCTGCGTTATCACCACTATCTTGCTTGAGGTTCCAAAATTCCTCCTCAAGCTTTTGAAGTTTGTGTTTGGGACAAAACTTCTTCATCATGAGTGCCTTGAGGCCGGACCATGGAAGAGCCATAGCCGTTTCCGACCCTTGGAGATGCATGACACTACCCCACCATGTTAAAGCGGTTTTTCTAAACATGCTTGAAGCGAAATTTGTCTTTTTCGCTTCGGGGCACTCGCTATATCTAAACACATTCTCCATAGACTCGAACCATTGCAACAAGGTAGTCGCACAGTTCGTACCCCAGAATTCGGTTGGGTTGGCACTAGTAAATTGCTTCTATGGGTAGGATACGGGTTTGGGTTCAACGGGTGCAACAACGGGTGGAGGAGGTTGGGTAGCTTGGATTTGAGTTACAAGTTCGGGAATCACAGCGGCCATTTGCTTGACGATAAAAGCAGCCATACGTCGGTTGGTGCTCTTGCGCGGTCTTAGTGGAGGCATGCTAAAAGATTATAAAGAAATGGAATAAGTTTTAGGTAAAAAGAAATGGATATGAGAGTGTATAAAATAAGAATAAGGTGAAGTTAGATTTTCTTTTTGATTGTAAATCCTAAAGTTAGTGAGGAGTAGATGTTAGTGTTAGATAAAATATAAATCTTTGTATATAAACAACAAACCGGAAACAATCGTAAATGATTTTGAGATTTTGAGGGGTTAAAGCTTAAAAATTTGAGATTTTGAGGTTTATAGAGTCGAAAAAAATCGTACATGAACCACCATGATTTGATATTCCAACTCAAAAAAAAAAATTTATAAAACACAACGTTGGAGTCTAAACATGTGCACGAATCACCGCAACTTTTTCATGTTTTTGACTCAAATAACGATAATAACACCATAAATCGGGATACAACGTCATGTCAAAGCACTAGTCCACGAATCACCGTAGTTCTATTGTTTTGACACCGAAAAATTAGGATGGCGACCAGAACGCTCGCATTCGACTACTTAAAGTATTGACATGTATAACATGGTTTGTGGCCTAGAAAACGAGCACTATAATCCCACCATTCCAGGTAAGTAAATCACCTTCGATTCTTGGAATCTTTTTGTCAAATGGTCGTTTATAATGTCTCGCTTCCTATGAGGGCTACGAACCCGATATAAATGCAACCTTTAAGGGATTATAAACAACGGGATCCAAGTTAATCTTGTAATCCATAAAACACAATGAAAATCTACTTTTTGCGTTTTAAGGTAAGGATACCTTGGAAATACTATGAAAGTGTGTGTATGTGAACATTTGGGATATTGGTGAATTTTAAACAAGTTTATAAGTAATATGCGATATGAACAATCAAAATAGAGTAAACACGTATGAGCACACGTATAGGACCCTAAGCATAACAATACTAGGTCGTTACGTCTAACCACCTATCCTATTGTCATGGCTCTGATACCAATCTGTCACACCCCGACCAAAGGCGGCGGAACATGCCGAGGTGTAACGATTGTCCATAAGCACATGACACTAATTAAAGTGACAGTATTTAAAATGATTTTAGATACTTAGATCTAACAATAAGTATGTTTAAACAATTATTTAACAAAACTAGTAACAAAGTTCGGTTTACGGTTTAGAGCTATTTACGGTTAAACCGAAGCATAGACTCTTAAAAACCCATAACCATGGAACTTGTAAACATGACCAACAAACTAAAATAAGCAAGATTAATATGTATGAACAAGTTATATAGATGTATATATATCAAGGACACGAAGTCCTCCATGAAGCCTTACCTTATGAGGTCCGAAACCTCACCGACCGGAATCGGAGAAGTAACTACCAAAGGTAAACGAGGGGTGTATATTATATTAATGTTGCACAACCATAAACAAGTATTAATAAGGCTACATAAACTAATTAAGATGAAAGACTAAAAACCTTCAAGAACACTTAAGAAGATAACCTTGAATCTTTGATGTTTGAGAGAGTTTTTTTTTTTTTTTTGAGTTGTAGCAAGGGAAAATGAAGAGGAAAGGTGGTGTATATATAGGGTAATGTTGGTGGTCAAATATAGGTGTGAGGCACAAGAGTTTTCATGCAAAATGGATCAAGACAAAAACACAAAACAACAAAAAAAAATAATAAAAATAAATAAATAAATAAATAAAAATAAAAACAAAGGTAGGATGTTTTCAAGACCCAACAAGTGTGAAACAATATTGTAACATAAATCTATCATTTTGATTATAACATAAGCTTCGGTTTACAAGTCGGGTCAGTTTACATAATAAACAAATACAAAAACGAATACAAACAAGACCCAAAATTGACAAATGTCACATTTGGGATATCTGAATAGTTTGTTAACAAAATCTCATTCCTATACTCGTTTTTGGCACAAAATCGTGTATTTTCGGTATGTTTGAGAGAAGTAAGGACCAAGAAATAATCGTATAACTGAAATATATGTACAAAACCGTTTCTTAATGATCAAAAGAGGATCTTTGTGATTATATTCAATGATTTATTCATAAAACTCATATTTACTTGCTTAAAACGAGTAAAAGCCCATAATTAGTTCGGTTTATGCTTTTCCTATATAAACAACACCTAAACATCTGCCACAAACCTTTACATAAACCCTAAATATCATCCCTCAGCCGTCACTTTCATCTACCATCTCATATTCTCTTCGGTTTTTGGTGTTTTGTTGAAGAACCGTTCATAAACCGGTTGACTTTGCAAGTCTAAGGACCTTTGACTCGATATATCTCCTTGTTCGTCACTTTCTGGGTAAGTTGTAAACTGAGTTTTTGTTCATAAGTATTCTCTAGTCGATAACCTTCAATTAATTTCTGATATTGAAGGGTATTGGTTGGTCAATTGCTTTAAACCCCGATAAAGGGGCAAAATAGTTAATCTGTTTGACTTATCGTTTTCTCATACTTCTGGTCGGATTCAACGTTCGGTCCAGAAAACTTTTATTCTCATAATAAAATTTTAAGGGTTCTGACCAAAACCCGACTTCCGACTCGAGGTTCGTATTCTGGTCAAACTCGACTCGTTTAAACAATAAAATTAACATAACTCGAGTTCTACTCATCCGTTTGGATTGATTCTAGCGGCATTAAGTTCGTTTTTACTTATACTTTCATATCGCTAAGTTTCAGGTCCTGTTGATTATCTTTGTTCGGCGCGTTAATCGGAAGACTCTTTATTCTATTCTTAATATCGTATTGACTCGCTTATTATTAAGGTGAGTTTTGTCATTCCCCCGTTTTACTTATTTTCAAACGATTTGGGGGCGTATGCGTACTTATATTATTTCATATTATATATATCTCAACTTTAGCAAACGTTGTATTGTGTGTGAATTGCTGAACATATTTGCTATTTGCTTACTTGGTTATTTTGCGCATTCGGTGAGGTCCACCATATTCTCATATAGTATGATCATACAACCGTCTTGTAAAACCGACGCCCGATTCGCTTGGTAATGGTTCACATGACACTTATTTGCTCATTGGTTTGGTTATATTTACCGCTTTACTTACGTTTTGCTATATTTCATATTATATATATCATTGCAAAACTAATAACTTGCTCACTCAACATTATTGTTGACAAAACTATTATATTTTCTACGCATATGCAGGTTCTCGCTTGAACTAAGGATGAAGTATTGGATTGCTAGATGAGACCATAGGCTTTATTATCAATAACAATTTAATTTAAGTTATTTGGATTATTTCTATTTTTATGAGATATTGTTATGGATTATTTGCCTATTTATGGATATTGTGATTGGAATTTATTAAATAAATTATTAGATATTGTCACCATTATTGTATGATAGTTAACTCGAGCTATGAGCAACCATGCTCACGCCCCGACATTTCCACCTTAGATTGGGGTGTGACAGGTGAGTTTTAGCCCATTTCTCTGTTATGTTTTTCGAGGCTGTGTGCATACTCCTATGTGTTTAGTTAATACTCTTACCTTAAGTGGTAAGTGTATGCTATATGAATGTCTATGAACGATATGGGAAGAGTTAATAGTATGTACGTGGATGGGTATGATTATGTATATAAATATATAACAACAGATAAGTACGCATGTATGGTTATCCGTGAAGAAGGGACCAGACCTTAATAATATCTGAGATATAATGGACCAGACCCTAATAATATCTGAGATGGAAGGGCCAGATGTAATAATATTTGAGATGGAAGGGACCAAACCCTAATAATATCTAGATGGTAGAGATAGTTACGTATGTAGTATGAGAGTATGTATGTATGTATGTATGAAGGAAAGGTAAGCAGGTTACGTATGTAATATGTATCTTTGGATGCGTATACGTAAGTATGTGAATGTATTGTATGTTGCCTGATTAACTAGAACTTATTTAGCGTAGCTGACTTTTAGTATATACGCAGGCAAATAGGTTAAAGCAGCTGGCTTGAGGGATACACATGGCATTGAACTGAAGAAGGTGGCATCTTGAGAAGAATGTTATGATGTTATGTTGGGTTATGTTGTATTTTTAAAAACAAATTTGAATGATGTTAAGACAAGATTTAAAATTTTATTTAATGAATGGTTGATGTTTTATATTAAGCCAAAAGTTTTAATTCACTTTGATATTTGAACCGTGTTTATGAGTAAGTTCAACCAAAGTAGAGCACCCAGGACCGAGGCCTTACACTACATGTTTACCCAACGTAGTTTCAATAATAAAGAGTGAAATTACCTCTATGTGTTTGGCGGTGGCACGTGACATGAGTTAACCGAGCGCGTTACTCAAAATGACTAGAAACGAGTGTAGCATTGAGAGAGCAACAAATAAAGTAAAATAAAAGTTAATAATATTTGAAAGAAGCCTAGCTTATTATGCTTTAAGGACAAAATTATAACTCTCTCCCCCGATGATAAATGTAAATAGATATTTTGGGTTTTGGGATTCCTTATTTTCTCTCTTTATGACTTATCAATAAGTTAATAAGTTACAAACGTGTAACTTATGTAACTTTTCCTCTCATAGTAGTATAAGCAATCTTTAACACCTTATTACTTTTCAAAAAGTTACTAAGATATAAGACGGTAAAAATAAGCAATCCCAAACACCCCCGAAACTCTAAATTCTTTTACAAGAAAAAATCCCTTCTCTTTCTCTTTCTCTTTCTCTTTCTCTTTCTCTTCTCGGTATTTAGCAGCCGACGCACCCACCCACCCACCCTTGGTCGTTAAACCTAGCCCTTGATACCTTAATCGAAGCAAAGCGAAGAGAAGACATGGCAAGAGAAAACAATTGTCTGGCCAAAATAACCGCGGGAGTCGCTATCGGCGGTGCTGTTGGAGGTGCTGTCGGTAATTAAATTTTCTAAACCCTCCCTCACTCCTAATTACTATACTTTTACTTTCAATTCACCAGATTGATTCTGTCCTCAATCATCAAAACCCCTAATTAATTATTTGTCCTGTCATTAAATTCTTCTTTCTTTGTTTGACATTTTTTTAATTATTATGCTTTGTTTTGTTGTCCATTTCTATCAATTGGAGACCTTATAATTGCTTGCATCATATGGCCTGATTTATGTTTCATCTGTGTTGTATGGTATGATACATAGGTGCTGTCTATGGAACTTATGAGGCTGTTCGCTTCAAGGTACCATCTTTCTTTGTTTCTCTATTATTATTATTATAAACTTAATAATAATGGCTTTTACTAGTATCTCTCGAAAGAGGAGACTTATTGAAAAGAAATAAACGCAAACTACAATTTTATAAACCAATGCAGTGTAGTATGGTTTTCTGAAACTTAATCCCCGACTCTCCTAAATTCCGATACTTAAAAACGTTTCGGTAGGGGTATAGTTGTAAATAGCGCTCATAGCACTCGATATAGCGTTAAGCGTAGCATATCATCACCTTCCTGCTAAATTGATATAGCGACGCAGGAAATATCGGTACTGTTTTTTTTTTACATAAATATGGATAGTGATTGAAAAGGGTGCCTTTTTAGCGTTTTTAATTTCAGGATTGAGAAAGATCGTATTTCCATATTTAAAAGGAAACTTCTTTAGATAGGTTGTCGCTATCGTCCGCTATTCACTACGCAGCGTATAGATAGGTTATTGCTATAGTCCGCTATTCGCTATTGACAACTATTTATAAGGGTTGTGCTTTTTTTTCAAACGGGTTGAAAGGGTATATTTAAAAAAGTTGTGTGGGATCAAACAGGCCAAAAGTAGCGCAAAGTATATGTTAATGCGTATAACCTATGAAATTTAGTTTATTTAAAAAGTTAGATTAATATGATAAAGATATTTTCGCAAAATATGTTATAAAGTTAGATGAAAAATATGGTGATGATATATTTGGAAAAAATATTGTCGTCACTCGTATCATCAATGATCTGTTGCCTAACCTGCTCATTATGCCACACCCAATATATCCTTTAAGTTGTTTTGTATTATGCATATACATATACCTATATCTGTATTTGTTTTATAATTGAAATTGAAATGTAGGTTCCTGGACTTATGAAGATCAGATATATTGGGCAAACAACACTTGGCAGTGCTGCAATTTTTGGTCTTTTTCTTGGTGCTGGGAGCTTGATACACTGTGGGAAGTCCTACTAAGAGAGTCGTTTGGATATTTGAAACAATAAAAAGTAAGCGTAGGTGAATTTTAAGTTTTTGTTTGGGATACAGAATGGTGTGGTGCAGTCATTTTATTATTTAATATTTGGTATGTGTTACTCTTTGCTGGCCTGATCTTTTATCATTTAAAACACTCTTTTGCATGATTTTGAATATCCTAGTTAGTAAGTAACAAGGGAAGGGGTTGAGTTATATTTTTCATGTAAAAGGCGTCAAACTTAGCCCGAAGATCATGCAACTGATTTATCTAAAATGAGTTGTAGAGGGTTACTAGCTTTAGAAGCCGTGTAATATACGGGTGTTCTTGTATGAAATGGGTTAAAGGGTATGATTGGAGTTACTGAATAGAAAAATGTAGATGGTTCTTAGTTCTTTTCGTGGGAGTAACTGATCAAGTTGATTTTTTTTTGTTAATGTTGACCTTTTTGCCAAAATTGTATGCATTTTCCATCATTCTGGTTTTCGGCTCCTTGTAGTATGGGGTTCAAATCTATCTGCTTTTTTGCTAGTCATATCAGATTGGCTGGAAAAACCAGAGGTATTGGTGTCACCTTTTTTGGGCTCTTGAACTACTGCAAATTCTAACAAATCATCACATTGTTTCAGATCTTTTACCTGCAAGTATTAACATATAGGCACTTTACAACAGACAAAACATTTTTCAAAATTATTTGTCACCAAGGTAACTGCAGCTCATGTTCATGCCCGAGAAACTGGAAGAAGGTGCCAAGGGAATTTGTAGATGTTGACACCAATTCCATGTTTTTTATTATCAGTCTCGAACTGGAAGAAAGTGCCAAGGAACCTTGTTCTCGCCTGCTCTTTTTACGCGAACCTTGTCTCGCCCTGGTCTTTTTACGCGAACCTTGTTCTCGCCCTGGTCTTTTTACGCGAACCTTGTCTCGCCCTGGTCTTTTTACGCAAACCTTGTTCTCGTCCTGGTCTTTTGACGCCAACTTTGTCTCACCCTGGTCTTTTTATGCGAACCTTGTTCTCGCCGTGGTCTTCGTACACCGTTTGTTGTTTGTGTTCATGTCGCGTTCTTGTGTATCCTGTTTAATTAACCACATTGTTAGCAAGCCAATGTTTCTGCAACATACCACACACAAGAAAGGACCCAAAAATTACTGCAACGGCTTGAGACCTTGTGAACTCAACATCTAGACCTGTACAATACATGCAAGATGAATATGGTGACAAAAGATGAATACATTGACAATCCGCGGCTAACAGAATCCTAACGCCGTTAGTTTCAGGTCGTCGGAAAAACGTTTTTGGCCGGAAAATTCAAATTTGTTGCCGGAAAACACCACTTGAACACCACGGCCAATTGACTCATCGCTAACCAACTACCACCACTTGAGCACCATCAACCGATTCCGACGATGGTTCTAAGGTTTCCGGCGACCTCAATAATTGAGGCTTTTACTAGAAAAAGGCTCCTAAATGTCCGATACGAAGTTACCAAGATGTTTGGGACGGAAATGTCGAGTTTTCTGTAATAAAAATTGAGTTTTTCGGCGACCTGAAAGCAACGACGTTAGGATTCTGTTAGTCGCGGACAGTTAGGAACAAATACTTTAAAAGTTGGAACCATTAGTAGCCAATTTATTAGTTGGGACCAGCAATGACCAAAAGACAATGGTTGGGATCATTAAAAACCAATATACCTATAGAAAATGTTATAATATAACAATGACTAACACATGATTAGTGTTATTTCTTAAGAGCTTTTAGAAATAGTTGTAAGAGAAGTAGAAAAATATCTATATATCTTTGAAAGAGTATATATGATGGTGCATCTCTCCCTTTACATTAGTGTAGTATTTATACTACAAAAGAAGTAGACAAATATTACTATTAAGGAGACAACTAGGTAAGTAAAGTTAATCTTATACTTTGAAAATGCATCCATCCATTTATTGTAGATTTTACAATAATTATTTACAATAGAATAGATATAGATAGAAAAATTTGATGCTGGAAAACACCACACCCACTGCCAATTGACTCACCGTTAACCAACTACCACCACCTGAGCACCATCAACCGATTCTGACCATGGTTCTAGGGTTTCCGGTGACCTGAAACTAACGCGTTAGGATTCTGCTAGTTGGACC
The DNA here is from genome assembly GCF_021521415.1 of Bidens hawaiensis. Lineage (NCBI taxonomy): Eukaryota > Viridiplantae > Streptophyta > Magnoliopsida > Asterales > Asteraceae > Bidens > Bidens hawaiensis. The sequence goes on from NW_027491236.1 coordinate 1,345,648, forward strand.
GTTAGAAACAAATACTTTAAAAGTCGAGGCTATGAATAACTAATTCATTAGTTACGACTAGCAGTGATAAAAGAGAGAGAATTAAAAACCAATATACTAAGAAAAAAAGAAGAATTTCCTTCCCCCAAAATATCAAGACAGGGAGGAGAGAGAGAGTCTCTCTCTCTCTACATATACACACACCAACCAACCAACCCTAATTTTCGCCATCATCAATTTCCTTTTCAATCCATTCTTCTATTAATTAGGTACAAATTCCTCCTCCATTTAAATTAAATTAGAATAGAAATATACAGGAACCCGATGCCAGGAGGAGATCGGAAACGAATCAATGAAGACAAAACTCTCAGGGGGGTTTTCAATAACAAGGACAGAGACAAAGACAAGCACCTGTCTCTACCTTCTACCTCCACCGCCGGTGCCAAATCCTCCTTCCAACAGGATCATGGTCTGTTATTTCCCCCTATATTTCATTATTATTATTATTATGCTTTAGCCAATGGTTTATTTATGTTGGCACGCCTACAAATGTTAGCTAATCATACGGCCTGTATAATGTCATATGAACCTTTGATATCCTCAAATAACTTTACTTCAACTGACTAATGCTGTGTTGTCTCACAAGTCCCCGTATAATGTAAAACTTTGCTTTTTATGACCTGTATGATATGACAGTGGTGTGGAGTGCATAAATCACATGGGCCGTATAACCTCATACGGCCCGTATGATGTGACAATGACGTGTTGTGTTAGAAGTCATATGGGCTATATGATGTAAACGTTTGCTTTATATGTATAGCGTGACATGTCCGTGGTTTATGAAAGTCATATGCATGATAAATTAATAACCATGGTAGTGCACAGATTTGGGGTGGTGTATGCATAATGACGCATGGTAGTATCATTTGTAAGTTATGATTGGCTTGCAACAAGTATGACCATGACGCATGGTTTGTGTTGCAGAGGAATCTGAAACAGACAGCGAGGAGTCTGATGTTAGTGGTTCTGATGAGGATGACACTTCTTGGATTTCATGGTTTTGCAACTTACGAGGAAATGAATTCTTTTGTGAGGTTGATGATGACTACATTCAAGACGATTTTAATCTGTGTGGATTAAGCAGTCAAGTTCCCTACTTTGATTACGCACTCGATCTTATTCTAGATGTAGAGTCCTCTCATGGTAACCTATATGCACATCGTTATTTTACATTTCTTATTGTGGTCAATTGCTGGTTTGACTTATGTGTATACGAACAGCAGATATGTTTACCGAAGAACAGAATGAACTTGTTGAGTCCGCAGCAGAGATGTTGTATGGTTTGATACACGTTCGTTACATATTAACTACCAAGGGAATATCTGCAATGGTATAATAATTAATAACTGTTTGCCTTTTCCGTTTATCTTGTTTCACGCTTTACAAGTTTGTTATTTATTTGTTTATCTTTATGTTATTTTGTAGTTGGAAAAATACAAAAACTATGACTTTGGACGTTGCCCAAGAGTTTACTGCTCCGGTCAGCCTTGTCTTCCCGTTGGTCAATCAGACATACCGCGATCTAGCACCGTGAAAATATACTGTCCCAAATGTGAGGACATCCACTACCCGCGTTCCAAATACCAAGGCAGTATCCTTACTTTATATATCTATTGTACTTGTTTTATAATATTAATCGTATGCTGATAATCAGTTTTTAGTAATCTTTTCGTGAGCTATAATGCGAGTGTGACTAGTGTTTTCCTTCACTTGCAATAGATATTGATGGTGCTTATTTTGGAACCACTTTCCCTCACTTGTTCTTGATGACTTATGGCCACTTGAAGCCACAAAAAGCATCACAAAGTTATGTCCCGAGAGTGTTCGGTTACAAGCTACATAAGCCATGATCATGGGGTCCATCCGCAAACCATCTTGCTTGACATCTTGGATATGTTATTGCCTCATCTTCATGTCTACATAAACTTCAGGTTAGTTAAAGCGTTAGACATGTCCAAAAAAGGTGGAAACTTGATTATTTGTCAAGTAGTTGATCGTTTTCAACATATGATGTTAGCATAGTAGTTGCAAGTCAACCTTTTTTTTATATACTTTTTTAAGTTTATATGGAAATTCACTTGTAATTTTAGTAGTTAGTTTCTTTGCCTGGCATGTTAACTTTTGGGAGTGTTGTTTAAAGGACATGTTCAATGGCAACTGTGATATTTTGATTATCAAAAAGACATGATATTGCTTTTTGATGTAACGTTTTTGTCATAATTGGTTTATGGTTTTTGATATTGTTGTTTCAATGAAGTAGTGGTCATTTTGCGTATTAAACTTTTAGGGTTCCGGCTTAAAACTGATCTACATAACACGAGATCTCGTTTTGCTCATGCCATCTAGTTAACAGTTATACATCTTTTTTGTGTTGGAAGCCTAAAGATTTTATATGGAAGGCACCTGTGTTATATAAAGTTTATATTTTATGAGAACAGTGTTCCTCTTGACTCATTAAAGTGTGTTTATTCATGTCAAAGGAAATGTCTTGCTGACTGCAAGTATGAATGTATGTTATTGTGAATTTGTGATTGTTAATAGTACTGAAGAAAACATAAGATAGAACTCAGCTTCTTTTATATTATAGATATGGGTGTGAGCGAGCCGAGTGCCTGTGAGTTTATTGGGATTGACTTGTTGAAAGCTGGAATGAAGTTACAGCTTGGATGACTTCTGGGAACTTAATGTTTATCCTTTTGTGGCTCTGGCAAACTTTCTATTCACAACGTCAGCCGTAGTCTAGCTATGTTGGTACTGATATTATTTTTTTACCAAAAGAATTGAATTTTGATTTAGACTCTTTGGTAGGATCGCATTGTGTAGTTTCACACCCTAAATCCCTATAATGGGATTCGTATCTATAGTGCTTTTTTTTCCCGATCTTTAGCAATGAATAGTACATATTGAGAGCGAGTTGCCTATTAAATTAGTGATTTTTTGTGGAGATATGAGCCAAGAACGATGCGTGTCTATAGTGTCTTTTCAAATCTTTAGCAATGGAAATATATTTTGAGAGCGAGTTGCCTATTAAACTAGCGAATCTTTGTGAAGACACGAGCTGATAGTAAGATAAACACATGCCTAAATCTTATCGATTGTTTGCATGACATGTGCCAGGTATGCAAACGCAAGTCTCCTTAGGCTGAGTTGTACTCTTCATGATGACCGGTATACAATAATGGTTCCTTTGACTTGAGATTATGCTAAATTTGGTTCTTTTTGCTGATCACATAAGTTCTACCGACTCATTTCATTGTCTTCGGCTCAACCGATGCCCTATTTTTCAACTGACTATGATTCTATGAAAGATGTTAGTGACTCAAGGCTATACCTTGTGAAATTTGCCAAATGTTCATATGCAATATAGTTTGAAAATAATTATACCGACATATGACCATAGTATAGCATAAATCTATTTCTTGTCATCAACATTTACATACAAGGACTATACTCAAAAGTCTCCCCAAATAATGTTTGTTGATGATGGATCATAATAAACATTAATATTCTTCAAAAATATTACACTCATGGCAATGAGATTTGAATTTTTTTATGTACCCTTGGACCCTCTTTAATGTTGAATTACAAAGAACAATTATTACCTCCTTGAAGACCATCCTCTGATCAGTGAGTAGGGTTAGCAGTTGTTCTACATGTCCAATGAGAAGATCCGCCAACGACATATTTCCTACTCATGCATACCCTTACATGTAAAATAGAAGAAAAAAGGTCATAAGATAAAAATAATGTACAAAGTAGAGATTCGAGCCAATGATGTCCAGTCTATCTCGTCGGAGGTGGGAAGGTTTACTCATGGTGGCGAAGTATAATGATAAAACAGATAATCAAGTTGACCAGGTCAATGATGAAAAGGGAGGGAAAACTGTGACTGATAATGGCACTGATTGTTCAGATGCTATGACATTCTTAATATCATCTTTTCGCTGTTCTAATCTGATTACATAAATTGATAATATTAAGATCCTATCAATTTGGTTGATGGATTAGTGAAGCATAAATTGACAATGTCATGCAATTACTCCTCACTTAAACAAAAGAATCATGACTGTAAGCTCAGAATAGCAGCAAATAGCATATGGTATGAAGCTGCATCCACTCAAACAGTGTAACTGCTGCACCTATAAGGATTGCTGTATCCGTTCAAACACTTGTGTAGAGTTTAAAAGCCATACAGTATTGAGTATTTTCCTCACCTGGTTAAAAACCGATTTTGATAAAGTTTTGAAAGTCAAACCATGTCTTTTTGACCACCAAATTCCAGGTTCATGTGAAACAATGCGGTGTTTCATCAAGTCAAGCCAATGATACACTTTTTTGGGTAATATGTGCAAGACATGGATCAAGGAAGCTGTAAGTAGTTTAACTGGTAGATTTCTCATTGATTAGTTAAGAGTTAAATGATATCAAATGAGCTTCCAGTTAAAAGAAAAGTTTAAAACTTATGGAATTGATTTGAGTTTGGTTGAAGACAATAAAACCGATGGAAATAACCGAGGTTTTGCTTTTTGGAGTTCTCGTCTTGTTTAGATGCTATGGACGCATTTAAGTGTCAGCAAAAGACAGATGTAACACTTGGTGTCGATCGGCCCGTTAAGGTTTCTTTTGCAGATTCTTACATCGACCCTAGTGAGGAGATCATGGCCCGGGTATATTGCGGGGGCCCGTCTTGACTTTAAAGTTGTCTTACCTGGCCTGCTTGTTTGTTTTCACTGCTTTCCTTTTGCTGTTTTGGCTGTCATAATATTGTTTCTTCTGTTTCAACTGAGGATGCCATCCTTTATAAACTTAAAGATATTGACTGTGTTTTGACCAGGTTAAGACTGTTTTTTGTGGACGGGCTGCCCGCTTCTTGGGACAAGGATCGAGTGCGGGGCCTATCCAAGAGATACAGGAAAGTGGAAAAAATTGAACTTGCACGTAACTTTCCTGCAGCCTGAAGAAAAGATTTATGGATTTATCAACTTTGGAACACATGATGCAGCTCTAACATGTGCTAAAAGCATTAATAACGAAGCTCGGAGACAGAGAAAACAAAGTTTTTTTAGCACATTCATTTGTGTTCTTACGTTTAACTTTAACTGAACAAACGACCGCTTAAACGAACGTGTTTTCTTGTTTATGTTTGTTTGTTAAGAAAACGAACAGTTCGTGTTCGTTTGCTAACATTCAACGGTTATGAACATGAATGAACACTTACCAAAAGTAAACGTATTCTCAAGTTAAAGTATAAAATACCATCATCATCAATGACGGATCTAGGAATTTTTTCCAGTGGGTTCAGTGTTCGGGTTGGCTCGACGATTCGGATCGGTTCGACAATTCGGGATGGGTCGGTTAAGGATTGCCACATAACAAACATCCTTATTAGAAACTAAAAAAACACATAACATCTCTTAGTATTTTTAACTACGTATTTCGTCGAACACTTTTACAGGTTAAAATGCTTATTTTTGTTATTAAACCGGTATCGATTATTAATTAAAAAATGGAAAGGGTCATAGTTTATTTTAACAAGTCATATATTGCATATGATGAAATATATTGACTTCAAGTGTAATATGGAATTCAATGATTTAAGTTGCATTACCAGTTAGTTTATAAAGAACAAAAATAACAAAACTGCTGTAGAAAGGATTCGAACCCAGGTAATCATGCGAAGAAGGTAAGGAGTTTACCTTTACATCATAGTACCACTTTGTTTATGGGTTCACTCACAATTTTTACATGGATTCACTGCCATATTTTATATAGCCATTCTACATAAAATCCGAAACTCAATGGGTTCCCGTAAACCCGTAATTGTATATGTAGATCCGCCCTTGATCATCATTACATCCAATAGTTCAAAAGGAACCAAAGATATCCAAATAAAGGTTTTTCAAAGACGAAATTCAAATTGATTCTAAATTATGTTAGTAATAAATATATTTGAACCAATATTTTAATGAATTAATATAAACGAACGGACATAAGCGAAAGCAAAATGAACGAACAAGACGTGTTCATGTTTGTTCGTTTAATTAATGAACAAAAGGTTGTGTTCATGTTCATTTGTTTATTATATGAATAAACATAAACGAACTTCCCGCTGAATGGTTCACTGAACATTCGGTTTGTTTACAGGCTTACCTGTTCGTACTTGTTCTTTTCTCAGCCATATGTATTGTGTTATATATATTAGGTTAAAGTCCAGGCGGGCCAGTTTGTCACGACCGTTTCAGAAAGGCAACGTAAAACCCGTATCACAGTCATGTGGTGATTATCGACCAAGTCCTCCTCCTCTTGGACCTGCTAGGGGCCCACAGGCCCGACCCATACCACGCAGTTTACCTCCACGAGGAGGTTCACTGCCTGTTGTTAATTGTACAATTAGGAGGCCTATTGCGCCCTTTCCACCAAGATTAAGGCCCACAAGGCCCGTGGCTCCTCTACCACGGTCCTATGATAGGAAGCCACCGGGTATGCTTTATTAATCATAGTTAGTTTTTCTCAGTGTAAATTAGCAATAAAGTTTTAATTTTGTATCGCATACAGTTCCTTCACACTCGAAGAATAGTTTAAAACGGGAATGTAGCCGATGCGAGGACCTCCCGCCAAGAAGCTGAGCGGTCGCTGACTATGGCCCAGGTCGGGCTGCCTTAGAACGACAACCATCTAACCGAAATGATTACCATCTGAGTCGTGAGCCCACCTACCTTGATCTTCCTGGAGTATCCTCTCAGCCATCATCAAAGAGAGCTCACACAGATGGTGGCAGTTATTCAACGAGGTATGAAAGACGCCAATGAGTTACTGTGAAACCCTCCCTCGGATTATGGTCTCGTTCCCTGGTCAAAACGTTCATATGCTGCACTTGTAAGTTACCCTGAATAATATTATTGTGTGTATCGTGCCAATCATGTCTGCATTTGGACTATGAAATGGGAAGTGAATCTTCAAAATATGGAGATGCATTTAGTGAGAGGTGTGATCAAGTTTTCAAGTATAAACCATGAACCAGTGGTCAGTTTGGATGGTTTCAAGCTGACCTATGAACATATTATGTGATAATGTTTTTCATCAATTGGCAGACTTGGTTGATCAACTGTAGGAGGATATGGCAGGAGCAGGAGTTCAATGTCTAGTCAGAACTCTCATGGTCGGGGCATGTCAAATGGTGCAGGCTCTTACTTAAAACCATATAACCCTAACACTATCACTGATAGCAAAAAACACTATATGCCCATCAAAACACATCTAATGCAAATTACAACTATATTAAATTAACAAGAATCACAATCACAAGAACCCTGTTCATCAACATATTCCAAAACATTTCACTTACACAAGAAAAACATCAAGGTTCCAACTTTTAACCACTTTCATACCAAATTAACACATCAAAACACAAACTTTAACCTCATGTTCAAGATTCTGGTGCAGCCATTCCCTTAACCTTCTTCTTCCTCTCCAAAACCGTTTCCGACAAGGAATCCCACATCTTCTGCTGCGTTTCAAGAATCATCTCCGTCCGCTTCATCTCAGCTTTCATCCGCATCGACTCCAGCTCCCTCACCATATCCATCTTCATCCTCTCCATCTTCACAAACCCGTCCCCTAATCTCTCTATCGCCGCCACTATTTCACTCATCACATCCCCATTCCCATCACCACCACCATCATTTTCAACTTTCAAATACCCGTTTCTCGACCTGTACCGCCCGCTAATCGGCGGAGGCAAGTCATCGAATGATCTTTTATTATTCGTTTCCCGGCCCGCAACAGCTCCGGAATTAGGAAACTTAATCAGGACACCGTTTCCAGAACCCGAACCCGCACCGACACCAATCGAACCCTGGTAACGTCGATTTACCGGCAAAGCAATCGCTTGTTTGATTCCGTTCGGATACAAACAAAACCCATCATCATTCTCATTCTCATCATCATCATCATCCTCTACCTGATTGGTCCGATCAACCACCCGATCAGAAACCGAAAGCCCTAACTCCATAGAATCCATTAAATGAAAGTGAACCCAAGCCGACGGATTTCGATGTCCCCTAGGGTTAGGGTTTCCAATCCGTTGAATCTCGGATCGATACCGTTTCCTAAGCTTCTCCATCTTATGCCGGCACTGAATGGAGGTTTTCGACGGCTGACCTGACGGCACCGGGCAGCGGTCAGCGACGCCGTCGGCGACTTCTTGCCAGTGATTTGCGCGAAGGTTTCCACGGCAGAGAGAGTACCATTTATCACGGTACGACTCAATTAAAGCAACGGTCTCGTCGTTGGACCAGCAAGGTGGAGGTAGACGTCGGGAAGAGGATGGCTGGCCGGAGATAGAGAACGACGGTGATTGATCCATGGTGGTGAGGAGGCATAATAATAATAATAATAATATTAGGGTTAGGTGAGGGGATGATAAACGTAAGGCGGAGGGCGGCTGACTTGGGGTGAGGTGGCGGGGGAGGCTAACGTGCGCAGTGGGTAAAGACAAGCACCTGTCTTTACCTTCTACCTCAGCCGCCGGTGCCTTCCAACACGATCTTAATAACACCAAAAACCACGCCAAGGATGATGCTTTCTTTCTTTTCTTTTCCCCTAACAAAGCGTTCTCGGGTTTAAAATAAAAGGAAAAGAAATAATAAGATTGAATAGGGAAAGAAATGAAAAGAAATTATATATTTAAAAGACATTCTCAAGTAAAAATAAAAGATAAGAAAAGAAAGTATTAATTACATTATTGAGTTGGATAGAAAAGAAAAAATAGAAAAAAAATTATAACTTTACAACAATGTCCTCATTATTGTGTTAGATAGAAAGGAAAAGATAGGATAAATTAGTAATATTGTCATCACTATAAACTTTCCTTCCGAATCCGGCCATATTTGACTGGAAAGTTTTAGAGGAAAAAAACACTAACTTTTCTTTATATTTTCTTTCTTTTCTTTTAATGAAAAAACTCAAGAATGAAAAAAGAAAAGTTTTCTTATCTTTTCCTTTCCAAACCTTTAAATAAAAAACTCAAGAATGTAGTGTAAATGTTGTTGTTATCATTATTATAAATAATAATAATAGGAACACTAACACTATGTTCCCAAGTCTAATTTAACAAGAGGAGGGGAAGGAAAAGAAAGCAGGAGAGAAAAGAAATGAGATGAAAGGTTTTATTTTGTGTTCCCGAGTTTAATGGGATGGAAAGGAAAACTAAGAAATTTAAATATTTTATGTGTTCCTAAGTTGAGAGAAAAAGAAAAGAAAGTTATAATTTTACTATTATACCCTTTAAATAAAACTAAAATAGAAAACACATGGGATGATATTCGTTGGCTCTTCTCGTTAACAAAATTTGGTCAATCAAATGATACTTTGATCAAATTACAGTATCTCATTTTTGAGCATAACTCAAGTCTAGCAACTTCATAATTTTTCCACAATCAAGTATTTCACATTAACTTCATAACTAGGTAGAACCCGTCGCGTTGCGGCAACGTGAATTCAGTCGGTATCAACTCGATTTGTTACGGCACCCGGCTCTCGAACAAAAAACCAAATCCGTAACCACCCAAAACAATATCGACAACACACGTATAACTTGTATAACTTATTATCAAAGCGACACGAATTCATTCGTTATACGTACCGGTACTAAAAACAAAAAATAAATTACTCAAGTGGGAGAACCAAGTAAATCTCAAGTCCCATAAAAAAAATATTCTCATATATTGGTAATCAGCCAAGAAAATTCAAACCTGCACAGGAAGCTTGTTGAAGAGTATCTGAACAAAAATAAGCCATCCCACCACACATGGATAACAATAAAAGCCCCAAACATATATTCTTTTAGTTTAGAGTTAAAAGGCTAAAGATTTATATGGTTAAACGGGTCGTAAATATTTAAAACTATTAAATGAGTCGGATATGTTTTGTTGGTTTAACTGCTTCTGCACATTTTATACCAAAGCTGCTGTCAATATTAACAGGGTGCAAAATCCGAACTGACACCGAGCTCGGCTCGTTTAACTTACATAGAGTTCGAGCTTGGCTCGTTTCGATCTTTATTTCTAAAGCCTGAGCATGGCTCGTGAGGAGTTGTTTAAGCTCGAGCTCGGCTCGGGCTCAGCTTGTTTACTGTTTATTATTTAATTTTCATATTTGTAACTATTTATATATTTTATTTTGCAGTTGTAATTTTATATATAACACAATATATATATAATTTAGTTTTTTTTTTCATAACTTTTAGAACCTAAAATACATTTTAACATGCTGCACATTCTAAACCACAAGCTGCATCTGCACATTTTATACCAAGCTGCTGCCAATATTACTAGGGATGCAAAATCCGAACCGACACTGAGCTCGACTCGTTTAACTTACATAGAGCTTGAGCTCGGCTCGTTTAACTTACATAGAGCTCGAGCTCGGCTCGTTTAACTTACATAGAGCTCGAGCTTGGCTCTTTTCGATCTTTATTTCTAAAGCCCGAGCTTGGCTCGTGAGGAGTTGTTTAAGCTCGAGCTCGGGCTCGGCTCGTTTACTGTTTATTATTTAATTTTCATTTATTCCTACATTTCATACGGACCTTTGATATGAGCTCACATAACTTTACTTAAACTGACTCATGTGACAATGTTGTGTTGTGTCACAAGTCATACCCCCCCCTTCTTATAATCTAAAACTTTGCTTTTTACGGCCTGTGTGACATGACAGTGGTGTGGTATGATGTAAACATTTGCTTTATACGTATAGCGTGAGATGTCCGTGGTTTATAAAAGTCATATGCATGATAAACATGGTAGTTTGCAGATTTGGGGTGGTTTATGTATTGGATCACCCTACCCCTACCTTTTGGAATGTAGTTTAAGATGGATGTTATGAGCTCATAGTTGGTAATGAAATTAAGGGCTAATGCACAAATACTAATAATGTTGTTTCGTTATGAAATAAAACAATCATCAGTTACGTGTAATTGTTTCAAAGTCGTATCATTTCTAAGTTATGATTGGTTTGCAACATGTATGATCGTGACACGTGGTTTGTGTTGCAGAGGAATCTGAAACAGACAGAGACGAATCTGATGTTAGTGGCTCTGATGAGGATGACACTTGTTGGATTTCATGGTTTTGCAACTTACGAGGAAATGAATTCTTTTGTGAGGTTGATGATGACTACATTCAAGATGATTTTAATCTGTGTGGTCTAAGCAGTCAAGTTCCCTACTTTGATTACGCACTCGATCTTATTCTAGATGTAGAGTCCTCTCATGGTAACCTATATGCACATCGTTATTTTACATTTCTTATTGTGGTCAATTGCTGGTTTGACTTATGTGTATACGAACAGCAGATATGTTTACTGAAGAACAGAATGAACTTGTTGAGTCCACAGCAGAGATGTTGTATGGTTTGATACACGTTTGTTACATATTAACTACCAAGGGAATATCTGCTATGGTAAAAATATTAATAACTGTTTGCCTTTTTCGTTTGTCTTGTTTCATGCTTTACAAGTTCGTTACTTTATATATCTATCTTTTTTGAAATTTTGTAGTTGCAGAAATACAAAAACTATGACTTTGGACCTTGTCCAAGAGTTTACTACTCCGGTCAACCTTGTCTTCCCGTTGGTCAATCGGACATACCGCGCTCAAGTACTGTGAAAATATACTGTCCCAAATGTGAAGACATCTACTACCCGCGTTCCAAATACCAAGGCAGTATCCTTACCTTATATATCTGTTGTGCTTATTTTATAATATTAATCGTGTGCTGATAATCAGTTTTTAATAATCTTTTTGTGAGCTATAATGCGAGTGTGACTAGTGTTTTCCTTCACTTGCAATAGATATTGATGGTGCTTATTTTGGAACCACTTTCCCTCACTTGTTCTTGATGACTTATGGCCACTTGAAGCCACAAAATGCAGCACAAAGTTATGTCCCGAGAGTGTTCAGTTATAAGCTACATAAACCATGATCGTGGGGTCCGTCTGCAAACCACATCTTGGATATGTTATCGCCTCATCTTCATGTCTACATAAACTTCAGGTTAGTTAAAGCTGTAGACATGTCCAAAAAAGGTGGAAACTTGATTATTTGTCAAGTAGATCGTTTTCGGCATATGATGTTAGCATAGTAGTTGCAAGTCAACCTTTTTTTATATACTTTTTTTAAGTTTATATGGAAATTCACTTGTAATTGTAGTAGTTAGTTTCTTTGCCTGGCATGTTAACTTTTGGGAGTGTTGTTTAAAGGACATGTTCAATGGCAACTGTGATATTTTGATTATCAAAAGGACACGATATTGCTTCTTGATGTATCTTTTTTGTCGTAATTTGGTTTATGGTTTTTGATATTGTTGGTTCAACGAAGTAGTGGTCATTTTGCGTATTAAACTTTTAGGGTTCCGGCTTAAAACTGATCTACATAACACGAGATCTCGTTTTGCTCATGCCATCTAGTTAACAGTTATACATCTGTTTTGAGTTGGAAGCCTAAAGATTTTATATGGAAGGCACCTGTGTTATATGAAGTTTATATTTTATATGAGAACGGTGTTCCTCTTGACTCATTAAAGTGTGTTTATTGATGTAAAAGGAAATGTCTTGCTGACTGCAAGTATGAATGCATGTTATTGCGAATTTTTGATTATTAATAGTACTGAAGAAAACGTAAGATAGAACTCAGCTTCTTTTATATTATAGATATGGGTGTGAGCGAGCCGAGTGCCTTGAGTTTATTGGGATTGACTTGTTGAAAGCTGGAATGAAGTTACAGCTTGGATGACTTCTGGGAACTTAATGTTTATCCTTTTGTGGCTCTGGCAAACTAATTCCATTCTCGATCTGTGTTGAACTCTTTCTATTCACAACTTCAGCCGTAGTCTAGTTATGTTGGTACTAGTATTTTTTTTACCAAAAGAATTGAATATTTAGACTCTTTGGTAGGATCGCATTGTGTAGTTTCGCACCCTAAATCTCTATAATGGGATTCGTATCTATTGTGTTTTTTTCGATCTTTAGCAATGAATAGTACATTTTGAGAGCGAGTTGTCTATTAAAGTAGTGATTTTTTGTGAAGATATGAGCCAAGAATGATGCGTGTCTATAGTGTTTTTAAATCTTTAGCAATGGAAATATATTTTGAGAGAGAGTTCCTATTAAACTAGTGAATCTTTGTGAAGACAGGAGCCGATGGTAGGATCAACACATGCCTAAATTTTATCGATTGTTTGCGTGATATGTGTCAGGTATGCAAGCGCAAATCTCCTTGGACTGAGTTGTATTCTTCATGATGACCGGTATACAAATAACGGTTCCTTTGACTTGAGATTATGCTACATTTGGTTCTTTTGCTGATCACATAAGTTCGATCAGACTCATTTCATTGTCTTCGGCTCAACCGATGCCCTATTTTTCAACTGACTATGATTCTATGAAATATGTTAGTGAAGGCTATATCTAGTGAAATCTGCCAAATGTTCATATGCAATTTAGTTAGAAAATGAGAGGATCCCCATGTAAAATTGAAGAAGAAAAGTCATACGATACATATATAAATAATTTATAAAGTACAAACATTTAAAACATGTAAAAGGAGATTTGAGCCAATGATGTTTGGTCCAACTTGTTGGAGGTGGGAAGGTTTACTTACAGATAAAACGGATAATCAAGTTTGAAAATAGGCGATAAACCAAAAGGTTTTAAATGAAGATACATTCAGTATATAGCACGACCGACTAGGTCAATCTGGTAGTATAGTGATAAAACGGATAATCAAGTTTGAAAATTGGCACCCTCTTAAAAATGTAAGAGCACAAGATTTATCATGTGCAACATGCTCTCTGGACAAACTACTTACTGACAATAAAACCCATTATTTTGGGAAAGAATCATAGGGGATATTTGTGGGCCCATACCCTCTTTGTGGTACATCCTCGATATTTCTTAATCTTAATTGACACATTCCCTGATCTTTTAGTAGACGCTTCTTGTTGGTCTTTTGCGATAGCCCATGGTGCTGAATGAGTTCATTTGGGTCGGTAGTTGTAATGAAAGGGTGCCGGGGGGGGGGATGAAATTTCACCGGTTCAGAACACAAAATTTAAACCCGAATTTGGGGAGACTTTGAATGTTGACCAGGGCAATGATGAAAAGGTTGAGGGAAGACCTGTGGCTGATAATGGCACTGATTGTTCAGATGCTATGACATTCTTAATATCATCTTTTCGCTGTTCTAATCTGATTACATAAATTGATAATATTAAGATCCTATCAATTTGGTTGATGGATTAGTGAAACATAAATTGACAATGTCATGCAATTACTCCTCACTTAAACAAAAGAATCATGACTGTAAGCTCAGAATAGCAGCAAATAGCATATGGTATGAAGCTGCATCCACTCAAACAGTGTAACTGCTGCACCTATAAGGATTGCTGTATCCGTTCAAACACTTGTGTAGAGTTTAAAAGCCATACGGTATTTTCCTCACTTGGTTAAAAACCGATTTTGATAAAGTTTGAAAGTCAAACCATGTCTTTTTGACCACCAAATTCCAGGTTCATGTGAAACAATGTGGTGCTTCATCAAGTCAAGCCAATGATACACATTTTTGGGTAATATATGCAAGACATGGATCAAGAAGCTGCTAGTAGTTTAATTGATAGATTTCTCATTGATTAGTTAGAGTTAAATGATATCAAATGTGCTTCCAGTTAAAAGAAAAGTTGAGAACTTATGCAATTGATAATGTGAAGGATTTGAGTTTGGTTGAAGACAATAAAACCGATGGAAATAACCGAGGTTTTGCGTTTTTGGAGTTCTCGTCTTGTTTAGATGCTATAGACGCAATTAAGCGTCTGCAAAAGAGAGATGTAACACTGTTAAGGTTTCTTTTGCAGATTCTTACATTGACCCTGGTGATGATATCATGGCCCGGGTATATTGTGGGGGCCCGTCTTGACTTTAAAGTTGTCTTACCTGGCCTGCTTGTTTGTTTTCACTGCTTTCCTTTTGCTGTTTTGGCTGTCATAATATTGTTTCTTCTGTTTCAACTTTCAACTGAGGATGCCATCCTTTATAAGCTTAAAGATATTGACCGTGTTTTGACCAGGTTAAGACTGGTTTTTGTGGACGGGCTGCCCGCTTCTTGGGCTGAGGATCGAGCACGGGTCTACCCAAGAGATACAGGTAAGTGGAAAAACATTGAACTTGCACATCACTTTCCTGCAGCCTGAAGAAAAGATTTATGGATTTATCAACTTTGAAACCCATGATGCAGCTCTAACATGTGCTAAAAGCATTAATAATGAAGCTCGGAGACTGAGAAAACAAAGTTAGTTTTTTTAGAACATTCATTCGTGTTCTTATGCTTAACTTTAATTGAACAAACGACCGCTTAAACGAACGTGTTTTCTTGTTTATGTTTGTTAGTTAAGAAAACGAACGGTTCGTGTTCGTTTGTTAACATTCAACGGTTTATGAACATGAATGAACACTTACCAAAAGTAAACGTATTCCCAAGTTAAAGTATAAAATACCATGATCATTACATCCAATAGTACAAAATTAACCAACGATCTCCAAATAAAGGTTTTTCAAACGCGAAATTCAAATTGATTCTAAATTATGTTAGTAATAGATATATTAGAACTAATATTCTAATGAATGCATATAAACGAACAAACATAAGTGAACGCAAAATGAACGAACAAGACGTATTCATGTTTGTTCGTTTAATTAAATGAACAAAAATTTGTGTTCATGTTCATTTGTTTATTATATGAACAAACATAAACGAACTTCCCGCCGAATAGTTCACTGAAAATTCGGTTTGTTTACAGGCTTACCTGTTCGTACTCGTTCTTTTCTCGGCCATATGTGTTATGTTATATATATTAGGTTAAAGTCGGGGTCAGTTTGTCAGGCCATTTCAGAAAGGCAACATAAAACCCGTATCACAGTCACGTGGTGATTATCGACCAAATCGTCCTCCTCTTGGACCTGCTAGGGGCCGCAGGCCCGACCTGTACCACGTAGTTACCTCCACGAGGAGGTTCACTGCCTGTTGTTAATCGTATGATTAGGAGGCCTGTTGCGCCCTTGCCACCAAGATCAAAGGCCCACAAGGCCCGCGGCTCCTCTACCACAGTCCTATGATAGGAAGCCACCGGGTATGCTTTATTAATCATAGTTTTTCTCGGTGTAAATTAGCAATAAAGTTTTAATTTTGTATCGCCTACGGTTCCTTCACACACGAAGAATAGTTTAAAACGGGAATATAGCTGATGCGAGGACCTCCCGCCAAGAAGCCAAGCGGTTGGTGACTATGGCCCACTTCAGGCTGCCATAGAACGACAACCGTGTTACTGAGATGATTACCATCTGAGTCATGAGCCCACCTACCCTGATCTTCCTGGAGTATCCTCTCAGCCATCATCAAAGAGAGCTTACACAGATAGTTATTCAACAAGGTATGAAAGAAGCCAATGAGTTACTGTGAAACCCTCCCTCGGATTATGGTCTCGTTCCCTGGTCAAAACGTCCACATGCTGCACTTGTAAGTTACGGTGAATATTATTAGAGTGAGAGGATGTTGGTGGCAATCATGGCTAGTAACAAGAAGAGGTTTAAACACATCTAATGCAAATTACAACTATATTAAATTAACAAGAATCACAATCACAAGAACCCTGTTCATCAACATATTCCAAAATATTTCACTTACACAAGAAAAACATCAAGGTTCCAACTTTTAACCACTATCACACCAAATTAACACATCAAAACACAAACTTTAACCTCATGTTCAAGATTCTGGTGCAACCATTCCCTTAACCTTCTTCTTCCTCCTCTCCAAAACCGTTTCGACAACTAATCCCACATCTTCTGCTGCGTTTCAAGAATCATCTCCGTCAGTTTCATCTCAGCTTTTATTATTCGTTTCCCGTCCCGCAACAGCTCCGGAATTAGGAAACTTAATCAGGACACCGTTTCTAGAACCCGCACCGACACCAATCGAACCCTGGTAACGTTGATTTACCGGCAAAGCAATCGCTTGTTTGATTCCGTTTGGATACAAACAAAACCCATCATCATTCTCATTCTCATCATCATCATCATCCTCTTCTTGATTGGTCCGATCAACCACCCGATCAGAAACCGAAAGCCCTAACTCCATAGAATCCATTAAATGAAAGTGAACCCAAGCCGACGGATTTCGATGTCCCCTAGGGTTAGGGTTTCCTATCCGTTGAATCTCGGATCGATACCGTTTCCTAAGCTTCTCCGTCTTATGCCGGCACTGAATGGAGGTTTTCGACGGCTGACCTGACGGCACCGGGCAGCGGTCAGCGACGTCGTTGGCGACTTCTTGTCACTGGTTGGCACGAAGGTTTCCACGGCAGAGAGAGTACCGTTTATCACGATACGATTGAATTAAAGCAACGGTC
The DNA here is from genome assembly GCF_021521415.1 of Bidens hawaiensis. Classification (NCBI taxonomy): domain Eukaryota; kingdom Viridiplantae; phylum Streptophyta; class Magnoliopsida; order Asterales; family Asteraceae; genus Bidens; species Bidens hawaiensis. The sequence goes on from NW_027491236.1 coordinate 1,363,140, forward strand.
TCGTCGTTGGACCAGCAAGGTGTAGATAGACGGCGGGAAGAGGATGGCTGTCCGAAGATAGAGAACGACGGCGATTGATCCATGGTGGTGAGGAGGCATAATAATAATAATATTAGGGTTAGGTGAGGGGATGATATAGGTAAGGTGGAGGTGAAGGCGTACGCGGCTAACTTGGGGTGAGGTGGCGGGAGAGGCTAACGTGTGCCGTGAGTAAAAACAAAATCAAGGAAAACAAAAGAAGTTGGGTTAAGCGGCCACCGACGGTTTTTAATATGATTGGGCCGTTGAGCAGCGGCGCTAGCCGCCTAGTGGTTGGTTCGGGTGTTGGGCGGCGGCCTTTGATGTAGCCAGATTAGAATAATTAGAGATTGATTAAAAACATCTCATTTTATAACAAGTGCATATAAATTATTTTTTTAAGGGCGTAACTTCTTATTTTCCAGATCTCATAACTCGAACTTTTTATATATAGTAATTACTAGTGTTAGGTTTCTATACATGCGCGACTTCACAGAGTACACGCATAATCCGACGATAGTATGTTCGTAATGCGGCATTGGAAGCTTAACTATTGTTAGTAAGCACATCACACAACGACGTTCTGCCTGACACTGTTCTAACCCAAAATCCGTTCTGACTTGACCCCTTTCCACCCGACCCAATCCAAATTAACCTTTTTTGTATTGACCTATTCCAACCTTAATCTTTTAGACCCATGATCCGAACGGCCGAACCTGTCTGACCTGCTTGCTGGTCCTTAATGGTAATCACATAACACGTTAAGTTTTTAAAATAAAAAAGTATTGCAATATCATACACAAATTAAAGAGAATAAAATACTTAATTTTATAGTATAATATTTTTTAAAAATATATACGTGTGAAAAAGTTATAAACATTTAAACGTCATGGGGTAGCTGGTATAAAATATGGGGTATATCTATAACTATTTTATAAATTAATAAAATATGATTAAAGTTAAATTACAAAACTTTTAATTATTTTTGAATAAATTAATATCAACCGTACATGATTTTGCAAAAACCAAAAATTGTCAAAAGACAAAATTACCCCTAAAATGTCTTAATCTTATGCATCATGGTTTGTATTTAAAGCAATAAGTTTGGTGCCTCTAGGGCTGGCATATCGTGTATACCCATACACCATAAGGCACAAACACGATAAGAAACGAACACGAAACATGTATACTTGTATACGACACGAAACCTTATCGTGTACACGTATACCAAACCCAAACACGAACCTGTTAATACCAGGTATACATGACAAGACACGAACTTACCTGAGAATCTGAGAAGCCGTTCGGTGACCGGTGGCGCCGCTACAACTGCGAGGAGGCCGGACTGCTGGAGAGGTGAGTCGGAGAATCGAAGGGTTGCGACTACCGGATATGTGCAGGGAAACTACTAGACTACTGGAGATCTGGAGAGGTAGAATCGAATAAGGGTTTTTGCGCCGTCTACTTGATATTGGACTGGAATGGTGTGCGTCGTGTTCAATTGTCTGGTATAAAAATTTAGTGTTAACTATTTAAGGTATATAACTCATTATTTTATTATATATTTTATTTATAAAAAAAATCTAATTAGGTATTAGCAGGTACTTAACAGGTAAACGACTATTTTACCTGTTTAGACATGAATATTAATAGGTGGATTCGTGTCTACCTGTTTAGTACACAAAACCATTAAGGCCATACCCGATACCTGTTAAAGTCGTATAAATTCATGAAGAAACACAAGATCGAACTGGATAGTCCGAATCTATGTTTACCTTAAGTGTGAGTCTACTGATGGTACGATGACGTCACTATCAAGATATCACCTGCAAAACCGAACACCGTGAGTATCGTCACGGGAAGGACACGATGGGGGTCTTCCCGTAACTACCCTCCGGCGTGAGAATAGGTACGAATACAAGTAATTGCTTAGAGTGTGTGGGAGTGAATGCATACCTCCAGGAGATGACTCAAGTATTTATAGCCGAATGTGGAGGGAAGATGATTGGTGGAGTTGTCACTATCAAGATATTCCCTTTCTACCTGAATGGACACGTGTCGAGCGCTTATAGGATGTGACAGCCTGACCACGTTTGGGGAAGGTTATCATGTGTCAAAGTGTCATCTTTCTATTGGTCGATGTCCCCATCAGGGAATATTGAGGAAATCTTTTAAAAGTAGTTTGTTAGAATTGTTCTTCTATATCACGTGAGGACCTTGCGCGTGTGGGGTCCTTTGTGTGGCTCGCGGGTTCCTTTCGCGGATGCTCAATGGTAGTCCGTGAGTTATGTTGGAGACCCACGAGGCGTGTCTTTTGATCCGCGGGTAGTTTTACTACCCTACATCTATAATTCGTGTCGTGTATTCGTGTATCGTGTCTAAATTGTCGGCCCTATGTACCTCGTAAAAATTTAAAGGTCGTTCACTCGTGCATTATATATACTATATAGCATAGATAATTGTTTTATTCTGGGCATTCATAAAATGAGGCCTATTTAAATTAAATCTTACATAAACGTATATAATTGAAACCGTGCTTTCTATTATAATCTTTAACTTAAGAAAGGAACAAACTGAACTGTTAGCTTTGGTTGAGTATACATATTCTGCACTACTCCTTTAAAACAGTTTTTGTGACTCCTTAGGATGAGCGCCTATGTCTCTCATGGCACAATAGCTAGAATAGTAGTCGATGTCAAAGACAAGCACCCTAATTGGAGCTAGTGTCGAGATTTTTGAGTGTACAATCTCTGTGTCTCCAATATGGTAATAAGTGTTCAATCAAAATTTACAATTGTTCATAATTGCTCTACGTAACCAAGCAACAGTAACCATGTTGCTACCCATTAGCATGAAACGAGTAGTACAAAGTGAACTCATTAGGAACTTCATGCCAGAAAGAACCACCACCATGTACTGTTTTGGTATCATACAACATTAAAAAACCCATCAACGGGAATAGTGATTTTGGCACTAACTTCATTGTAAGGAAGCTCCTACCAGCGTTACTACAAACTAAGCACATCAACATCAAGCTATTGACGCACCGTTAAAAATAAAAGTGTCTCTCAAGCAGATCACAATGAAAGTGGGTTAAGAACTTTTTTAAACATGATTTATCACGTTTTAGCATCCAATTCAACTGAATTCTGTTCATTTAGTCTATCTATTTTGTGATATACACGTTTTGGTAGAACAAAGTAACCAAGAGTCCCATCCATATGTTATTATGTATGTGATGCACTATGAAGTGTTGAATTAACTCATATATTGTTCTATAAATGTTTTCATCATTTTCATATTGTGCGGAGGTTGTAAGATGAGCTAAAGATTCTAAAAAAACACGTACTAAACTGACGTGTATGATATCTATTTTCTTTGTAATTTTCTTCTCTTTGAAAAAGAAAAAAAAGCGATCAGTTTTACAAATAAAATGTAACAAAAGAATTGTCATTTTCATAACACCACCCTAGTGTCCCATTTCAAATGCCATTTTCAATATGCATATATTTCGGTTCTAAACATGTCACAAAATAAAAGGCAAATCTCAAAATATATTATCCAGATAAACATTTGTTATTGTCCAAACTACCCCTGCCTTTATTGTCTCATAAGTAAAAACTAATTAGTCGTAACTTCCTTGTGTTGTTAAATCATAAAACTAAACCAAATTCTCTAAAACCTTGCCTCCGTTGATGCTATCTTGCTCCTGAACTTGAACGACATTTTCGTCACTGAAATAAATATAACCACAAATTAGGGATTAACAAGTTGGAGTTCTTTAACAGATAATTTTAATTGTATTTCAAATAAAAAGAATTATTAATGTTATGAACCATTTAATTAACACATGTATGATATCTGACCTAATACATGTTGCATAAGTAGTTGAAGGAGTTAAACCACACATAATGATAAAAGATGAGAATAACTTGCAAATTTTAATCCTCAACATAAACCCGTGTAAGACGACTGAATATTGAAGATATACCTTTTGTTATTAAGGTTTGGGCACGATACTCTATATAAACAAGTCACATCTTCGAATATTGATTGAGAAAGAGTTCAACGCATTACACTCATATTATAAAGATGTAAGCGTTTGTAATCAAAGATCATATCCTAGTAAGTTTTATAAAAACCATTCTTCGTTTGTGGTTTTATTTATCAACTACTCTCAAATGCTTCCTTTAAACAAATATGTAACACAAGACAGTTTTGGCCGGTTGTACATTATGTAAATAAAGATTGTACGTTCATATTAGTTAAATAGTACGAGACAGTTTTGACCATTGGTACGTGCAATTAAAGGTTGTACGTTTGAATAGTGTGATTTTTTGTTAAATTATAAGGTGGATGATGATAGAGGGGATGTGAATGCTCTTACTAGTGGCCATTATAAATACCTAGTAGCCATTAGCTACCGGGATACTTGCATAGTGTCTATCCACCACCTCAAGCAGCTTATTTGCTATGGCACTTGCATAAACCGATGACCCTTCACAAATCTGCATCAAAATAAACATTCAAAATCATATTTGGAATAATAATACTATGCGATATAAAGTTGTACCTTGGTATTGAACAGGTAACTATAGAAATCACCAATAAGCCCACCAGCAACATGATGAAGATCCAACTGAAGTTCATCAAGAACTTTAGAAACAAGTAACAAACAATTAATTCTCTTTTGTTGAACCAACTTAATATTAACTTCATCGTTAATAATCCGAACATCAACTTCGGTGTTCTTCGATTTCCTTTGAAGCCAAGAACTCCTCAAGGCAGAAGTCGAATTACCATTATACCCTTGTCGATCACCATCACCACCATTCGGCCTTGTGTTAATGCTCTCGACGTCCAATGTGGAGTCATCTTCCTTTTTGTGCTTCTTCATCCTTCCCCGGTTGCATCGTTTCCTTTCCACAAGAATCGTGAGCTCCTCCACTGTTCGTTTGAGCTCGTTTATGTATTCAATTGCATCTCCAACTACTGATGCTCGATCCGCCTTTTATTCATGATCAAACCAAATTTGTAAATTAGAAAAGGGATTGTTTGTAAACGAGCTGAGCCCAAACCAGGGTTGGGTTGGCTCGGCTCGTGGCTCGTTTAATATAAACCCCAAATTTTAAATATATCTATAGTCATATTAGCATATAAAATTATTAATAAAAACAAAAATAATATCTTTAAAAATTTGGAAAAAAACAAAAATAATACCTATAATTTTATAAATTCTCTAATTTATAAATTTTGTTTTATGTGTTTGTTACAAAAGTAACTTTTTGTCTTTTTTTTATGTCATGTACCAAAAGATAAAATAAAATAAAAATTTAAAAAGCTAGCTCAAACTTTTTAGGAGCCGAGCTTCACATTTCAGCGTGTTTGAGTTTGAGATCAAGCGCTGAATCCAACCTGGCTCGACTCTTTACAACGCTAACCGAAACTAACCCGGGTAAAATCTCATCTTACCTTTGTGGGATTTGGGACCAAACTTTTCAAAGCATCAAATTTGCCATTCAATTGTTGTCTTCTATGTTTTTCGGTTGCAAAATGTTTTGTGTCTTTACCATCTCTACCTTTTCCAACTATTCCATTAATATCCCTACCAAATTTCAAAATCCCATCTCCTTCATGATACAATTGATGGTCTCTCTCCACATCCATCTCTCCCAAAATTAACCCGCCACCGGTTAAATTATACCCATTCGGTAGCGAATGAAGCAGCTCTCTAAAAAAAGGTGGCTGTGGAGGAAGGTTCAAGGGTAGTAACGGATCGTACGGCGTTTGATCCATGTTGGTCGGGTTTGAAAACGATATAGATGAGTTTGAGCATCTTGGTAATTGGAACAAGTTAAGGAGATCAGGTGGGGTTGGGTTGGGAGTGATTAAAGACATGTTTGGTAGACAATTGTTGTCGTTTTCGATTTGGATTTGGTTGTGGGCATGAGTGCTCCAGTTGAGATCATGCATGATTTGGTTATGGTGTTCCATTTCCATGTTCATGAGGTGGTAGTCTGTTGATGATTCAATGGAGGTGAAATTTGGTGTTTGATGGAAAGTATGGAGGTGTGCTTGGGATAAATTGGAGTGGTCTTGATGATCGATTAACGATTCGAGATGGTTTGGATCGTAGCATGCGCTTCCTTCGTACATTTCTGGATTCACCAACATGTTGTCTGTTTGGTTTTGGAAATTTTGTTTGAGAAACGAGTAGAATTTGTGAGAGGAGTTAGGAAAGGAAGAATGAATTATTATGAATATGAAGTAGGTTGGGAGTAGTAGGGGAATTGAAGCAAAGAAAAGGGCAAGCAAGGAAGGGAAGTTTGTTACTAGGTGTTTCTAGTGGGTCCCACTTGTTGTCTCTCTCTAACAATATACCAATACTCTCACTACAACTATATATACATATACACATTGTATGTAGAGGCGCGTGTAGTTAGGTTTTGTAGATTCCGTATGATTTGTATAACTTTCTGAATTGTGTAAAGTTTTGTTTTTCAGACTAAAGTATTTTGTATACAACTAAATCAATAATCGGATAAAACAAAAAGGTAATTTTTATACGATGGAAAACTCTTTTCTTTGAAATTCAAAGTGTTTGCTTTTATGTATTATGTATTGAAATCAAACCTAAGAATTCAATTATACATGCATTGAAGTTGGGTGATATTGGTTGTAACATTTGGTAAACAGTTATGGTGTAATCACTGCGTATTCAACAGTAGGAAAGAACCTCTCAAACTTAATTCGGCTCAAAATTATGTTACTATCGAAGTTTTAAGGTTCAATTGGTATACAAGATGCTATTGCATCTCACTTAATATTATGAAGTTCATTTGCTATCGTTGGTCTGAGTTGCTATCGATGGTCAAAGCATGACCCAGCCAGACGTCTTTATTGATTATTAATTTGTATTCATATCTATGTACACTACTTGTTAAGTCATTAAAGATATAGCGTAATTATCATAAATAAGCTACAATTTTAGTTTTCGCAATTTTAATTTATAGTTTTATAGTGTATATATGATATATCTGGTTTAGTTTAATATGTATGCTTTATGCATGTATGTCATTGATATAATCTTATTTTTAGAAATATAAAATAACTTAATAAAATTTGAAAGCTTTGAAAGCTTTTATTAAAAATAAACAAGTTTTAATTAATATTTTGGAGTTTTATAACTTAATCTATATCTATACTATATACAATACATAAGACATGGGCAAATTAAGCCACATACTTTTTAAGTAATTTACAAGTTGTAAAGAATAAGGTACACATTCTATAGCATGTAACATTGGGGTTAACTTGTCCATTATAAAATATATGCATAGAAATAGTTACAAAATTACCTCCTCAACTTTACTCAAATTTTGTAAACTTAAGAAATAGTTACAAATTTGAACCTTCAACTTTACCCATGTATTCATTTTGATTTTAATTTTAACCAACTTCCCACCAACGATTTTTCAACGACTGTAACTTTTTGATACGTTAATATACTTTTTTTAAAATTGCACTATAAAAATGAGCATTTTATTGTCTGTAATTTGAGTATGATATTGCTATAGTTTTTTTCAATTAAAAAAAATTAACACGTTACGTATGGATGTTCACAATTCGATTTAACGGTTTCCAAGTTAAACTATGAGCCAAACCGTTGGTTCGATTTTTTATCATTGAAAACCGAAACTGAACCATTGAAAATTTAAAGTGAATCATTGCTAATGGTTTGGTTTCACGCATTGAGCTTCAATAATAAGTTTGCATTCCTGTCCGGTTGTATATGGCCGATTTTCGGTATAAACCGTAAACCAAACTGTTTGCTATGGTTTTGAACATTCGAAAACCGGCTGACCAAAACTGATGATTGGTTTAAACATTTTCAACGTTTCAAACGAACATTGAACATCCATAATTGTTACATAATTACTAGGCTTTTTTGTATCTCGCCGCATCGCGCGGGCTCCTTTCTATTTAATTATAATAGCAGGGTGCCAATGAAAGATAAACTTATACGGAGTTGATTAGGAATTGGACATACCTATGAAATTTAAACTGCACATCCTTGTATAATCAACAAAGCTTTAGAACTTGTGGTAAAAACGTACGTAATCTCAACACTTTTATCGGATAATTTAGAAAGATTAGCAAACAATTATGCTTTATGTTCTAAATATATAGGTTTACCCAAAACCTATCAACAGAAATTCTTTCGTATGGGTTAGGTTCGATCATGAGTTAGTTTTAAGTATATCTAGGCTTGAAATGTTTGAGAGAAATATTGGTCTAAAATATTAAAATGGGCCTAAAACTTTTGTTAAAAGTATTAATGGATTTTAGCATCAAACTTTTGCCCAAAATAATTAATGAACTTGAGTCATAAATCTAATTACAAACATTCCAAGCAGTTTGTTGTAGTTTGATTTTATAACTTGGTTCGTTTTCGGAGAGGCATAATTGAAACCAGATGATAATTTTCAGTTTCAAGAAAATCAAGACCAACCTGTTGGTTATTTTCTACTCGATTATTTCTGTTATCAGTTTTTTGCTCACCCGTATTAAAAACCCGTTACGAGAGAATTTCAGAGACCTAGCTAGACCATTGGAATAATTTGGGTACTTTGGGTGGTATCCCTAATACCATTAGTAGCCATTATTCTTAAACGTATATCTTTCTCCTAATGATTTTGAGGGTAAAAGTAAATAGTGTGCTTCGTAGAGCTTAATTGATACCATGAGATGTAGATAATAAATTATAATTAGCACAAGGTGAAGATGTTATTTATGTCGTAATTTACAACATGCTAGTTTTGTCTAAAGTTAAAAAAAAAATGTTTCTATTAAATTGACATTATTAAGAATTGGCCTTCCATTAGAAAACAAAGGAGTACTACAAACGGTTAAATTGTCAAGATGGTTACAAACGGAAATTGTTGGAAAACGGTTGTCAGAATTATCTCGTTTGCGCCATATAACTGAGATACTTCCAAGGAATCACGGACGGTCTACTTGACTACTTTACCTATGCATCGCCAACAACTTTTTGTGAGGTAGTATAAAGTGCTGGACTCTGATGGATTACCAGCGGAATAACGACAAACATGTTGCTAATAGATTACTAATAGCTCTATTGAAGTTGTACCCGCAGATTTAAATGTAAGACATCGCTCATAAAAGCTAGAACTGATTCTTAGTTTTTTCAAAATTTCTGAAGAAATGGTTAACGTTACTCCGGTCCCAAAGCCAGTAAGTGACCAAGAAACCCCGGTAACCACAACCCCAGCAACTGGGGGGAACACCGGCGGTTATACAAATTTTACGAACACTACCCAGGTTACCCAAGCCGGGACAAGTGCAGTAAACAATATTTCACTGGGGTTCACTGATGCCCAGTTGGAGAAACGGACGAGGGTCCCTCGCCAAACACTCGATCAAGTAAAGGCGTGGGCCGACGCACGTCAGAAAAAGTTTCAAGCTGAGTTAGATGAACGCTTGCGTTCACTTCAACAGGCTGACGAATTCGGCAGTACTCGCCAACATCTCAACATGAACAGTGAGTGCGAGTACTCGGACGATGAGCGGGAAGAATCCGATACCGACGCAAACCCTCGCCATAAGGCAAAAGGGAAGCGTAAGGAAACGGACTCCTAACCGACAAGGAATTTTGGAGAAACATTTAAACCAACGAACGCGGGGAGAAACCCACGTGATTTCTCCAAAACCTTTAGACCAACTGCTGCAAATGCAGGAAAGTCCAAGTTTGCAAGGGACATTGCGGAAGCAATCGCCCCGAGAAGTGCCAAACAAATGTCCAACATCGGCACTTATGATGGTCTATCCGACCCAGACGACCACTTGAACAGATTCATTGCGGGGGCAACCGTCAGTAACTGGACGGAACCCACGTGGTGTTATATGTTCCAGATGACTCTGGTTGGAGCGGCCAGGGCATGGTTCGATCATTTACCGGTCCACCACATCTATGATTGGGCGGACTTTCAGAACAAGTTCAGCCAACACTTCAGCCAACAGAGGAAATATACTGAAGAACAGTGGACGATCCTCAACTGCGTTAGAGAGGAAGATGAATCTTTACTAGACTTCATCACTCGCTTCAACTTCAAAAAGCTGAGTCTGGGCAACATAAGTGAAGATCTTGTTCGCGCCGCTTTCATCCAGGGCGCCGAATACCCAGAGCTTATCCGCACATTGACGGGTAAGGACGGCATGCCATCCATATGGGATGCCATCATGACGGCGGCCAAGCGCTTTGCCGAGACAGAGAAGCAACTGGGAAGGGATCTTCCCCAGAGTACACACCTCTACACGCAAAGGACTAGAGAAAACAATGTTCGGATCGCCCGGCAGAACAAAAAGAGGAAGCTAGGTATTTGGCAGTCAAGGGTAAACTTTGACACCTCATCCAGCTCTCGCCCTCTTGTTGGCGGAAGGGATAACACACACCCTTTAAGCCGGAAACACCGGTGGACGCCACTCACCAAGAGCGTCACGGAGATATTTGCCACCGAAAAACTACCATGGCCAAAAGCTCCAATGATCCGGCAGCGACCTAATGCGGATCAAAGCAAATCCTGTGACTTCCACGGGACAAAAGGTCATAGTACGGAGGAGTGTACATCCTTGAAGGATATTGTTGAAACATTCGTCAAGGATGGAAGACTTGCACACCTTGTGGCATCAATCAAGAAGGGAGGAAGGAATGATAACCGGTACAGAGGCAACGGACGAAAGCCCGTTGACATCAGCATCAACATGGTTCATGGCAACATCAGAGGAAGAAAAAGGCGAGCGACAGAACCATGCGCGTAGAAGGAAGCTGAGGTGCGCTTCCCGCGAGTGCCAGGAGGACCCAGCAAAGAAGGCCCTATCGTCATCAAAAGCCAGCTGGGGCACTACATCACTTCCCGCACTCTTGCTGACAACGGCGCCTCGTCAACGGTGATGTACAGGCAGTTCTTCGACAAGCTAGATGACGAAGACAAGGAACGCCTGGAAACGATCTATGCCTCGATGGAAGGGTTCGACGGCAGCACAAAGACCCCCTGGGTATCCTATCTTTCCCCGTCACTCTTACGGACGGGAACCACTCACGCACAGAAGACGTGGATTTTGTCGTGATGAGGAAGCCACACCACACATACGACATTCTCTTCGGAAGAGACGGGATGGCAAGATTCAACGCCGTGGTATCTTCAGTCCACGGCATGATGGGATGGCCAACAGCTGAGGGTATAGCGATGATCACCGGCATTCCCCAGGTATGCATCGCATCTGTCCCATCTAAACCCAAACCAAAGATGGCTAAACCAACCATCACCGAACCGGAAAGATGGGCCTTCAACGGCAAATACCCTGACCAGGCCGTTACCATCGGCCCAACAGTTGTTGATCCCACACGCACCTTACTCAAACGCTTACTACAGAAAAACGCTGACATCTTCGCGTGGACACCAGCTGACATGACTGGTGTACCCCGAAGTAAGGCAGAGCATAAGCTCAAGTGCGATCCGGCCGTTACGCCAGTCGTACAAAAGCGCAGAGTAATGGGGCCAGAACAAACTAACGCGTGTAGAACCCAAGTCAAGGAACTCCTTGACGCAGGCATCGTACGCGTTAGCAGATATCAAACATGGGTTGCAAATCCCGTTATGGTACCGAAGAATAACAAACAATGGCGCATGTGCATAGATTTCAAGGACTTGAACAAAGCATGCCCCAAAGATTGTTACCCGTTACCCGAAATTGATCTTAAGGTGGATTCGTTAGTACCGTTTCGCCTTAAATGCTTCTTGGATGCGTATAAGGGGTACCATCAAATCCACATGGCCGTTGATGATCAGGACAAAACCGCTTTTCGGACGCCCGATGGCACATTTTGTTACCAAATGATGCCATTTGGACTTAAGAATGCCGGGTCCACATACCAACGCCTGATGGACAACCAGTTTCATGCCCAAATTGGGAGGAACTTGGAAGTCTACATGGATGATTTGGTCATCAAAAGCCCTGACGCAGAAGCGATGTTGAAAGACATCGAAGAAACTTTCAACACGCTCAGGAAGATAAACATGAAGCTCAACCCGAGCAAGTGTGCCTTTGGAATGGAAGAAGGGAAGTTCTTGGGGGTCATCGTCACTAAAGATGGCTTCAGAGCGAACCCTAAAAAGGTCGAAGCCATTATCAAAATGGAATCACCTACTACCATCAAACAGGCTCAGACACTGAATGGACGACTAGTCGCACTTAATCGCTTTTTGGCAAACCACGCGGATAAGTCGTTTCCTTTCGTGTCAACGTTAAGAAACTGTTTAAAGAAAACGCACTTCTGCTGGACACCAGAAGCGGAAGCAGCTTTTCAGGAGATTCGGTCACGCTTGATCGAACTCCCAACGCTCACAGCACCAAAAGCGGGGGAGGAGTTAATCCTATACCTTTCCGCAACAGATAGAGCAACCGGGGCGGTCCTGCTAGTTGAACGGAAAAGCATCCAGATGCCAATCTATTATGTCAGCCGTATCCTTACAGACGTAGAAACCCGGTACTCTACCCTCGACAAATTAGTCTTAGCACTTATACACGCTTCACGAAGGTTAAGACGATATTTCCAGGGTCACCCAATCACCATTCTCTCCAACTTCAAACTTGCAAACGTTCTACGCAAACCCGAGTTATCGGGACGCCTAGCCAAATGGGCAATTGAGTTGGGGGAATACGCGATAAAGTATAAGCCAAGACCAGCCATAAAAGGCCAGGTTTTGGCCGACTTTATTGCGGAAGTGCCTGCATCGCGGGAAAAAGAGTGCCAGGAAGAGGCTCAACCCTCTCCAGCACAGGACATCAATGATGTCTGGCGACTCTACGCTGATGGAACAGCCAGTAACGAGGGTTCAGGCGCAGGGCTGAAACTAACCAACCCAGCAGGCCAAGAATACACTTACGCTATTCGACTGGATTTTCCAAGTACGAATAACGAAGCCGAGTATGAAGCATTCTTGGCCGGGCTGAGAATTGCGCGTAAGATGGGAGTGAAACACTTGGAAGCCCACGTGGATTCCATGTTAGTAGCCAATCAAATCAACGGGACGTACACGGCCGTGAACGACACAATGGCCCTGTACCTCGCACAAGCAAAAACCTTTATGCGCGATTTTAACGATTGCAAAGTCATACACGTCAAGCGTAGTGAAAACAAATCTGCGGATGCGTTAAGCAAGCTTGCATCATTAGCCTTCACCCACTTGGGAAAGGACATCCGCATTGAACTCCTCGAGGCACCTTCGGTCCCGCACAAGGAAATTTGTGTCATCCAAACCGTCACAGAAACGTGGATGACACCAATAATAAAATACCTTGCGGCAGGTACACTACCAGAGTCAAAAACACAGGCAAGAAAACTACGCTGTAAAGCACTGAATTATCAACTCACCGATGACATCCTTTACAGACGTAACTTTCTTGGCCCACTCTTAAGATGTGTGGACAACCAAGATGCTGACTACCTCATAAGGGAAGTACACGAAGGCATCTGTGGAGTACACGCAGGTCCACGCGCTGTTGTAGCTAAGCTAAACAACGCGGGATACTTTTGGCCGGGGATGCATACAGATGCGCTGGCATACATCAGAAAGTGCAGGTCTTGTCAGCTCTACGCACCCAACACGCATCGCCCGAAGAATGAACTTGTTCCAGTTACCTCTTCATGGCCATTTCAGAAGTGGGCCATCGATGTGACAGGCCCATTTCCTACAGCAGCAGGAAATGTTCAGTTCATAGTGGTAGCCATCGACTACTTCACCAAGTGGATAGAAGCAAAACCCTTAGCCCAAACAACCGCGAAACATATCAAAAAATTTATTTGGGAATTTATTATTTGTCGTTTTGGACTTCCACAGAATTTGGTGAGCGATAAGGGCACCAACTTTGCTAACAAGAAGCTACAAAAGTGGCTGGAAGAACTCCAAATCACCCACACTTTTACCTCAGTGGCGCACCCGCAAGGTAATGGTGAGGTAGAAAGAGCAAATAAGAGCATCGTCGAAGGCATAAAGAAAAGACTCTTGGAACACAGATCCGGCTGGGTGGACGAGCTTCCGCACGTCCTTTGGGCAAACAGAACACTGAAAATGGCCAGTACGGGAGAAACCCCGTTCAGTCTGACTTATGGCACGGAAGCCATGGTCCCGGTCGAAATTGGTTTACCCTCACCAAGGGTCTTGATTCAGCCACAAGACAATGATGCGGAAAGACGGTTAGACCTTATGCTAACCGAGGAACGCAGAGACTTAGCCGCAGTGCGTGAAGAGAACTACAAGCGACAAATGCAAAAGTACTACAACACGCGGGTAAAACTCTGCAACTTCAATGTAGGAGACTACATACTGCGTAACAACTAGGCTTCGAACCAACAACGCCCAGGAAAACTGGCCCCGGTCTGGGAAGGACCATACATTATCAAAGAAGTTCTGGGAAAGGGCGCGTACCGGCTCGAAAGGCTCGATGGCACTCCCATCCCAAGAACATGGAATGGAGCTCAATTACGCAAATGTTACATGTAGATCAATTCCAAACTTGTAAAAAAAAGGCCTAGAGCCACTTCTAATGGAAATGATTCTCCTTTCACAATGTGTTGATAGCCTTACCTTTATACTTATGAACTTCCCACACTGATGTGCCGGTATTCACCGCATAAATATGGGAAGAAGTAAGTCGTTACGTGTGGAAGGCGGCAAAACCCGCATAAACACAAAACGGTAAAATTTTCAAAAGTTTAAGGAAAACCTCCACGCAGGTCAGATATAGGCAAAGTTTTGCCATCCTATTAAGTGCAAGTGACGGTCTTACCCGCACAATCACGAACAAGGAAGCAAAACTTCAACCTATTATCTACCACATTCAAAGGTTAACTTATTCTAAACACTTAGAAAATTTCAAAGGAAAAGATGAGGAAAACTTCCACGCAGGTCAGACATAAGTAAAGTTAAGCCATCCTACTAAGTGTAAGTGACGGTCATACCCGCACAATCATGAAAGAGGAAGCGAAACAAACTTATAATTTGCCACGTTAAAAAGTTAACTTATCTAAGTAATAAAGAAATTGCTAAGTTAAATCAAAACATGCGTAAAATAAACAAGGCAAGTAATTAACACAATCTTTATTCCATCAAAATTCAAATATTACAAAGATTGCTGGGTGCATACCCGCATACAAAAGAAGCTATACAAAAATAAAAATCTACTCTAATGGTGGAAAGGGATCTTCAGGATCAAGCTTCAGGACCACTTCCACTTGGACCCGCACCATCAATAGAACGTGGCAGTTCAAGGAAAGCTTTAAGGATAGCTAGCCCATCATCAGCAGCAGCGACTTCGTTCACCTTCTCCACCACCGGATGCGGGAAGGCGGCATACTGGTTCACTGCTTGGTCATAAACAGCTTCAGTATCCACATCGTACAAAGGGAAGTTGGAAGGCGGGATGCCTTTCTCAACGAACCCTAGACCAAGCAGGAAGCCGGCCTTTTCCCCATCCTCATGAGAAGCGTTGAGGGCCGCGCTCATGGCATCGTCGTATGATGTGTCCGTTAAGACTCGATGCACAACCTACAAGAAAAAATACAAGTATCAAAACCTTTTCTATTTGCAAAAGAAAAGCGTAAAGACATTATGAAGTTAAGCTTACCTGAGACAACGCTTCTCGAAGAAGCCATTCCTTGGCAACCAGAGCCTCTCGGAGGGCGGCTTGAGCTTGGTTACAGGCGCGTTCGGCTTCACTTTTATTGAGGTTGGCAAGCAACACTTCCTTTGCAGCAGCCTCTTCAACGCCCTTTAGCTTCCGCTCAGTGTGGTCAAGCACGCCCCTCTGGTCCAATATCTCTTGGAGCTTCTTGGCGTCTTCCATCGCCAAGGCATCATGAGCCTGTTGGAGCGCCTCTAGTTTGGCTTTAAGTTCCTCATTCTCGAGGCGTAGAGGCTCAGCAACAGCTTCAGCCTTGGTGGCCCTCTCGGTTGCGTTCCGTGCAGTTTCCTTAGCCAGCCGAAGCTGTTCGTTAACAGCTTGGGCAGCCTTGGAACGGGCCTCGAGACGGGCCTGAACTTCAACCTCGAGGGCCTTGAAGGCCTTCTCCTTTTCCGCAGCCACTGCGGTAAGCCTCCTATTCTCCTCCCGGACAGCCCGCGCCTGAGCTACTTCTTGGATGCGAGCTGCTTTTAACTTGTCGTTTTCATGACAAAGCAGCTCGACGCGCGGCTGCATCCGGGCCAGGAGAACCCGAAGCTCATTGGTTAGCCTACCCTCCTGGTAGCTAGCCATGGCTTCCCCCAACGCACCACTGGGAGCTGCGTGACGAGCCCACTCCACGCACTCCATAGGCGTGCGAAGGGTTGTTCCTCGGCGGATGTTCCATCGTGAAACATACACTTCATTGGAATCCGACACTGCAAAAAACAAAAAGCAGTTAGGAAAAGATGATACAAAAAAAAAAAAAAAGAGGCCAAAAGAACCCTACGCACCTGTAGGGTCGACAACAGGCCGATAGCCGCCAAACCCATCACCTGAACCCAAGGGAAATCCGTCCAAGAGGTCAGGCAGATGGGAAAGAGGCAGAGGTTGGCGAGAAGCCCTAAGCATATCTGAGGGATCGGCCGTCGTTGTCGATGACGGAGGAGGCATGGTGAAGGCCGCCGCGGTAGTAGAAACCAACGGAGGTGAACTCACCGTAGGTGAACTCACAACCGTGGTCGCCGTGGCGGAGAAGTCCGCAGAAAAAGTCACCGCCGGCTCAGTGAAAGATTCAGTAAATATGGCACTGACAGCCGGCGGTGATGTCATCACAGTTGGAACAGTTGGCTAACTGGGTGAGCAACTGAACCAACTGAAGCAGGCGCAGCCGCCTGGGTCGTCGCCTCAAGTAGGCTGACCAAGCCTACCGTCATGGGTCCGGAGGTATTCCTCCCCGCTCCACCCTGGAATGCGGTAGGATCCACGCCTGCACAAAGGAGATAAGTATTAATGATAGAAAGCTATGAAGTTAAAAATAAAGGAAGTTTGTACTTACGGGTTTTCTTGAGCCTAAAAGTGCGGACAGGAGGGGACGAACCCGATGGAGCCGGCCTCTTTACGCCGCTCACCGTCGTCATCCTGGGCTCTCCGGAGGTGACAGTCGTCGCAGCCTCCGGAGCAGTGGTCTTATCACCACCAGGGTTCCCCGCCACCTCCTCGCTCTCGGTCTCTGAATCAGACCAAGGCACCGGATCGGCAGTGGAGGCCACCTTTGCCTTCCCCTTCCCGCTGGCAGCCTTCTTCTTCCGCACCAACGGAGGACCATCTGCGGATTCCTCATCAGAACACAAGATTAGAGGAATTCCAGCAGAGGTTTCAGCATTGAGGGGTCGAGGATTGAATAACGCCTTACCTGGCCGCCTGGCGCTCAGGATCTCGTGGCCTGGCGGGTAGACCTCCACGAACCGATCCGCCGTCTGTTCAAGGATGGGCAACTCGTTCTCATCTAGAGCACGAGTACCCATCCGAGCGGGACTATCAGCCTCCCGCGGATACAGGAGTGACTGCAAGTCGTTCCCCTCTGAAATAAAAGAAAAACAGTTAGAAGACAAACCTATATAAACAAAGAAGACAGAGCATACCGTAAGGGACAGAGTTCAAACCGTATTCAAGGACGATCGGGATCTTTTGCGCCTCCGCATCCTTCCACACCCGGCTCATCCCGAGCATCACCATCCCGGACTCCCGCAAAGCGGTAAACCGGAGATTGGACTCGGGAAATCTTTGAGAACCATTCCGCCTCCTGGTAGTTGGAGGCGTGAAGGCTGGGGAGTGCTTGCCCATTATTGAACTTCATGGCAAGGGGGATGGCGCGAGCGGAGATATAAAAGAACTCCCGCTTCCATGAACGAAGACTGCGCTCGGTTGCGCAAATCTTCAAACCCTTGATCCGGGTTATCAGAGTATACCACCCCTGGATGCACCTCCAAGAGTAGAAGGTCATCAGGTGGTCGACGAAGGGCTCAACGCCCAGAATCCGGCACACCCACTCGAAGTGGCGAATCTTCGCGATCGCTATCGGGTGTACCTCGGTCAGGTGTACACCGTGCCTCTCCAGAACACGGTACACAAACTTTGTCAAGGGGAACCTAAGATTCCCATAGACAAAGAATGCGGCATATACCCCGATCTTGCCTCTGGGGGCATCATACACCGTCTGATGAGGTTCAGGAAACTCAGGCTCGAAAGACTCGAGCATGAACTTCCTGACGATGTACTGATATAGATCGACAGGCAGAGCACACTGGCACTCGCCAGCAGTACTCTTGTCATCCTTGTCGGACGTGGATGACGGGTTCTCGGCATACACCCCAGCCTCCTGGGCTGTAGCCTCAAGATCGTGAGCAGAAGACATCTTGCAGGTATGAAAGAAGAGAACGATTTCAAGAGAATGCTCGACTGAAAATGTGAGTATTCGCCGGAAATCGTTTTGAAGATGAAGAGGAAAGTGAAAGTGTGGATTACAAAGGACCCTCTCCCCCTTTATATACTAATCGCAATCAATGCGATGAATTTAATGCGGAAGAGAGAGAAATCGCAGGTGCAATGAAACTATGACACGTGGCAATAAGCAAGCTGGCAACAGCTGTTGAAAGGACGCGTGCCATTAATTTCGTGGCCACGCGCTCGAAAATTCGTGCCCACGCGCCTGAAAAAGCGCCTGGAATGACCATATACTGTCACGTCGCCATAACTTCCTGCACGTCCTGACACAGTCTGAAGAAACCGTCGGACGATATTTCAATAGTTTGGACTGTTCTTATCCTTTCACCAACCCTTCGAATTTCAAAATTTCAAAAAGATTCAAAAGCGGGAAAATACCCCTTACCTTGGCAACCAAGTAACTATAAGACAGGTGCGGGTACAGTGTTAAGGCAAAACCCTTCACATACTTGGCACCCGCAGGGAGTTGACGCCGGGAATACCTTGGAAGTAAAGTAACCGTAAGACGAGTGCGGGTACAGTGTTAAGGCAAAACCCTTCACATACTTAGCGCTTCGCAGGGAATTCAAACCAAGAAGGATCTTCTGGGCCATGCTTGCGGAAACGGGAATAACATCCCCGCATAGCGGGAACGTCGAGAACTATATTGTTTGAAACTCCAAGATGGAATTGGTGGTTTTAACATAATTGATCACTATGTTCAAAACTACCAAAACCCCATGGAGAATCCACACAAGTGGGACTCAACGCTCCTGACTTGCGAGGAGGTTACAGACCTACCCGCTTCATACCCAAAGATCAAGCAGAAAAGTCGGGAATTTCTGCGTGACATTAGGAAAACCGCGGGAAGAATCCCCACGGAAAACCTAAAAACTAAAAACTCTTTTCAAAACCCCTTGCTAAAGTCCAAAAGTTCACCTCACTTATTAATAATTCATGAGAAGAACATTGGACTGGGGGGACTTGAAGAGGTAGGTCCCAGCAGAGCCCAGTTGGACCCGTAAGACTCACCTTGAAGAGGGACGTCTGCGCAACGACCAACTGCTTCCGCATGACCCACCATGCTCAGAGAAGACCTTACGCGCAGTACGCCAGCTGTTCCCGCAGGGAAAGCCTCCCAATGGTGAAGTACCCTGCTTGTTCCCGCAGCTGCGGATACAAGCCATCAGGGAAGGCTACCCGCACTGATAGCAAGGCTACACGCACAAGGCACTAGATACTTCAGTAATGTCACCTGAAGGAATGAGCAAGGCGGGAATACTCCCGCCCAAATGAGCCAGTCCGTATGCTTCTGGAAGATCTTTTGTACTATACCTGCCAAGGTATGGACAGAATAGACGATCTGACCAAAACAGCCCATGAACCAATCACAGGGTGACAGCTCACCGACAACAGTACGAGGAGGAGCACCCTCTAGTACTGTTTGTCACTATTAGCCGCTGCCTACTCACCAACCCTCACTGTGGGACGTGCGTAGCCTACAGTTGGTGGAACAGTGCAAAGCCGGCAGTAAAGGAACAGTATACAGCCGGCCTTGTCACTGTCGGCCGCAACCTATCCACCAACTAGCATGGCTTGTGCGTAGCCCACTGTTGGTAGAACAGGGATACTATTCAGCCGGCTGTACATTCTTGGAAACCTACCTTCGGCTATAAATATTCCAACACCTTGGAATGGTAAGGACATCATATGATATCTCACTATCTCATCTTCTCTAGCAATCTCTTAATATACACTTATATTCAGAGCAATCTAGTATGATTCTCACGCCGGAGGGTGGTCACAAGGAGGAACCCCCCCTTCTCAGTGACGAGCTTACGGTGTCTGTTTTGCAGGTCACCTGAAGAACAACTTTCTTTCCTGGACCTCATCCTCGTGGGAAACATCTATTTAGCCCCCAGATTATCCGTAATCTGCCCGTGGGTCACTTAGGTGATGTTTGTTTTTGCTTCAAACATCTTCAGGAGAGTAATGTCTGCAGGCGCGCAGACAATCAGCTGTGAAGACAGTTTGTTTTTTTAAAAGAATAAGATCTGCAAACAGCTTATAACTTCTTAAAACAAAAGCTATTGAAACATGCTTCAAACGTCTTCATCCTCCACAACCGGTCGTCCAGCCCTTCCAACCCTAGCCACCGCCTCCGTCGCTCCTCCACTCGCCGGCAGCCATCGCCACCGCCTCTGCTCCTCCAGGTACACTCCTTCTCTTCCTCTCTCCCTTGGTTCCGGTCGCCATAACCACCGCCATACCGCCTCCTGCTCTCTCCCTTGGTTCGGTCGCCATACCGCCGCCATAACCACCGTTCGACCACCTCCGTCGACCCCCCACTGCTTCATCATTAAACCGTTCGACCACCTCGTTCTAGTGGTTGTGTTTTGGGCTGATTTGGTCTGCTTATATAAATTGAAAGAGTCGAGAAGTTTTATCGTGATTCATACAATCCGTTCAGTTTCTCTCTCAAACATCAATTTTGTTCATCTTCTGTTAATTTAGGGTTTTGATTCTTGAATCCGTTTGTTTTCCAGTTTTAGTCTTTATGATTGTTGTAATCAGTAGATAGATTCTAGTGTACCAGATGTGCTATAAGTGTGTATTTTATGTTATGTGTTTTTTAAACTTGTTTTTAATATTATAATTTTATGTAACTTGAATGTTAAATAACTTCTATCCAGTGAGATAAGTTTGATAATTTACATATTTTCAGTTTATGCAGACAGTATCAACTTATAAAAACAAACAGTCTTATTTTTTCAGCTTACAGAGCTTCAGACCACATCTTCAGCTGCAGACATAAAAACAGATGAAATCAGCTTACAGACAGTTTATGTCTGCAAAAACAAACAGCACCTTAGTGTTTCTTCACAGCGGAATAACGACAAACATGTTGCTAATAGATTACTAATAGCTCTATTGAAGTTGTACCCGCAGATTTAAATGTAAGACATCGCTCATAAGGATCAAATTGATTAGCAAGGATTTTTAAGAAATAATTCAATTTTATTTCACAAATTTTTATACACCTTTTATATTTGGGTGTTTTTATCATAAAATATCTGAGTTTGGATTCATTTTTCTTTTAGACAAGAGCTTCAACTTATATTTAAATATATGATAGAAAAATATGAAAAATAAATAAATAGCTGGACTTGTTATCATGATCGATTGATTAAAAGTAATTAATGTTTTGAAATATAAAAAACAATGAATATAGGTGGAATCACACAAATTGCAATTATTCCAAAAAGTAGGTTAGTTGGAGAGGTGCAAGTTACAATTGTGTAAGTGTAATTTCATGCAGACTGACCCACCCCAACTACCACCTTCATCAACTTTCAAATTTTTCAACAAAAAAGCTAAATTAGAAATGGAAGAATATGTAAGATCCTTATATAAGTATTTTAAGTCTTTTAGTTAACTATAATCAACAAATATGATACAAACAAATATAATTAATTTTATTTATACCAAATTTGAATAGAAGATGCTAATGAATTTTTATGAATAATCCTTTAATATCCATTACACAATGGCATTTGGTTCTGGTTATAATTAATTATGATCATAATCGTCTGCTGGTTTTTGTGATTCGGTTTGTTTAGAGCTCCAACGAAACAACGGGCGAACTGTTTTTTGAGATTGTCAAAGATTGTGGATGGTGAAATGATGATGAGGATGAAGAATGGATCCTGGATTAGGGTTAAAAGGATATATTTTGAGGATTAAAGATTGTTGTTTCTGACACAAGATCTACTTATCAATAATCATTGCGTTTTAGTTCTTATTCGTTTGCTTGGGATGTTATACATCGGAAGATCAATAGCTACACAGTTTCATTAGACAAGATATCTTACTCAAACTTACTTAATACAACTTGTGTGTTTTAGTTCATAAGTATTTTGGGATTCGGTGTTCCTTTTTATATTTAGTTGTTTAATCATTTAATGGATCAAGTTCATATATAGTGTATGATCACTGTGTTTTAGTTTATGGTCATTGTCTTTGAGTTCTTTAATGTTATGTCATATGTGTATGCGTATTTTCACTTTATGGTGTTTAATTTGGTTCTTAGTTTGTGTATTTTATTTTGCTGTGTGTTTTAGACTTTTAGTTTTTGTTCACTTTTATTTTTTTGCAAATTTATTTGTTTTACCTCCTATAAATCATGGAACAAGTTCATAGTTTATGATCACTATGTTTTAATTTAAGGTATTTTAGTTTATGATGTTTGTACTTGGTTGCTCATCGTGTTAAAGTTCTTTTGTGTTTTGATATTTAAGGGGTGATTCATGAGTGAAAATCAACATATTGTATTTTAGTTCATGATGTGTATGACACGACGAATACGGTGAAGCTATGGACATTTTGCGTACTTTGTTTTCTTTATTTTAATTTGCTTTCATGTTAATATCGCTCTACATTAAATTTAACTCGTATATTTGTATTTGTAGTAACTAATAAAGCAATTTTAAATGGCAAAGTCGTTTATCAAAGTTAGTTGAAAAGGTGGTACAATTAAAATGCTGCTAATAGGCGAACAGAAGCAGATGTAATCAGCTGGAACCTGAATATAAAATTCAAGTCACGAAAAGTTTATGCCTTGATATTATATTCCTACTCCTTTTGCGATTTTTTTCTTTTTATCCTATAAACTCTTTTCCATGGATTATCCAAACAAAAATATAATGCAAAATCATTGATATATGTTATTTCAAATATAATTAATGAAAGAAAAAGTCAATTTTAATAATCTAAACTAAGAATCTTAAATGATGGCGGATAATAATCTGTATTGCTTCATTTAGATCTGAATTAGCCAGATCTGAATAAACCTCTGTTCTATCCAGCAACAACATGAGTCTGAATGATTCAGACCCAATTTTAACTATTCAAATGTCTTTTTGTCCGGAACCAAACAGTCTGAATGAAACAAATGTTTTCATTTGAATGGTTCCACTCAGATGTAAACAAACAGCCCCTAGTTGTTAAGGGTAAATTACGCTTTTGGTCTATGTGATTAGGATTGTTTTAGGGAAAATTCTCAAAATAGCCGATTTTAGAGAGAAAAGTCTTATTTTAGTCATTTTTTCCTCAAAATCTTTTATAATTTGGACTTGCAAGACGCTTTGGGAAAAGATAAAAATAAAGGAGTAGGCCAAATTTCAAAAGAAAGTCAGGTAAAAGACGAGATTTGGGGAAATAATGCTATACAAGTCCAAATTATTTTGTAATCTTGGAGCAAAAGTCCATATTTTTCCAAATTTTTTTTATTCAAAAAACCGTCTTGAGAGACTGTTTTTTTATGTTTCCTACCTTTCCCGTCCATATTTTTAAATTCTTAGAAATTTTTTTTTTTACAATTATACCCTTTAACCACCACCACCTTAAACCACCACCATCACGTCGGCCCCACCCCATTACCACCACCACTCCCACCCCATCATCACCAATCTTCTTTCTTCTACACCCTCCTGTATCTATTTACATTCAATTCCCCCAATTGATCACACCCAATTTCCCATAATAAACAAACACCCCAATTTCTCAATCATTACGTCTTCAACTCCACAAATTACTCCAAGATCTGATAAAAGCTTTCTGGGTTTAACTCCAGTTGCTGTTTAATGAAATGGGTCTTGCTCAATTTTGAATTTTGTTGCCTGTGGGTTTGAGTATGACTACGGGGGGCAGTTTCGGGTTCGGGTCTGGGTCCGGGTCCGGGTCATTGGGGTGTAAAGGTGAAACGGGTGTACCGGATCAGTTTCCGGTTGGGTTGAGGGTTCTTGTTGTGGATGATGATGTTATTTGTTTGAAGATTTTGGAGCAGATGCTTAGAAGATGCTCATATCATGGTTAGGAAATATAATAATACAGTACTTTATCTACGTTTTTTGTCAGATATTATTTTTTAATTACTGATGGTGGTGGTGGTTCAAGTGGGTGATGGTAGTTTAGGGTATAATTATAAAAAATATATTTTTTTAAAAATTTAAAAATATGGACGGGAAATGTAGGAAACATAATAAATAATACAGTCTTTCAAGACGATTTTTTTGAGTAAAAAAATTTTTGAAAAATTTGAACTTTTGCTCTAAGATTACAAATAATTTGGATTTTACCGACATTATTTCCCTAAATCTCGTCTTTTACCTGACTTTCTTTCGAAATCTCGTCTTTATTTTTATCTTTTCCCAATACGTCTTGATAGTCCAAATTATAAAAGATTTTAAGGAAAAAAGACTATTTTGGGACTTCTCTTTCTAAAATGGACTATTTTGAGAATTTTTCAATTGTTTTGACATTTTTGTTTTACAATTTATTAACAGCTCATTGTTTGAGGTTAGAATTCTATAGCACTTTCAGAATCTATTGCTTTACTCATTGATTTAATATGTTAAATAGGAGGACAATTCAGTTATTTTATCCTAAAGACTATTTATATATTTTATGAAAACGATTTAATAGTTGAAAGACTATTTGTGTAATTTATTTGTGCTCGACTCTTTTGTTATTTGCTAAAATTATTATAATATTAAATAATACATAACAATTATTAACATAAAATATAACAATTATTATTATTTATTTACTATATGTAAGCATAATATATAACATTATAATATTAATTAACAATTATCATGGCTTTTATATCAAATTAAAGGAAAGGGGATAAAAGGGGATTTAAAAGAATTTTGAATTGATGAAAAGGCACACGTCTGGATGGGGTTTAACGGAGAAGTAGGCCTGTAAACGAACCAAATGTTCGGTGAACTATTCGTGAACCGTTTGGCGAGAAGTTCGTTTATATTCGTTTATTTAATAAACGAACGAACATGAACAAAAAACTTACGTTCTTTTAATTAAACGAACGAATATGAACACATGCTCCATTCGTTTATTTATGTTAATGAATGTTCGTTTATGTTCATTTATTTATATTCGTTTATGTCTATTTATTTATGTTAATTTATGTATTAATAGAAAATAATTAAATATTATCTAGATAGGTTATCTGCTTAAAGGTTTTATATATATTAATTTGTGTCTAGTTAAGTGTTTTCATTTAAGTTCGTTTATGTTTGTTTGTGTTCATTTACATTTTGTTCATGTATGTTCGTTTATCTTTATTCAGTTATGTTCGTTTAGATTTTAAACAAACGAACACAAATATCCCTTTTTAAATAAACGAACATGAACATAAATATTTGTTCGATTAAGTGTCCGTGCTATTTCAAAGTTAAATGAACGAACACGAACATGCCCATGTTCGTGTTCATTCGATTCATTTACATACTTTCATTATTCACATTGATAAATACATCAGTTTCAATCTCTAGGCTCTGTCGATTTTATTTGTGTTCGTGAACCGTTCGTGAACACATTATTTTCATAACGAACGAACATGAACACATCCTTGTTCGTGTTCGTTCGGTTCATTTGCAGCCCTACGGAGAAGTATGATGCCGTTAATCAATTGGACTGAAACAGTTATAATATGAAACTTTAATGACTCAAGTTATTAAAAGGTTTGTCGTTTAGACCAAAACACTTGAAATTAACAAACCATAGAGACCAAAACATGAGTTCCCTCAATCTAGAATTATAGATATATAGAGTTTTCGACTATAATTAATAAAAAGATAAATTAGATTTTAATAATATAAACTATATTAACCTTGCATGACTTAAGGATAAATATACTCTAGGAGAAAAATAACCCTATCTACCCAACTTTCATTTACATCATCATCATCATCATCATCATCATCGTACTCAGTATATCCCACCAATAGCAATGCTATGGTAGGGTCTGAGGAGGGTAAGATGTAGACAGCCTTACCTCTATCCCATAGGGATAGAGAGGCTGCTTCCGGTGAGACCCCCGGCTCGATGGTAGTTTTGAATCAAGCCTTGGACATAAGACACATAACACTCAATCATCGGGACACCGGCTGATTGGTGCATGTGCCCTTGTCTTTCGGCTATCAACGCCACCACATGATGCCTGATTAACCTTCCGCCACTTTTAACGTTATTTTCACGTGATTAGTAAAATAACGCCAAAATTAGTGCAATTTTACTTTTGCCCACCCAAGGGTTCACACATATATACATTATATGTGCGCACCGCAAGCAGGGCGTTTTCATATAGTTTTCTAATAACTCACAATTCTCTTGGATAAAAATAAATAAATAAATAAATAGAACCACTCACATGTTCATTAGAGGCACGTTAAGTTACTTCTCAAAAAAAAAGTTACTTCTACATTAAATTGAGATTGTTGTTTACAACGCATGTGAAAATTAAGGTTGTCATTATTAAGCAAATAACAAGTACGAATTGTTAATGATCAACAAGTCATAGTTACTTATTAAAGTCCAAAGCTTCTTGATAAAAAAACAAACTTTAAATTTTAATTCAATTTCGAGCGTTAAATAGGTATAATCTTATGTAAGAAACGTAACTCGATCCATATTTACAACAACAAAAAAACAAAACAAAAATTTTTGATCCAAAAGAATATAATCTTTCGAAGAAAAACTCAAGTTCTATATTGGTTACAAAATAAAGAATAAAAAACAATAGAGTTGGTGTTTTAGGAGGAAAAGAATAACTCTATTGGAATTATTAAATTTATTTTAAAGTAAGAGAGTTCCATTTTAAGACAAAATTAACTATACTATGTTATCTAAGGACTAAGATTGTGATATAGAAAATTTTCATAAAACCTTAGATTCATGCATCATCTCATTCTTCTTCATATAATTTAATTTGTAAAACTTCATAACCGTATATATTCTGTAAAGCACACAAAGAGAAAAAACCTAACTTATATCGACCATTGTTCTTTTCCTTTGTTCACATAGGATATATATTTTTTTTACCGGCAAAAACGAACATTCATGAGAAAAAAGACTTAAAATAAAGTTTAGTTGGCTAGTAAAACAAGAGGGCTTTACAAGTTACGAGACTTGATTTTAAACCACACTATCAGGTTGTCAAATAGATCTATAATCTATAGGCTTGTATATTAGACTTGTTAATATTTTAAAGCGTGTTTATAGTATATAGTGTTTTTCTATCATCTATGAGGAGTTCTTATGGTGAGAAGCCTAATGTACTATACGCAATCTATGGACAAAAACATATAGTCTCCCCATCTCTCTTAATTCGTTTGCAACAATGTTAATTTGCGTATTAAATTATCCAATCAATCAATGACTATTCTTATAAGTAATACAACTTGTATATTCACATTTTGCAACCTTTGCTTTTGCTCATCTATTATCAGTTCATGTTCTGCCTCATTGATGCTAAACTGTCGCTATCTAGTCGAAAACAATTAAATCAGTGTCCTAATCACCTTAAGCTAGTCAGGGTAAGTAGGGTGTCGAACCACGAGAAGTATGTGGTCAGTGTGAAGTGAAATTGATTCCTAACATTATGAAGTGAACTATATCAAAGTGCTGATCACACTAGCAAACGATTTGAGTTTTATAATAAACGAACAATTAATTAAGTATTCAATCAATTAAACAAAGCAAATCACACCCGGGAATTCAAGTAAGCAAACTAACATCAAACTCATGCACTTAACAGATAAACTATCTTGTGTCAACTACAAACTGACTAACCGTTTAAAACTTAGGCATCCACGCTCGCTAACACACGGCACTGGTTATCAAACAGTCCCTGCCAGTGTGACTCAACTAAGGGCAAACGTATGCTTTTTCACAATTAACAAGTCAAAACAATCCTACAAGCAATTATTATAGCAACCAACAAACTAATCGTTCTGATCGACAAAAACCTAAACCGACTGAATGTACGGACATACTAAACATCAATGCTCATAGATTAACATCAAGATAATTACAATTAGTTGTTCTAGTACATGAGAAGTAAACTGAAAGATTACAAACTATACATTCCGGGTATGACTCGAAGGGTCTAGCCGCGTCTCGACATCACTCGGTCTTTGATTACGATGTTATGGAACATGTATGAGGCCTTGATATGATTGGGAATGATGGTAGGCTGCTATTCCTCTCCAAAAATGCTCTGGAAAACTGAATGATCGATCTAGGGTCGTCAAAACGAAATATAACATCAAACCCTAACTTTCCCGACTGTGGGGACCGTCGCGTAGCGCGATGGTCATATGACCATACCATCGCGTAGCGCGATGATAGATAACCTCATTTTTGGATTCCCCTCGTTGAGAAACCCACAATTCATATATTATGGGTCCCGTAATTCATTTTCTAGCCAGGATATGCACGTCTTACTTTCTGGTCGCCTTTTGTGAACCAGTCTTTGTTCAGTTTTAGCATCGGCTTTAGGTTTCTTATCCAAGCTCCTCCCGAATCCTTCCAACACTTCCTAAGACTTCAATTTATGCTCCGGTATTCCCGAAATATCATTCCATGCTTGTACAAGTCTCTAATTTAGCATCTTTAACGATCAATGACCTGAAATACAAAAGCACATATGAAGTACCAAAGTTCTAACAATATACTAAACAACACTACATAATTAACACACTAATATATGTACAAAATACCCGAACATCACTTATGTATGGATAACTCGGCCTATCCGAATATACGCTTCTTTTACAAATTTAGGTTTAGCACTTTTTTTTTGTTCCTTTTAAATTTATGGTGTTTCAAAGGGTAATTATCAAAGGACTTTTGACCTAACAACTAGCGTTATCAAGGAGTTGAATAGCAGTGTCTTTTTGAGGGGGTGGATTCAAGTTATGTGGTTGTAAAAATAATGTGTAATTTAGGAATACAGTTAGGAAGCGTGTGAGTTGTTTAAAAAACAGTCAGAATCACGATATAGGTCGAATTGTGTTATTAGCAAGCCACAACGAAGTATATACTTCTACAAAGCACGATAATTGGCCAAAATCGCAAGTGTAGTGCTGACTTTTGACTTATGCAATATAAGTTATACACTTTGCATTTATGAACGTTACTTGAATTTTCTTTTTTTTTATATATGTATCTATAACAAGTGCATGAAATAGTTTTACGTATGATGGGAATAAATAGTTGGAGGTTTCTTTGGTAAAAGTGGGGTTGTCGGAGAGTTTGCAACAATGTAGTGAGGTTTCTAGGCATCAAATTAGATGGTTTCTAGGAGGCAACAAAATCATGTCATCTTTTCTATCATTAAAAAAATGTTCAATTATGTTATTTGTCATGTGATATGATCAAAATTATACTCATCTATGATGTGATATAGTTGTTTAAATCGTATATGTTTTTACTTCTTGTTAAGGTTTTGCTATGTAGCTTGGATGTAGTTAGAAATGCTCTGTTAAACAGAATCAATTAGTGACATACACGTGAGTGGCATGCGACTAATTTTAACGGTTGGATGTAGGGTGTTTATAGAATCAAATTTGGATTGTTCCAAACAAGCTTTTTTTTTATTTTTTTTATTTTTAAGAAAGAGGACTTCGATGTTAGGCCGCCGTACATTTTAATATTAGAGAGTCATTCATTTTGATCAGACTATGTTGTTATAACTGGCCAATGTTGGCTTTCAAAGTTTGGCTTGGGTATTCCCTTGGGAACACCATATCTCCGGGCCCCAGCTGGCGCGCGGCTACCACTTGAGAGTCGTTGTGTTACCACAAGAGCAAATCTTTGCCGTAAAATATGGTGGGATGAAAACCCGAGTGGGGTCGGAATTCGAACTAACAACCTCGCAAGGCCTAACTTAAATCCTTCATTGTCATAATCACCAAAAGTGGCCCAAATATGGATCAAACTTGGGTCTTCACAAAAAAATCCAGTCTCTTACCATTAGGCCACAAGTGAGGGATTATTATTCCAAACGCGTTATCTGAATTAACTTGAAAATTTTAAAATTTAATTTGAATTCGAATAACATTTGCAACCCTAATTCAGATAGCTTTTTTGAATTCGAGTCTAATCGAATAAGCATACTATTTTTGTCCGTGAAGTATGCTCAATTTTATTAATTTCATCCAAAATGTTCCTATATTTTTTTTTGTCATTTTTTTACATCTACCCTTGAAGTTTACAAATTTTTTCGTTTTCATCCAATTGGTGGTTAACTCCATACTCTTTTTAACATTAAATTATTGGCATTTTTGTCAGTATACCTTAAGGCCGGTTGTAAATGGGCTTTAAATCTTAAGTTAAAGCACCACGTCACTGTAACATAGACAGTAAGGTTTTAACTAACATCTCATAGTTGTTTTAACTTTTAAGGCATGCTACCATGTTAAAGCCCCATCATTTTCTTGTTAAAAGGGTGTTACCATTTCTCCCCTTTACCATGGCACATCACATTTACAGTCCTTGTAGAAGCCCCACAGGCCACAACAGCAACAACAAAACCAGTTTTAATGATAAAAATAAAGTAAAAAAAATTAAAGAGTCAAATGGGTCCCACCCGATGTTTAAAAACCTGTTTTTAACTTTTTATCTGGTTAGGCTTAAAATCAATTAAATTAAATAAACACTCGTATTAACAATCTAAATAAATTAACTCTAAATTGTCTCATCCCACCTTCACCGACGACCAACACGTCACCGACTGATGTTGAATCGCACCATAACCATTAGCAATCACTATAACTATATAGAGTACAAAATCACAATCCTCATCTGTATTTATGATTTATGAATTGATGTTTCGTTTATATCTAATTGGCCTAGCTGCAAGCCTGTTGGTGGAAAGCCTCATGTACAATTCTTGAACATTGGTGACGTGTTGGTAAGATATATATCAGATTATGATCCCAAACTTGTGGCCTAGGGATAGGAGGTTTGGGTTCGCCGGTAGAGACTCAAGTTTGATCTTCATTTGTGTCTCTTTTGGTGGATATTGACAATGAAGGATTTGAGTTAGGCCTTGCTAGGTTGTCAGTTCGGATATCGAGCCCACCCAGGTTTTAGTCCACCATGTGTTATGCCAGAAGGAACGAGTTAGGCCTAGTTAGGTTGTCAGTTTGGATCTTGAGCCCACCCGGGTTTTAGTCCACCATGTGTTACGCCAGAGAGTTCTACACTTGTGGCGGCATAACAACTATCAAGTGGCAGTCGGCGATATGATTTCCCGAGGAAACGCCCAAGTCAAACTCTGAAGTTAGCATGGGCCCGATTAAAACAGCATAATCTGGCCATAATGAGACAGTGAGGTTCTCCAAATTGGAGAATGCGGTAACCTAAGCACAAAAAGAAATTCGTCGTTCTCACATGATCCTGATCCTATATATATATAGAAAATGGTTCAAATAAAAATAAGGAGTTTCCTAGGAATGGTAAGAACCAATAGATTTTTTACATGTGGCATTACAAATTATGGATAAAGAACAATTTTAGAAAACTATGTCGGTTTTTGGTAATTTTAAATCTCAACCATTAATTAACATAATTCAATGGCTATGATTTATACCTAGTCTTCCTAGGAAACTATTTGTTTTTAGGATAACTCTCCCATATATATATATACAAAAAAAGCGAAAATTTAAAAAATTTATAAAACAAAAAATTTTAAAAAAGTAAAAAAACCAAAATTCTTGTATTTCATTCCGGTTTCATTAAAAAAACCGAATTTTTTTTTCTTTTTAATTTGTATTATACCTATACATATATGTATACTTTCATTTAATCTCTAGTTACGTAATATACACATATGTACATTATCTTTTACCTTAAATTATACATATGTGTATAGGAAAAAACATGTGTGTTAATATTATACATATATGTATAATAAAAAAACCGATTTTTTTTCTTTTTAATTCGTATTATACCTATACACATATGTATAATTTAATTTAATCTCTAGTTACGTAATGTACACATATGTACATTATTATTTACCTTAAATTATATATATGTGTATAGGAAAAAAACATGTGTGCACATATATGTACATATTATACATATATGTATAATTTAGCTAAACCGATAATTTTTTTTTTACATTTTTTTTAGATACCGGGATGATAAATAAGAACTTCGGTTTTTTTACTTTTTTTATTTTTGTGTTTTTTTTTTGTTTTATGATTTTTTTTTATTTTTGGGTTTTTTTGTGGTCCAAAATGGTTCTGATAGTTCTCAATTTTCAAAAAGTTTTCACATGATCCTGATATTATATATATATATATATATATATATATGGTATGATTTGATAGATTATGGTATAACGTTAATGCAAATCAAATCAGGTAAGTAAAATCTGGTTTACTTTATTGCCGGCAAGACATAACATTGATAGTTATGCAATTATGATATATTAAGTTTTAATTGTTTTGTCTCAAAGTCTAAATCGGTAATGTTGTATGTGAAATTAATGATCAGAAATCATATAGTAGTATCAACAATATATAGCTTTAGGAAAGACAAAACAGATCATTTTATAATGTTTCTGCATAAATAGAATTAAATTATTTAAAACGATTATAAGAAAAAGTTTTATATGTGTCATAAGAGGTTTTTATTATTATTATTATTCTTTTTTTCAAGAATGCTTTCATGTGTCATGTGAATTTAATTAATCATAGTAATAGATGGGCTGAAATACTTTCAAAAAGCGTTTATTTCATAGTAATTTCAAAGAGATTTTCATATACTCTTTCAAAAAGAGAAAAAAAGATGGCGGACTTTTAGCGGGGATAAACGAAATAACATATTTAACAATAAAATCACTTGAATCACTATACTATAAATAGTTGTATCAAAGTAGTTTCTTATAGTTTTGGAACAACAAGATGTTAACAAGTAGTATATATCTTTCTTTTTTTTTGAACGACTAACAAAATTTATATTTATCAAACTAGCAAGACGCTAGAAACACCATTACAACCAGAAACACTAATAGAAAAATAAGCACGCCACCAAAAGAACAAGAAAGACACGAGGATTGAAGTCACAACCCGTTATACAATAAATCGACACCAATCCTTCCATGTGAGACATCTTCTTTTCCACCTATTTTTTATCCAAAGAAATCCCAACACCTTTATTTCCTCCACCAAACTTACAAGATGAATATGACTTCCTTTGTGAACTAGCGCATTCCTCCTTTTCCACAAACTCCAAATCGCAATTAAACACACTGCATGGAAAACTCTTGCTTTATCCTTTGGGAACTTGGAAAACTTATGAAGTTCTAAAATATCCCGAAAGCTAAAAAGGAAGAAGACGGGTGTTTTGCACCATTGCGAAACCAGACTCCACATACATTGTGCAAGGCCGCACGACACAAACACATGTTCAACTGACTCATCTAACTCGCCACAAATTGGGCAAAGCAGCGATCGAACCGGGATATTCCTTTTTGCCAAAGCATCGAAAGTTGGCAACCGGTCTAGGACCGCCCGCCACGCCACAAAACTCACCTTTTTTGGGACCAACTTGTTCCATTCGAAGACATAATTAGGGGCTACATATGAGTTCGCCAGAAATCTATCCTTCACACTCCCAACAGAAAACACACCAGTTGGGTTACAAGCCCAAAAAACAACATCCTGACCCGAACCAATTAAAACCCCTTGACACAATTGAAGTAAATCTTTAAGTTCCTCAGTTTCTGCTATACCAACCGGCTCCCTCGACCACTCCCAACGACCGCATATCCACCCATCTAGCATGAAAAGACGATTTGCCACCAAACATCCTTTGAATTTCTCAAGAGCAAAAAGCTTTGGAAACCGAACCCCAAGTGGCACCGACCCAGGCCCGACCCATGTGTCAAGCCAAAACCAAGTCTTTTCCCCGTTCCTCACTACATGTCGAAAATAACTTCCTAGATCAACTCCTGAATCTTTTAACGCCGAGTCGAGTTTTTTAATACAACTCCACGGACACGGTCTCGGCGGGTAAGGATGACCTAACCTGGATGAGTGATGTAACCCCATATAACTCTCCACCACAATCTTCCTTTTTCATTTTTAAAACGCCACCACCATTTTACCAATAGTGATACGTTTGAATCTCGTAACCAACCAAGTCCAAGGCCACCGTATTCAACCGGGGAAACCACCTTATCCCAGGCAACCCAATTAACTTTGGCTTTCTCTTCCGATCCCCCCCCAAAAAAACACCCTCCTTAATCGTTCAAGTTTATTCACAACGCCTTCCGGTGCTTTGAATAGCGAAAAATAATAAGTCGGTAATGCATTAAGCACCGATTGTAGTACCGTTATACGACCACCGACCAAGAGTTGCTTAGCCTTCCACATTGACAAGCGTTTTTTGAATATCTCCACCACCGGATCCCAAGCTTTGATTCCATTCATGTTTTTACCAACCTGCAAACCAAGATGAATAAATGGTAGTTCACCCACTTTACATCGGAGCACCTCTGCGAAACTATTTTTTTCAACCTCAGACACCTCGGTTCCAAATACTCGTCACTTTGATAAATTAATCCGCAACCCCGATAAAAGATAAAAACATCTTAATATTCTGCACATATTTTGTGCATTCAAAATATTCCATTCCCCAACAAAAACTACATCGTCTACATATAAAAATTGTGATAAGATTGGCCCGTTTGACCCGCACTTCAGCCCATGAAACAACGCTTTAACTAGAGCCTGCTTCATCATGCTTGTGAGAGCTTCCATGGCAATAACGAATAAAACCGGGAACAACGGATCACCTTGTTGTAATCCTCGTGAGCATTGAAACTCACGGGTTGGTGACCCGTTCACCAAAACCGAGGCACGGCTCGACGACAATATGGTCGACGCCCACTTACGCCATCTTTCCGGGAAATTCATTTGTTCCAAAGTCGAGTCCAAAAAGCCCCAATTTAGAGAATCGTACGCTTTCTCAATATCAACTTTGAAAACCATTCCACGTTTCTTCGAATTGTTTAGCCATGATAACACTTCATTAAGAATTAGAGGGCCATCGAGGATACTTTGGTTAGCTATAAAAGCCGATTGCTCTTCAGAAATAAGACCTCCAATTACCTTTTTTAGCCTACCAACCATCACCTTTGAGATCACTTTATTCACACACCCAATTAAGCTAATCGGCCTAAACTCGTTTAGCGAAACCGGATCCTTTGCCTTCGTTATTAAAGCAATAAATGATGACATGCATCCAAAACTGAACGAGTCCAAGTTTATCTAAATAGAAAAAGATTATTTCTTCAAATTTATATTTGGACGGTTTTCCCAACCAATTGATTAAACAAAGGAACAAATCAAAAATACTTTCGTATAATACTTTCTTTACATCTCTTAACATAATGCTCTCTTAAAATTGATAAAATATTTGATTATTTGAAGGAAAAAATTAATAAAAGGAACTAAAATAGATTTTTTATTATTATTATTATTTTTTTTTTGAACAGCCAATTTTTTTACAATCTATGGGTTTGAAGTGACTTGAACACATAGCATACTATTTCATACCTTCACACCTTAACCACCTTAAGTTACTAGAAACTATAAAAGCATGTGTTCAACTAAAACTAAATTATCAAATGGGATAAAACTATAAAAGTAGAATATAGTTATCATCAGTATACGTTAATGAAAAATACAATACAATTTTAAAAACGAGACAGAAAAAATCAGAATATATATAATAGTATTTCTTTAAACATTAATTAAAGTCATATTGTCCCCATACTTCACTTTCTTTAGTTCACCCAAAATAACAGTGCATTAATACTTAATAGTGCATTGTCTCTGGCACTTGTAACAATAATATCATTATTAAATAAAAAATAGTAGTTAAATAATGAATAGCAAGAAAACATGTTGGTAGATGAATATTTTGTATAAGAATACTTACTCAGTATTAAAGTTAGTTTCAAATATAATGTTATAGAAAAGAAGTTAATGCTCTTTGACCTTTGAAAACAGTTTCATAATCAACTGTTTTGGCTGGTAATTAACTTCTTATAATTATAATTAACAATAAAATAACTTTTTGAAGGCTAAAGCACATGAACAAAACCTTAATTAACTATACAAGCTATAATCTCTACACAAAGATGAAAGATGCATCCAACCGATCATTTTATTTCAATTCTACATAATACAATGAAGTACTAACTGAGTGACTGAACAACTTGTATTACATTTTTTCACAGTTAGCAGGTTTAAAAGACACCATATTGTTAACCAAATCAAACCCAACAAATGATTTATTTGAGCCAAGTTCCCCACAATCGCTATGCCCGAAGCGGGTTGAAACGCGAAGCACATAATATGGTTACTAATCGTCACAAAAACATTTTCCCTCGTCAACTCGACATCCGCCCCTTCAAAATGCATCGTGACTTTAGGCATTTTAGTCACTTTATTCGAACGATAACATAAATCAAAAACCTTTTCCGGATCTTTCATAGTCCTAACGTTAATGGCCTCCTTAATAGCCGCCAAAAATTCATTATATAGTTTACCAGGTAAATTTGTTAACGTTGTTCCAGAATCGATGATCATGTTTCCTTTCAACGCTTTTGTGGAATTCGATCCGTCACCAGTATGTAGCCGCTTCTCACCGACACTTATCCCTTCCAATGTAACATGATAAAATGTTGGTGTGATCCCTTGGACAAGTGGAGTGGACACAACACTTGGACCAAAGTCAAAGTCTCCAAAAATCATTTTACTTGTCTTATTTGACAAGCCATTAGTATAAGGGTATGGAATTAAACAATATGAAAATTTAGGTGTGACATAAGAGCGTAATTGTGTCACTAGAGAATACGGACCTTGACCAATCCCAACAATCCCATCCCATGTTGGTTCAAAAATGCCACCATTATAATAACTACAACCAAAAACTATATTCTTGAGGACACGATTACCTAACGTTACGGTTTCTGTTGAAATCGTACCGTTGCTGAAAGACCCGTCAGCATAACCCTCGTAAAAGTGACATGTTTTCCTTGACGAGCAACTAATATCCAACGAGGAAGATAAAGCGGTGCACTCTGTCGAGTTACAACCAACTGGTTGATATGTTGATGAGCTCTTTGGGTCAAAAATTGAACCCGAATGCTTGTAACATTTAAGGCAAGGCTTACATTGCATCCATGATACGTCGCTACCTGTATCGGCAATGGCTAGGACTTTATGTGGTGGATTTCCGAAAGAGATGTTCATGAGAAACTCTCCATGATCGGGGATAACATCGGCTTGGTATCTCGATCCTTTTTGGAATCGTTTAGCGTAGCTAATAGAACGTTTCACCATGTGGCCTATGCGTTGTTCGAACGTCATGGAATGGTCATAAAGCGGGGAATCGATGGAGTCACGATGGAGAAGATTGATAGTTATAGAATCACCGGCGGCGAAAGAGCTGCCGGTGATGTAAAGAATGGTTAGTGTTATTGCTAGAGCAAATGAGGAAAACGCCATTGTGTTTTTCTTAATGGCAAGTTTGTGCTCACTATTAAGTGGTTGCAATCACTATAAATAAGGGAAAGAAGTTTGAGTTTTCTATTTTATTTTGTTGTATTTTTATTTCTTATTTTTTTTTAAACAAAGTAAATATATTTCAGATATTTTATTATTACTCTTAACTTTCACATTCGTTGTAATGTAAAACCATCTACATATTGTAAACGATTGACATATTTTTATCTCAACAGTAATGTTCCCTGTTGTTTTAAACTAACAAAGGTTGTTTAAGCTGGGAGCATAACTATTTTTGGTAAATGAGTACTATATATTAAATTATTATATTTAAAAAAATACAATTTACTAGAATAAATAATTTAAACGCAAAAATTCAAATTAATTAATGTTTGTGCATTTATATCTCTAATAATTAATATTGATAATTTGACTAAAGAAAAATATAATCCTCTCTTCATCTCTTGCATTTAATTAAGATTGTTTTCTTAGTTTGTTGACTTTTGAATTTCCAAAAAGAAGTATTAGATTATGGTAATAAGAAATTTTCATGCAAATCAAATCACCTAATAAAAGCTGGTTCATTTGTGACGGAGATATTAATACGGTACACTATATTATTGTCATTTTAAATTTTTTTCTTTTACAAACTATGAACTTCTTATTGCCATTTTAATTTTTGTTTTCGTAATATTAATTATTTTGTCAAAATGGTCATGGTGTATAAAACAAATATACTAATTAAACAACCAAGGAAATATGATTTTAAATATACAACCACACGTGTAATATGGTTAGAATATATAAAATAAAAGGTTAGTGATTCAATTCCGATAAAAGTTAATATATAACTATTAAAAATATATATAACCATACATAATATATATGGTATTATTGTAATCAACGAATTTATTAAAATTGAAACCAATGATTCTAAAATTTTTATGTGAATTAATTGCATAATGTACACATTGAAATACATTAAACACATTTACGTCATATCATCTTTCTTTCTTTCTTTCTTTCTTTCCTTTTTTTTTTGTTAATAGCTAATTTTTAATTTCCACCTTTTTTGTCTTTGTATTAACATCAATTAGGAGTGAGCAGAAAACCGAATTAACCGAATTGAAACCGAATTAACCGAAAAAATCGTATTGAAAATTAACCGACGGTTAATTTTTTGTTTTTTTTGAAAACCGAAATTTCGGTTTCGATTCGGTTATCCATTTTTAAAAAACCGAAAAAAACCGAACCGATTGATAAAGATTATCAAGATTATGAGGAATGGACTAAACTTTTAAGATAAATAAATAATATGATGAATGAAGATCGAGACTAAATTTTTAATGTTTTTTAGTTTTTAAACTCTATTTAACAACGTTGTATTCTTATAGTTTTACGTATCACGTGCCTATTTTTGTTTTTTGAATTCAATATATATGTGGACTGTGGTACTTTAGCACATTCTTATACAAGCTTAAAATATGCATTTTCATTTTTAAATTTTTTTTTTGCAATGTCAACACATACTTGAAAAAGACCGAAAATAACCGAACCGAAACCGAAAATAACCGAAAACCAAAAGGTTTACGTATTCAAATAACCAATTACTTCGGTTTCGATTTAGATTTCGCCTAATAATCAAGCCAAACCAAACCGTGTTCAGCCCTAACATCAATATCTTTATCACCACACCGGAAGCCAGGGGTGGGCTATGTCATATCATCTTTCAATAAATATTAATAAAAATGGTTATATTGCTTTTGGTTTAACTTCATAAGACTATTTGTTGTTGACTCAACATGAGAGGTTTTAATGTTTCAAATATTGGTGCAAACGAGTCGAGTCGAGTCATGTAACACCCTGGTTAAGCGGAAACGTTCGAATGTGACATGCAGATTGTTCAAAACACATGTGACAGTATTATCATTAATTGGTTTAAACATCATATACACAAGTTCGTAAACAAAAAGTACAAGAAAATATAAATACAACCAAATATTTTGTCCATTTGTTTCAATAACCTAAGTCTAGTGTCTTCTCCAAGTATCATCATCTAATGTTTGTACCTGTAACATATATATAAAATACGGTCAACTAACTCAATAGTTGGTGAGTTCCCACAAGTTTGAATAAATACATAAAAACCTTGCAATTCCATGAAACTTATGATAATTAAACTATTTCGCATGCAATGCCCTTTCCAGTTGGCCATAGCCAACATACTCGGATCGGGGGTCCCTTTTCCACTCATAACAAAATGGTCCTGAGTGCAAAGGGGGGCGTATGATCATACTTATTGAGGTAACCACTTGCTGAGCACATAATCAAGTAAGCACATATAACACACAAGTCCACGATATGAATTGCAGTTTAATAGCTGAGTATAAAATCGATTTGCGTTTAATAGGATATATATGCTACCCCCCAAAAGTAAAAGCGTTAAAAAGGGGGTGTGAGAAACTCACCTCGAATGCGAAGATAAACTTGTAATAAAAGCCGATATCACTTTAACGAAACCGAAGCGATCGAAAATGCGATTAAAGAATCCGAAACGTTTGAAATTCTCGAACTATAAATAAATAAATACGAATATTTAAAGACTAACTAACGGAATTATTTAAAGTTAAAGAGGATAATTTAGTTTAAAGGGATTTGCATTCTTTTTATGAAAATATTATATTTATCTTTAACGGAATTCTAACGATAGTTTTAACTCGAAATGATTATGCTTACGGATTAATAAGTTTAACGAAATAAAAGTTAACTTTTACGGATTGAATTATTTTAATACCATTTAATTAATAACTTATTATTTATAAGAGAACTATATTTACTAAGTCTGAATTTTAAATGGAAAATTTATTCTCGAATAATTATAATTATAATAACGCATTAAAGTTAACGAAATAAAAGTTAAACTAATTTTAACGGTTTAAATTATTTTAATACTATTTGGTTTATCATTTAAACGAGAATTTTAGTCTATACGAAGCACCGGCTTTAACGATCTAACAACTATTTTAGTGAAAAGAAATTGCATACCAACGGGTTTTCACGAAACGAAGACGGAAAGAATTAGTTTTTAGGTGAAAAAGATACATTTAATTTAAAGTTGAACTTATTTAGTTTAAAATGATTTTATTTGATTTAAAAATGTTTTTTAATAATTTAATTTAATTAGTAATAAAAGAAAAGTGTTTTAAAAAAATAAAAGATTAAAAAGTGACCCAACCCGGGTTCGAACCTAGATCTTATAGACCACAGCTAAGTGATTTACCCGCTATACCAAGTTATTTACATAGTTTTAGCATGAAAATAAATAAATATATATATATATAACTAAACACCTAAGTTCATCTTCCTCAAAGAAAAACCCTAGATTTCCATCAGATTAATCCTTTCCATGTTTGCCAAAAAAAATTTAGGGGTTTTAGTAGTCGGCTAAAAATGATTAAAAACTATGTTTGCCAAAAAAAGTTTAGGGGTTTTAGTAGTCGGCTAAAAATAATTAAAAACTATATATATATATATATATATATATATATATATATATATATTACCTGGTATAGTGTCGGGATGATGCTGAACCACCATTCGGCCAGAAATGGAATTAAATAGAGACAGAAGAGTATTTTGGATGTAATAGATTGTTGTTGCGGGTTTAGATGAAGGTTTGGGGGGCTATTTATAGGTTTAATTTGATCGTTTGACGTTTAATAATCGTATTTAAATTTTGGCGAAAAGGCCGGCCGTTTTCCGGCGGTTAAGAGATTATGACGGCATTCAACGACGTTATTACATGTTATTATTGGTTGATTATTGTTTGTCGTTACGTTCTACAAACGTTACATGCTTTAATTGAGTTTTAACGCGAGTTTAAGTGGTTTAAATTGGGTGGCCGGAACTGTGGGCTCGCCGAACGGCGGCCGTCGCCGGAAAAGCGTGGAAGGTGGGGGCTGGGCAGGAGGGTTGGGTGGATATTTATTATTATATTATAATTTAAGTTATTTACACAAACAACCCTTTAAGTTTCATATTATTATTAAAACAGGTTTTAAATATACTTGCTAATTGCACCATGAACTTTAGAAATGTATTAAAAATGTTTTAAATATTAGAAATTAAAAGAAAATTTTCGAATAGAATCCCAAACTTTGAAACATAATAATAAATTATTATATTTGGATTATTTTTGTATTATACCCGATAGTTTGCGAATAGATTAACTTCAATAAACTTTAAACATTGGCGTTTCATTATTTGAACAAAATGAAAAGAAATTGAACGAATAATAATCGTAACTTATCGTGATCTTTAATATTTATATTAAAGATGAATGTATAACAAAACGAGTCGATTTAATGAATGTGAAGCAATAACGAATGTCACATAACCAGACAAAACATAATGATATATATTTATATATATGTAATATTTATAAATAAAAAACCAAAAATTCAAAATGGGTCGAATTTTCGGGTTTGAAAAGTAACGAATGTTACAAGTTGAGCTTGAGCTCGGCTTGTTTAACTTACACAGAGCTCGAGCTCGGCTGGTTTTGAGCTCTATTTTCAAGCTCGAACTTGACTTGTGAGTAGATTTTCAGGCTCGGGCTCAGCTCGTTTAATATTTATCAATTATTTTTATATATGTTTTTCTATTATAATTTTATGTATAAAATAATATATATTATTTAGTTATTTTTATATATTTTTTCATAACATTATATATATTAATTAATACTTATTAAATATATTTTTTTAAAAAATATAAACGGTAGGTTCGTTTAGGCTCATGAGCCGGCTCTAGCTCAATAGTGAAGCTTGGGCTCTGGCTCGCTTATTAAGCAAGCTTACTTTTAGGCTCGAGTTCGGGCTCTACTAAGCTCGACTTGATCGAGCTTTTTAACGAGCTGATCTCGAATAGCTCGGCTCATTTGTACCCCTAGTCCCAAGCATCATACTAGTGCTTTAATCAAGGGGCTGCAATAAGAGGGGCTTTAAACTTAAAACACATATAGGGGCGTCATTGAGAGAATGTGGGGCCAACTGTCACTCTATCTTTCACACACACACACATACATGTATATATATGTGTGTGTGTGAGTGTGTGTATATGGTAAAGACGGCTTTAAACCACAACGGAGTTTTAAAACCCCTTCATAACACATAGTCTAAGTACTCATAATGAA
This sequence comes from Bidens hawaiensis, assembly GCF_021521415.1. Taxonomy (NCBI): domain Eukaryota; kingdom Viridiplantae; phylum Streptophyta; class Magnoliopsida; order Asterales; family Asteraceae; genus Bidens; species Bidens hawaiensis. Next base: position 1,406,256 of record NW_027491236.1, read on the forward strand.
ATGGGTGGTGTAAGGGAGGTTTTCTTAAAACATTATTCTTTCTGGGATGGTCTAGATTCAAGTCTTAAGAGTAGAAATTTGTTAAAAATACCTTCAAAGTATAAATGTTTATTTGTTGTTAAATTTGTTTGAAATATACAATGTTGAGACTATATTAGTAATACGCCATTTTTAGATTAACAAATTTGTTTTTAAACATGTGGCATTCCTATAATACAACTTATATGACTTAGATAAAAAAAAATTTAGGTTTTTAAACATGTTACATTGACACATTCATATAATTTATACCTTACAAATGAAAATAAGACAGGAAAATTGCTTTTTTTATTAGGAATCGAGCCAACTCGCCAAGCCACGTATAGCGTGTCTACCCCGAATTAGATTTCCCCACTTTCCCGATTACGCCTTTTATGTAATTTTGTAAATCCACATTTTAATTTGAAATATTCGTCTTTGCAATTGTAGCCCAGGCATCTGGAAATATGGAATATCGCTTTTCTTCATAATCGGCCAACATGATATTGGAGTCCAATGTATTACCTTTACCACTTTACCCCAAATCCCATTATCCTTATTCCATAAACGCCCACACCATTTTAAAACCGTATTGTTATTCATATACTCTAAAAGGTATAACGTATGAGTCGAATTACACACACTAACCAAAATAACTAAAAGAGTTATTTGCAGTTTGCGTCCCTGTGGTTTACAGGCATGAGCCACTTTTTCCCTCCCCTGTAAGTTGAGCATGTGGAGACCCTATGGTTGTTGGGCAGGTTCAGTTTGTGTCTTTGTGTCACCTCTATGTTTAAAAAATGACCGAAATGGCGTTTATTTTCGTTTGTATATACAATTTGCGTCCATGTGTCTAACTCCCTCAAAATCATCAATTACTCACCATCAACAATGTTCGATATCTCAAATTCCGATCATAGTTTGCAAAATCAAGTCAATCGGTGATTTCGAAAGACAATTAACACTAATTACTATGTAGACACTAAATTTGCATAAGCATTATTATTTCTTTGTCACTTTCAATGAACAACTCGAAATTAAAACACGAATGCATCGCATCATATAAAAATGTAATAAACTTTTGCAAATCACTCAACAGATCCTTAACAAATATTAATAAACTATTACAAACACACACAAATTCCGATCATAGTTTGTAAAATCTAAGTCAATCGGTGATTTCAAAAGATAAGTAACAACAATTACTATGTAGACACTAAATTTGCATAAGCATTATTACTGTATATATAAAGAGTAACTTTGGTGTCGCAAGTGGTCTATTGGGGTACTTGACGGCACCGTAATGGTTGATATTTTTTTTTTGGTTTTTTCTTTTTTAATTTTTTACTTCAGTTACTATAATAAACGTAGTGAAAACCAACCAAACGCCAATTTTTTTGCTTTAGTTCCTTTATCATAACAAACCTGAAAGAAACTGATCAAGTTCGCACAGACTCGCGGCTTTATTTAAAGCCCATAACCGACAACGCTCGGGTTTTACCAATGCGCAAAGTTTAACGACCGACACCCCCTCCAAAAAAATAATTAAAAAAAGTGGTCGTTGGTCCATCTCAATTTTTATATTTTTTTCGTTTTTAGTTATGGTATCGTAACGTAAGTAATCAAAACCGACTAAATACGTGCCAAGTTACCGCCTCAATGTTCGGAACCGACGACGTTTGGGTTTTACCATCGCTTGGGTTTGCCAACAAAATAAAAATCGTCATTAATATTTTATTTTCTTATATGTTAATGTTTTTATATGTTAATTTGACAGATTAATTTTGTTACAACCCCGACTTAGGGCCTAGGTGCGACACCCGTTAGTTGGTATCTGTTTTGAAAATATATCAGAGTTGCGGGTTATTAGCGGAAGTCTTTAAAATATAATATTAATTTATAAAATGCTAGGCCAGAATACCCGTTTTAATAATTTAAATACCAGCCATTAAAATATAATTCTTTAAAATATTTTGAATAAAATAACTGAGCCATCAGATCACCTCTAATGACTATGTCTCCAATCTTCTATCAGTCTTGCCTGTCAGTTCTATCCTTTACAGTTTTCCTGAAATGTGGGGGGAAAATACGTCAGCACAAAGCTGGTGAATCGTTGACTCAATAAAACAGTTTATAACAGTCGTTAAATACAAACATAGTTTTCTGTTTCACAAATTCAGCAGGAATGCCTGTCCATTCCCGGGATTTGTACCACTGCCCTACACACACAATTCAAAGGTTCCCCGAGTACATAGCCCCTGTTCGGATATAGCCTTCCCCTAGGCTATGTGACCCTGTTGGAGAACCGGTTATGACTGACTTGGTTTTGTATGCCAATTATCAATTATGTTTGGATCCAGACATATGTGTATTCGGTCTGAGTTGCTTTTTATTATCTATTTTGTATTATAACGATTTTAGAGATACGTAATCTCATGCAAACATTTATCAGACTCTTTGCAATAAACAATCTGTTTACTACAAGAGTAAAATCAGTTAAGAAGGTTTAACGTATTCACCTGGTGTTGTTAGTTCAGTGACGTTTGAAAACCTTTCATATCAGTATTGTCACACCCCGACCAAAGGCGGCAGAACATGCCGAGGTGTAACGATTGTCCATAAGCACATGACACTAATTAAAGTGATAATATTTAATAAACTCATTTCATTTCACAACATCGAAAATGTCACATAACAATTATCCATAAAATAACCATAAACAAGATATCACAAAATATGGCAAATTGATATTGTTCATTTTTACTAATATCCTAAGGTCTTTGATGTCGTTTTCTTCACAATCATAAATCAACCAAGATGCAAACCTGCAACATTTCATAAAATAAAGTTTGTCAACACAAAGGTCGGTGAGCAATTCATAAGTTTGATCAAATTAGTATATAATAAAGACAGCTACAAAACTTGCATACGAAACGAAAAATAAAAGTGGTAATTTGGATAAATAGATATCGCTAAACACATTAGCGACACCTAGCTATAAGGGGATGCCAAATAGTCTAGGATTTTATAGTTATCGTTAATTGCATTACGTTAACGACACCTTGCTATAAGGGGATGCCAAATAGTCTAGGATTTTATAGTTCCACCAACCAAAAGCGATAAACACATAGGCATATAAGCATAGAACACCAAATCGAGCAATTATTTAGGTAAAGTATACAACCACGTTTGTGGTTTAAGATTCAAATATAAAGCATTTTGTTGAATAAGTATGAAATGTCACCCCCAAAATAAAAGATGGAAAATGGGGTATGAAGTACTCACCTTCAAGTGGTAAACTTGAAAGATGATAATTTGGAGATTTGTCGGAACGACGAGTTTAACGCACAATGCCTAAAAAGAAAAGAAATCTTGAATTTAGAAAGGTTGTCTTGAAGGTCTTTAAACAAAATAAATGTTGAGAAATGTAAATAATTAAAGTTCAAGGTTTAAAATGTGACTATTTAAGAATTTATAATAATAACCCTTTAAAAATGTAAGTTTGCTCGAAACCGGGTTAAAGTATCTAACCTTAATATTTACTCAACCTATGTTAAGTAATAAGGTGGGTAAAATGCAAGAATGCAAATCCTTTTGGAATAAAGATACTAAAACGGGTTTTTGTATCGAGTGTTCGGGTTGTCGGTTCGGGTCTTGATAATTGGTCAAACCCAAAGTCAACTTTCCAAAATATTGAATGTTATGAGATAACTCAATAAAATTTAATAAGACTTAACCAAGTATGTAGTTCCATTGTTTTAGAACTAACAACGCACGTTAAGCGAGTGTTCGGTTTTGTCGGTCCAAACTTTGTTATGAGATCAAGTTGGATCCAACATTTCCAAGTACTTAAGAAAATATTTAAAAATCAATTTGTAACTATTTTTAAAGAAATATACAAGTTTTGATGGCTAAAAATACACACTTGTGTGTCTTAAGCGAGCAAGAATCGGTTTGGTTCGGTTTCCATCTCACAACAAGTTCATAAATGGTTTCCACATGTCCAAACACTAAAGAACTTGTATAATAATGTACAAATAAAAAAATACCAAAAGTTAACAATAAAGTCTTTAAACAAAAGTTCGGTTTTCGGTTCGGATCGTGTTTCGGGTTAAGACCGAGGTAAGATTCTACAAAACCATAACCATAGAATTTGTAAAAATGATTTTAGAAACTTAGATCTAACACTAAGTATGTTTAAACAAACAAAACTAGTAACAAAGTTCGGTTTACGGTTTAGAGCTATTTACGGTTAAACCGAAGCACAGACTTTTAAAAACCCATAACCATGGAACTTGTAAACATGACCAACAAACTAAAATAAGCAAGATAAATATGTATGAATAAGTTATATAGATGTATATATATCAAGGACACGAAGTCCTCCATGAAGCCTTGCCTTATGGGGTCCGAAACCTCACCGACCGGAATCGGAGAAGTAACTACCAAAGGTAAACAAGGGGTGTATATTATATATATGTTGCACAACCATAAACAAGTATTAATAAGGCTACATTAACTAATTAAGATGAAAGACCAAAATCCTTCAAGAACACTTAAGAAGATAACCTTGAATCTTTGATGTTTGAGAGAGTTTTTTTTTTTTTGGAGTTGTAGCAAGGGAAAATGAATAGGAAAGGTGGTGTGTATATAGGGTAATGTTGGTGGTCAAATATGGGTGTGAGACATAAGAGTTTTCATGCAAAATGGATCAAGACAAAAACACAAAACAACAAAAAAAAATAAATAAATAAATAAATAATAATAAATAAAAATAGGATGTTTTCAAGACCCAACAAGTGTGAAACAATATTGTAACATAAATCCATCATTTTGATTATAACATAAGCTTCGGTTTACAAATCGGGTCGGTTTACATAATAAACAAATACAAAAAAGAATATAAACAAGACCCGAAATTGACGAATGTCACAAGTATGCTGTTAACCTATATTTGTAATAGGTTTGCATAAATATATTTTTGATTAATCAGCAGACCTTAGGTCTGATCAGCAGACTTTAAGTCTGATTCAGTTCAGCAGACTCTTGGTCTGATCAGCAGACTTTAAGTTTGATTTAACTCGGCAGACCTTAAGTCTGGTTTTGCATAGCTTTAACCTTGACAAATCATTTGTTTGTATAAAACATTTGGACTTTTAGTCATTTTGTTTATTTTATCAGTTATATGTCAAGTTTTTTCTTCAGGAAGAAACATCTATACCAGGTTTCTTCTTCAAGTAGAAACATTACTTTAACTATAACATTTGTGAATGAATAGTATATTTCTTAATTATTAAGAAATACTATTTAACCATACCCTTTGCATGTAAATCATTACATTTCTTAATAATGAAGAAATAATATTTAACTATAACCTTTGCTTATGAAAAATTATATTATTTTTAACAGTTGATCAAGGTTCAGGCTATACCCCCGACTATGGTCTAAGCTATTATAATAATAATAAAAATAAAATAATAACTTAATCAGAACCCCTACCTCGTACGGGTATTTGGAGTTAATTGCCTATGACTGATTGAGCAGCACTTCTTCTCTACTTCACGTTCTATAGCTTAAACCGTCAGAACTTCGGAGCTTGGCACGTTCCACGAGATCGGCACGTAAACTGAGACTAGTGTGTGCTTTGTGGTGTGAAATGAAATGTCATGAGCCTCCCCTTTTTTATAGCCGAGTTTTGGTACCATCGCGTAGCGCGATGGTCCCGTCACCTAGGGCATCGCATAGCGCGATGTCAGGGGAATGACGCGTGGCTACTGACTCAGCCCTAGCGTCTGCCACGTGTCTCCCCATCTCGACACGTGTTGATGCGTCATCATAGACCATCGCGTAGCGCGATGGTCTTGTTCTTGGGCTCATCACGTAGCGCGATGGGTTCCTGGAATCAGATTTTTTTATTTTTATTTTTAGTCCCTCGTCTTTGATAACTTGTCACTTCTTGGTCATACTTCTATTTTCCAAAAATAAAAGCGGCCTTTATGTGACTTGCGGCGATGCAAGCGTGCGAAGTGCAAAGTGCACCATAAAACCGTTTACTGCCACCATAATAGTTGACTGCAAATTCTACACCTTTCTTTCGTATTTTCTCAATCCTACACCTATCTCGTTGCACTCTTGCTTCCCCACCTTTCTGTGTGTTGAATTGTTGAGAGTTTATATTGATGAGTGCTTGTATTTTAATAATAACAATGGTGACTAACTGGTATCGTGTCTTTATCAAAGGCCTTTGCTTCATTATGAAGACTTCTTTCGTATGTTTATTATTAAAATAATGAAGAATAAGACAACCCATATTATAACTTCTTAAATGCATATAATATTTGAATAACTATAGTTTGTGGTGAAAGGACTTGTATAAATGTGAAAATGGATCTTTCAAAACCCACATTGGTTCATAACAAGAAATGGACTATTCCTTTCATTTATTATATTGATGTGAAGTAAGGAATCATAGTAACATTTTATAGCATAATAGTGTGATTTGAGATTTTTTTTTATTTTGGATAAATTCTAGATCCCTTATCTTTCAAAGTTGACATTTTAACCCAAAATAAATATGGGATTTTCCGAGATGTTACAAATTTTTTGGGTTTTAATGCTCAAAATTTACCAATAGTGTGTATATCGTGACGAACGCAGCCAATACTGACCGAATTCGTGTCGACTCATCGTTGCAACACTCAGGTTTACTAACGCCCGTGTTTCAATACTAGGGTTTTGCCAACTGCCCCGGCACAACGCGCCCACGCCGTGTTGAAAAACCAGTTATTTCTATGTCACTTTCAATGAACAACTTGAAATTAAAACACGAATGCATCGCATCATATAGAAATGCAATTAATTTTTGCAAATCACTCAACAGATCCTTAACAAATATTAATAAACTATTACAAACAAACAAATCAATCAACATTCTAAATAGAGAGCAAATAATTTGCAAAATTACACACGGAAAACATTAACGATGATTGGCGCGGCAGTGATCAACTAAAATGTATTGGTTCCGCGAAGGCCGATAACCTTAGTAGCAAGAAAGACAATGACACAATGGTTGTTGGTGGTTTAGAAACGACAATGGTGATGGCTATATGTCTAGATCGACAAATTGATTATGGTTTTGATGGGTTCTGACGACCCGTGATTTTCTGACAAAGATTATCGATGAGACCAGAAAGTCCGATATCCCCTGGTATGCTGCATATTCGTTATATCCAAAGTTTAATTGGTGTTTGGTCAGCAATACATGTTTTCTGATGGCACTAGGTTAGTATTCTAATAATAACTAGCGGCAAATATGTGGTGTTTCCATCGCATATGGTGGTGAGGCGGGGGAGGTAAGCGGCAAATGGTGATTAAGACGAACGGGAGAACCGGCCCAAAATTGTTGTCAACGAGGGAATTAGGGTGACAATCCGCTGGAAAACGCCCAAAATCTTCACCCCTCACTTGATTTTTTGACATGCACCATGTTCTCATTCGCTTACAATCATTTAACTGTTGAAAAATAATACTAAAATGAAAATAAATAATTTTGTAAACAATAATAAAACATTTTTCAAATTGAAATTTAATAATCTAAAATTTGTCAATGATAATCGATGTAACCGATAACAAGTTAGATTTTACATTGATTGACAATGTCAATCCAGTTGGAACGTAACACTTTCGTGAGGAGGCTCTGATAAATAGTTGATATATATATTTATATCTTAATTAAAATATTATTATTATTGGATTAGCAAAACATAAGAAAATGCTAGTATAATTTATTTCCTTGCCCTGCAATAAACCCAAACCCCAAAAGACAATTCGAGAGCTGACTGTAAATTGAAACAAACCCTTAATTTCAATTTCAATGAAGACCGGAAGTAGACGCAAAACCACAACCTCCGATCTCCCACCGCCGTCTAAAGAGATCCCCCAAAATGAAGGTTATGAGCAGGAGGATGGTAAATCTCCCAAGCTTGCTGAGGGTTTTTACGTGATTGAGGTTGTACGGAGAAAAAGGATTCGGAAGGTGCTATATTATTATTACTACTCTTCTTTCTTTCTTCGTCTTCTTTTACTCTACTTGTTTTTTTAATTATTATTATGTTTCATTTAATGCTGACTTGGTGGTTATTGTTGCTTGCTTGTGACAAAAGGGGGTAAAGCAGTATCTCGTCAAATGGTGAGTTTCATTCCTAGCCAATATTACTTGTGATTTCTATGATATTATTATTATTATTCATGAACATAGTGTAATTTTGAGGCTTGTAAAGGGTTAGGGTTTTGTATTGTATTGTATTGTATTGTATTGTATTGTATTGTATTGGTACACTATCCTCCTCAAAAGGTTGCGCGCCACATCAAACGGCCGGGGAAACACAGGTCATATGTACGGACTGAATGACCGGTGGTCATGTGACTCGTTTCTTTGTTGCTCAAAGACTTAATACAGGCACTGTTCGTATGGATCTGTCCATGGTCGTATTAGGCGTTTCTTTGTCGGTCAGAGAAATAAACAATCAAATGGGCCATACGAATGGCTTTATACGGGCTTTGTTAGTGGTACGAGCCATTATACGGCCTGTTTAACGCCTTTGCGCTCTATCATCTCAAATGACCATTAACACGGCCTGTTTGACAACTTTTTGCCCTACAATACGGTCTGTATGGCCATACAACCTTTTAATCTAAAAAACAAAGAGAAAGCTACAAAAATGTCAGTGATTTTATGTATTGGAGTTAGTTTGTGATATTAAGGTTCAAACCGTTTTGCTAAATATATGTTTAAAGTTATGGAATTAGACTTCTAGAACTAAACATTGATGGTAATAGAGTCAATTTTGTATCAAATTAGCTTGCGAGTTTGAAATTGGTTTCTGCTCCTAAAAGTAGTCTAAGCATTACAACAATATAAAAATGAATCAGTTGATTAAAATATGTGTTTATGTTTTAATAAAGGCGCGGGTGGCCAGAATCAGCTAACACTTGGGAAACTGCCGAGAGTTTCGCGTCATGTCCTGATGTCATTGAAGAATTTGAAAGGTATTCCTCCTATTATTTTGCATTTCTTTTTTGTAATTTGTTTATATAAAGGCCATTCATGTTTATAAGCACCATAGTTAAACCTCTACCTGCGATTTTTCATTTCTGTTAACAAAATTTACATGTTTGACTATAATTATTTGCCCAAAGTAGGGGTGTGCGTAGGTCAGTTTTGGGCTCAAACCGGTCCAAAAACGGAAAATTCGGTTTTTGAGTTGCCGTTTTGGTTTGGGTTCTGTTCTGTTTGGTCTTGGTTTATCGTTTGGCTTGAAGCCTTGAAGTTTTTGGGCTGGATAAAGATTTGCCCAATATATAGAAATGATTTTTGGGCCGAAACTGACTGAAAAGTTTGTTTATTATGAAAACATAGAACCAAACCATCGATTTTGTTAGCGTTTGATGGTTCCAATTCGGTTTTATCTGTTTTAATTACATGCAAAGCTGAAACCGAACGCAAAGTTTTGTTTTTACGAAACATAAAACTATACCGTCAGTTTTTGTTTGGGTTTGTTATTTTGTTTTTTTATTTACCGATCAGTTTTCAGTTTCATGACTGTTGACACTTTCCCCTTTTTGTGAAACATGAAGCATGAGTGCCGGGAAACGCAAACGCAAACATTCAGTGGGTCCCACGTCACAATCAAAAAAGAAACAGCAGCAAGATGCTTCTGTTGTTGATGTCCACAACTCAAAGGTGACTGAAAACAATGTTGGGCCCACTAGCAATAATGGGCCCTCTAATCAATCAAACGGGTCAGATGGAAAACTTGGGGAAACTAAACCTACATCTTCCATGAATCAAGAAACCACAACCGAGTTTGGCATACATATTGAAGAAGACCCGGCTGAACAACCTGCAAAAGAACTCAAATCAGTTGATGAACCCAAGGTTCTTCGGGCCAGTCCACGAACTGGAGCTAAACGAAGGAAGTCGTGTGCGGTTAAACGGTTTAAGAAAGAATCGAACAAGAAAACAACTGCTGTTAATGATGTAATTGCGGAAGACGATACTAAGAGCGAAACTCCTCAACGTGTGTCAGTTGTTACAAAGATTATTAAGCCGGTTAATTATTCGGTCTCTGTGCTTAATGACACGGAGGAAGTGTGGGTGTCGTTTTTGGTCATGAGGTTTGTGATCATTCTTCTCTCTTTCCATTGTTTATTCATTAATAATTTCAATTCTGTTTCATGGTATTATTATTTTTTTATAAACAGGTCAGATGGTGAAGAGATCGTTGTTGATAACAAATACCTCAAGGAAAACAATCCACTTATGGTAAATACTCACTTTCCCTCTTGAAAACAAAGCATGTTTATTGCATAAACATATAATTTTTTTTTTTTCAAAATAGTGTTGGGAAAAGTATTTACCTGGTGGTGTTGGAAACTATTTACCAAATACGTGTTGTTCCTTTATTTTTTTTTCTTCAATCAATTCATTACAGTTTTTCATTTATTTTTTAACCATTCATTATAATTATTTCTTTTTTTCATCAACCATTATGGTTTATAAATATTATTATTATTTTGATTATAATATATCAACCAAAAAAGTAGAGATTATTCAGTCTGAAAGTAGATTATTGTTACATTCTAATATTTTGAATTAAATTTTTTTTTAAATTCACTTATATTTATATACCTGAATTTTTGAATCGTTGAATTTAATTGAAAGATAGAAAACAGTATAATGATTTCGTTAAAAATATGAATAATAGATTGAAACGATACCACTTTGGTCAATAAAAGTATTTTTGAAAGAATTTCCAATACAATGTTTTAAAAGTTGGTTGCCAAAAATAGTATTTGGAAAAAACTATGCTACTTAGAAATAAGAAACAAGGAACAATATGACATAATAGTGTTGATTTATTTTATGTTTATTGATAATGGCAGTTGATCAACTTTTACGAGCAACATCTTCGGTATAACAGCCCATCTGAATGAGCGAGTAGAGGTGCGATCTGGATATACCTCCTTTATCTATTTTTAATTTATTTGAAATCATCCTTTTGTAGCCAGGGAGCTTCTAACACGCAGAATAGACTAATGTGTGCATTCAATAGTGAAAGCATTTTATGTCTTCACTAGGTCTGGATGAATGCTGTTATGGACTGGTAAATATATCTTAGTTTCCACGGACATTACTCGTATGATGCGTAGTGTTGATTTATAACATATTACATTTTGACTTATGAGCTTGTTCGTATGCGCGTATGCTCATTTAATTTGCTGTTGTGTTTAGTTTATTAATCTTTTTGTGTTTTCGGTTGAGTATGTGCAAATTTCTAAAAGAAAAACTTTGACTAAGGTGGTGTTTGTTTTTGCTTAAAACATCTGCAGGAGGCTTATGTCTGCGAGCGCGTAGACATAAGCTTCTGAAGACTGTTTTTTTTAAATAACATCTGCAAACTGCTTTTATATTCTTAAAAAAAAAGCTATTGTTTAACTTCTTTTCACATCTTCACGTCTTCACATCTTCACGTTTTCACACTTCTTAACATCCTACCAACACCCAATGTCCAACACCACCGCCCCCACCGTCCGCCACCACCACCACCCCCACCGTCCGCCACCACACCGTCCATTACCGCCACCACCCACCGTCCGCCACAACCACCCACCACTACCACCACCATCCACCACCACCGTCCACCACCACCACCCACTCGTCGTCGGCCACAACCATCGTCCGCCACCACCACCCACCACCACCACCTACCATCTGCTGCCAACACCGCCACAACCATCGTCCACTACTACCACCCACCGTCCGCCACCAACGCTGTCCACCACCATCACCGTCCATCACCACCACCACCCACCGTCCGCCACCACCACCGTCCACCGCCCACTACCAACTATTTTACTATTCTACAGACGTTAAATGACTTCTATCTACTGTGATATGTATGATAGACAACTAATTTTCAGCTTATGCAGACGACACTCAGTTTATAAAACAAACAGTATTATATTTTCAGATTGCAGACATTCAGACCACATCTTCAGTTGTAGACATGCAATCAGATGAAATTAGATTACAGACAGTTTTTGTCTTAAAAACAAACAGCACCTAAATGTGAGTGGTAGTTGATTTTCTTTGATATTTACACAAAGCTATTTACAAATTATCAGATAATTTGAATACTTATGGAATTCCGTACTATTTGACCAATATGTTGAGATTTATGTCCACATATTGTGGTCATTTTCTTTAAGGAACCTCAATTAAAATATATTATGAAAAAAAATATTAAAAACCATTTTTTGTTTATGAACCTTCACTTTCTAGCAAGAACACGAATCAAGAAATATATGTTTACATTTGATTATTGATTATAAATGATGGATGTGTAATCTAACACTTTCAAGATCATAAATCCATCTTCAATTTGTAAATCAATATTTTCAACTAGCTATATAAACAAACAATATGGGTGCTGTGGGTTCAACAAATCTACTTATTCTAATAAAGTAAAATAAATGTGAACAAATGTCATGTTTTGGTTAATTCTTATATTTTTTTCCTTCCAAAACTAATATACCATAATATATGTAATAAATTAATAATTATTCACTTTTCTTTTACACTATATTTATATAATATCTATATATTTTTATAAATATAAATATTAACATATTATTTTACTATATATTTCAAAATACTTTGTAAATTCCAAAAATAAAAAACAAATCATGTTTCTCAAATGAAAATTGTTTCGGGTTTTTTGTGGAAGTTAAATTTGATTTTATGGGTCAAAAGTTGGTAAATAGATTGTTTGGTACAAGTTAACTACATTTAGTTCAAAATTTGTTACGAGTCAAATATGAAAATTTTGAGTATTTTTAAAAGTTTGATAAATGCAAAATAGATTTATCGTCAAATTTGTTATGGGTTCAAAGTGTTGACTTTAAAATGTCAAAAGTATGAAAGTTAAAATTTTAAACATGATTCATGTTCTTTATTTTTATGGGCATTTTTTGAAATAATCAAAAGGTTCGGAATTTGACAAATTGACTATTTTTCCCTCAACTATTAAAATTTAAGAAAAGATTGCGAACACTTTCGACATGCCATCTCCATGCTTATCAATGCTTCTAACTTTTATCAAATTTGAAATATTTATGTCAACATTAATTTTTCCTTCAATTGTGATCAGAACGTTGTATGGGAATCACGTTTTGACAAAACTGTGCTCAAATGAAACAAAATATTCACAAAATTGAATGGGTTAACATGTTATTTTTTATGTTGTCATTGTGACAAAGTCGAGAAGCCCTCTAAAACTTATCAAAATCTTTTTTATGGTGTCGCTCAGAAAAACATAGTTCTTGAAGAACATCCATTACTACAATTTAATGTCCTGCTTAATTTCTTTGACGGGTGGTAAATTGATAAATATATCAATAAAGGTAACGCCTCTTTTGTATTTAGGCTGAATGGTTAAAATTACTATCGTATTAGAAGTCTTACTTTCGAATTGGTTCATAACCAAAACCTTTTCAGTTATACATATATGACACCAAGAATGAATTTTTCAATAGAAAGAAGCATTCTCGGGTACGACTTTTTGTACAGACATTTTTTTATTAAGTTCATTTTAAAAAATCATTTTGTGATATAAATACAAGCATGTTGAATACATTTTTTTTCATATACGCTATGTAATTATTTGTTTTACTTATAATTTTATAATTGGAATTATCCCGTGTACGACACGGGCTCTAAAACTAGTTATATATATATAAACAATTGCAATCTTGTTTGTTTAGACAAGACATAATCAGGAAAAATGGACAGGTCTAGTTGGGTTACAGATCGAAAGTTTTTGGTAAAACTGAGTGCTAGGCTAAGACGAGTATAGAAAAATACAAGTGTATTCAATAAATGAGCGAGCATATGCCTGACTTTCGCTTGTCAGGCTTACCTCCTCGAGCCTACACGAGCTATTATTTATAATAAGTACCACACGAGCTACATGAGCTATTATTTATATAAGTCCTATTCAATATATTTATATAATAAGTACTAATTATAAAATTATGATAAGAATAAATAAATAAATAAATAATATATACTATGTTATTTATGATTATAAATGTGAGAAACTCACTATAAATTGAGAGTATTAAGATTTCTTTTTTTTAGAACTAGTTCTAACTCTACTCATAAGTTATTAGATCTCTTTTTACAACGAGACTTGAACACTCACAAGTAACAACTAAAAAGACAGCCAATAGTGTGAAAGAACGTTTGCGTAGGTTCTTAAGATATACTTTTGTAGAAAGCGGTTTTTGTAATATCGATGAGACTAAAACCTGAGGTTGCTAATCTTCATTATAGTAGTACTGAAAACACAAGAAAAGTAGTACAAAACCATTTATTTTAATAACAATTATAATATAATATTCAAAAGCCATTTTTTTTGAAAAAAATAGTCTAGGTTCCATTATTACGACAACATTGACGACCTTGACTTCCCTAAATACTTTTAACTATCGATCAATTCTTTTCTGCCAAAAGTAATTAAATATGTTGCTATTGTTATGATGATGTAAATATAAGAAAAGTTGGAAATTTTGAACTAACAAAATAAAAATATTTAAAACCCAATATTAGAAAAGTTTTGTAATACATATGTAAATAGGTATGATTTCAATTGAAAACCCTTGGTTTTGAAAACTTTAGAACCATTTGAGTGGAACCATACATATGTACATCATCTATTTTTTATTGGATTCACATATTTTCCTTTTTAAACATCTTTAATTACATATATCTCCAATCATAAAAATCAATTACATATTCCTCTCTTTAAAACATATATATTACATATTTATCCATTTTATAAAAAATAAACTTTTGATTTACTATTTTACCCTTTATATTATATATATATATATATAAAAACGAAAATACTAAAATTTTACGTGTCGTGATGTGGTCGCTCCTTCCTTTTATGGAAGCCACCAGATTGCTTGATTTTTAAATTGAGACCTCTCATTGATTTAACCCAAACTCATGGGTATGGGTCTTACCAAAACCAGATAGCTCTTAAACGGGTTATAACATCTCATTAAATTAAAAATTAATCTTACCAATTATTTGAAATAAAAATCCTATAAAATAGGGATATACTAAAAGTTAATATCAATTTAAAAAGAAAAAGATATTATTTATAATTAATAAACAATTTTATAGTAAAAAAACATAAGCGGGTCATAGGTCACCAAATTCATATAGCTTTTAAACGGGTTATAACATATTATTTATTTATGAAATCCTTTCATCATCAAACCCTAAGTATATTATTAACTTTCTTACAATAAAGAAAATTAAAATCCAAAAAATAAATATTAAAAAACAAAAAATGTAAAACAACCATTCTCTCAAACCATCAGATTGCTTTATTTGTAAATTAAGGTTTCTCATGCATTTGACCCGAATTCACAGGTAAAGGTCTCATCAAATCCAAATAGCTCTTAAACTGGTTATAACATCTCATTATATTAAAAAATAATCTGATAAAATATTTGATATGAAAATCCTATAGAATAGGGATATACTAAAAATTAATTTCCTATTTTATTTAAAAAAAAGATATTATTTATAATTAATAAATAATTTTATAATAAAGAAAATAAACGGGTAATGGGTATCACCAAACCCGATTATAACATATTATCTATTTATGAACCATTTTATCATAAAAAATCAAGTATATTAATTATTAACTTTCTTACAATAAATAAAATTAAAATCCAAATAGACATTTATAAATATTAAAAACGAATAATGTAAAGCAACCCCCGTAAAATCTAGTATATATATAAATTACAAATATATAAAATTAACCATCTTCTGCAAGTATTTTGTCTTCAAAGAGACGAAACAAAGAAACAAGTGTAAACGGAGTCCTCATCATTTCCGACTAGGAACCACCGCACCACCACCTCTTCATCCACTCCCTCTGCCACTCTCCTTAATACCCAATTTGTCACCGTAAACAACGACCCACCACACATAGACCACCACCATCAACATCTCGTTTTGCCGATCAACCCGTTTGACAACCTGATTCCTACCCGTCACATTCCGATAAAAGTAAATATGTTGTTTTTCACATAAACTGATTATAACCACATGATCACTAACTTACGACCAAAGACATTTACCTGTAGAATATCATGAAGAGTACCATCTGAACCATACTCACAAGCCCACGCTCTTAACCAGCCATTAACGCAAACTGTGTCATCAAGACAACTTAAGAGTCTTGAAAATGAGAAAGTGTCAGAAAGGGCAGGAGGCGAAATCACTAAGACAACTTAGAGTCTTCATATTTTATATTTTTTAAAACTATTTGCTCCTACCCCTGGCATTGATCAAACCAGACTGTAAAAACAAACCCAGACCGAAAAAGTGTGGACCGCTCTGACAGAACTTGTAAACTCTGATGAAATGTGTCGTCTGGAGATAAGTTGTTGACCATGTTTGACTGATAACCCTGATGAAATGTATCGTTGGACAGTTCAGGTTCCTTTTCCTGATGATAATCCTAAAGAAGCCAAGCTTGCCAGTGGTTAAGGAAAGCCAGGTTTGTCGGGTCGGTGAAGAGACAGGTGGCGGAAGGGTTTTGGGCTTGACTTTAAGTCATCATGTGGGCCCCCACTATAATCAACTTGCAGCACCTCCTCCCCACCAATATTGTACTCATTTTGAGAAGAAAACAATGTCGAATCCAACAGCATCTGCGTAGTGTTTTGCCAGCATATGAGAGTCCTGTTCTAGCTGAGCAGTTAACAATTTCATGGCTGCAGGGTCAATATCACAAAAGTTAAAGACGTTAGTAACAAGTAATCGTTCCTTTCCAAAATGTTAATTTTGTTTTGGTAATCATAAATATTGCATGATTATTTATAAAGACAATGAAACCGAAATAACCAAACCCAACCCAAAACCAGCAGTTTGGTTTTATGTTTTTTCAAAAACCGGTTTGGTTTCAGTTCTGCATGTACAGAAAAAAATGACTTTTGTTATTGATTTATGAATTGTAATTTTTTTAAAATGTTAACTTATAAAAAACTTAAGAAATGGTAAACACAAAATTTTAGGTAGGCCTGTAAATGAACCAAACTTTCAGTTAATCATTCGGGGGAAGTTCATTTACGTTTGTAATATATTCAATTAAATTTTCTAGGCCCGTTACAATTTAGTTTCAACAACTTTTTAGACCACCCCATTCATTGTTTTAGATCAGGTTCACGAACACGGACATGAACAAGAAAAATTGTACCAAGAGAGACCAAAAAGAATATGTTTTGATGAACAAGAGAAATTGTGAAATAAACAAAATGAGATCGTACCTACTAGCGTCAGGTAGTTTTGCAGTTGAAATGAAATTTTATACCAACTAATATACTTGCAGACCATGCTAATAAAAAATTTAAACTTGGTCCGTCTAACCCTTTGGTTATGGCTCCCACCTAGTATTGTAGTTTTGGTTGGAGCCTTGTTATCATGGTCTTCCAAGATTTAAGACCTTCATTTCTTTTCTCCCCCTTTCTCTCTATCTGGAGACCAATTGAAAACACTGAACAAAAAACATACATTTTTAACTCCCCATCTCCAATCACCCCTTAAATACATACGTCACATTATTCAAATTTCAAGATACATAATTCCTGCCAAACAACATGTTACAAGTCATTTCTTCTGCAGACTGTTGATTTTCTGAAAAATTAACGCTCTGCATCATCTGTTTTTTCTCTTTCTTATAATACTCAAACTCAACACGTCTCCCACTTTTTTCAAGACCACCCAACAACACATTATAAGTTCCAACAACCACCGCAATCCCAGCATCCTTCATTTCCTTAAGAACCTGTAATCCTTTAGAAGTGTTTCTCGAAGCAAAGTTGGCTGCCATCAAAGCAGTGTAGGTTGTCGTATTCTTCTCATTATCAGGCAAAAAGTCAAATACTTTTGCAGCTAAAACAGGCTTGTTAGCACACCCAAGCTTGTATATCAATAATGCACTTTGATGAACTCCAAGAAATATTCCATTGTTAACCATTTCGTCAACAATATCCACAATCTTTGGGAAATAATTCGTCCTGATAAACAAACCAACCAAAGAAACATACAAAGCTTTCTCATATTTGATCCCCATTTTCTTACCAAACTCATATGCCAAAACAGCTCCCTGAGGTCTCTCGTGAGCAGTGTACGCGTCAATAACTGACGAAACAATATCGGGAGTCAAAAAGACGTTTTTGTCAATCATATCTTTCAGTAAAAAGTCAACACCAATAAAGTGTTTTCTGGTCAAAAGATATAGCATGAGTCGCTCATCGGCGGATATCGTGTCGGAAACTGTATCCTTTACTAGTGGTTCAGGCTTCTTGTAACATATAGATAAATGACGATTTGACTCCTTAAGAAGAACATCACTTTCCCCTGCGTTTCTTAAAGTTTCAAGAGCTTTTGCATATACCGGTTGGCGAAGGACAAGCAAGTTTTCTTTCATATATTCAAGAATTATCATCATAGCCCGTGTTTCACCTGCTTCGCAACAGCTTTCAACTAAGATGTTACACGCAGCTTTATCAGGTTCTACTCCTGCTTCTTGCATCTTTACAAATATGTCTAGAACTTGATTAAATTTTCCTAAAATCATTCACCAAAAACTAAAATCATTGTAAGATAATGCGGCCTTAAACGGTGAAACGAACGTATGTAAAAACTAAAAACAACACTGACCAGAACGCGCAAGATGCTCCATTAAGACCGTGTAGGTGAAACAATTGGGCGGGCAACCAGCCCGAACCATCTCCTTATAAACCTTAGCAGCCTCTTTAACCCGACCATGGCTAAACAAAACCTTCATAAAAGCGGTGTACGAGACGACAGTGGGAACAAGACCTTTATGTTTCATCTGCTCCCATAACTCGACTGCCCCGTGAACTTCACCGTGGTTTGAGAGCCAATGCAGCATTGAAGTATAAGTGACGACATCAACCTTGGCCCCCTTTTGGTGCATTTGATTAAAGAGGAACTTCACGGAGGAAAGGCGGCCGGCCTCTCCGAAAATATCGAGCATTGTGGTGTAAGTGAATTGGTCATGCTTAAAGTTTGGGAGGCGGGAAGCCCAGTTGAAGAAAAGCCAGGCCTTTTGCATTGGGGGGTGGGTTTTGAGGACTTGGGTGACGGTGTAAGAGTCCCATTTGATGGTTAGGGTTTGTAGCTGCTGTTGGGCGGAGTCCCAGGGTGAGTAACGAAGGATGTTAGAGATGCTTCTGACTGTGTGCTTGGTGTATACTTTAGCACTGCCTTTGATTCTTGATTTGGGGGTTTTCTTGAAATGTTTGAATTGGGTTTGTGAAGAATGGAAACCATTAATAATAATAAAGCTGGAGGATTTTGAACACAAGAAGAAAAGGGGTTTGAGAAATCCAAATCCAAATCCAAATGGGGGATTCATGAATGAATGTGTTCAGATCAAGAAGAAACCAGTGCTATTGTTGCCCCTGTATTAAGCCTTGTGCTCATGTCCAATGACCACGATACTAGTCTTTGAACAAGAGGGTAACAAACAACTCAGATGGATAAGTTTAGAAGCAAACGTGAACAAGGAGGAACATAAATGAATATAGATAGAACAAGGGTGATCATGTTAGTTCGTTTAAAGCACAAACATGTTCGTATTCGTTCATTTAAAATCTAAACGAACAATTCATGAACGTAATTGAACAAGGGTTAACGAACATAAATGGACAAATGTAAACGAATAAAAAAAATTAAAAGGGTATAAATAAACAAAAACAAACAAATATAAAACATTAAGTAGATGATTATCTAATGTTTCATTCTAAAATGAACATAAACGAACATAATGATCGAACATAAACAAGCATAAATGCATCAAAATAGGTTCAAATAAATATATAAATTCTGAATGAATATAACAAACTTTTTATGATTAATTAAATTAAAATAATTAATTACAAAAATATAACTGTAAAATGATTAAAAACAAAAATCTTAATAAACCCGCATGCCATGCGGGCTAAAAGCTAGCAACTATATATATTAACTAGATTTTATCCCCCGTATTACGGTGGTTGTTTTGCATTAATCGTTTTTAATATTTATATATGTATATTTGGATTTTAATTTTATTTATTATAAGAAAGTTAATAATTAATATACTTGAGGTTTGATGATGAAATGCTTTCACAAATAAATTATATGTTATAATACGGTTTAAAAGCTATCTGGGTTTGGTGATACTCATTACCCGTTTATTTTCTTTATTATAAAATTATATCTTAACTTTAAATAATAGCTTTTTTTAAAATAAAATAGGATATTAATTTTTAGTATATTCCTATTTTATAGGATTTTCATATCAAATATTTGATGAGATTATTTTTTTAATATAATGAGATGTTATAACCCGTTTAAGAGCTATCTGGGTTTGGTAAGACCTTTACCCGTGAATTCGGGTCAAATGCGTGAGAAACCTTCATTTACAAATAAAGTAATCTGATGGCTTGAGAGAATGGTTGTTTTACATTTTTCGTTTTTTAATATTTATTTTTTGGATTTTAATTTTCTTTATTGTAAGAAAGTTAATAATATACTTAGGGTTTGATGATGAAAGGCTTTCATAAATAAATGATATGTTATAACTCGTTTAAAAGTTATCTGGATTTGATGACCCATGTCTCGCTTATGTTTTTTACTATAAATTTGTTTATTAATTATAAATAATATCTTTTTCTTTTTAAATTGGATATTAAATTTTAGTATATTCTTATTTTGTAGAATTTTCATATCAAATAATTGGTAAGATTAATTTTTAATTTAATGAGATGTTATAATCCGTTTAAGAGCTATCTAGTTTTGGTAAGACTCATATCCATGAATTTGGGTTAAATCAATGAGAGGCATCCATTTAAAAATCAAGAAATCTGGTGGCTTCTATAAAAGGGGGAAGCGACCACATCACGACACATAGGATTTTTAGGTTTTCGTTTATATATATTATAAATTAGAAATTTCAGATATTTTGAATAAATTTTTGACATCAAGTATAACTTTTAACAAAATTACTAAACTAAATACTTTTATCCAACATTCGGATATCTTTGGATATCATAATCCGAATTCAAATTTTTGAATATCTTAAATTTGGATTCGGATATTAAAACTCATTATCCGAAATTTTTATAGATCCGAAACTTTTCAAATAACAAAATTTGAACACCTCTGCCATAAAATTCAGACACAAGTCCAAACAAAACCCACTAAACCTAAAATATGCTGCCATGCCCCGTTGTTTGGTGCTGCATTTGGATGTAAAAATCAAGATTACTTTGCAACTCAAAAAAAAAACTTTTTAGTCATTAATTGTTTTATTTATCTATTTATAATAATATTATTTAAGGATATTTTATCACATGTGTCTCTTAAATTACGTGGCATAGATGAGTTTTTAGGGTTTTCTTAACTCATAAGAGTTTTCAAATTACACACTAGCTTTAGAGCCCGTATACCATACAAAACGGTCCAAATAATAAAGTTATAAATAAAGCAAATAAGTACATATTGTATATGAAAAAATGATTATATCTATGCTTATATCTATACTATGTGTACATATATTGATTTTATTTATATCAGAAAATGATTTTTTTTTTCAAAAAAAATGAACTTAATAAAAAATAATAATAATAGTAACGCAAGTGCAAAAACATACCTGAGAACGTCCATCTATTGGAAATTTGATTCTTAGTATCATATATATATATGGGAAAGTTAACGTACAATAATCGCTTAACGTACATGACATACGCGACAACGTTCAGCTAAAACGTTCAAAACCTTTAAAAGTTCAGGTAAAAACTTAAACATTCAGCTAAATATGTTCAGCTAATACGTTCAAACCTTTATAAGTTTAAGCAAAAACTTTAACGTTCAGCTAATACGTTCAAATCTTAAACGTTTAATGTCAAAAACCCATCATCCAGAACTCGAAATTGATCGATTGAAGCTTCAAATTGATGATTAATTGAATCGATTTCAAAGATTAACCGATCAATTGGCTTCAATTTCAATTTCAATTTCAATTCAACCAAACAAACCTGTGACGAGTTTTGCATTTTTCCGATGAGTTTGTTGTCGACGGCGATGATGGTGATGAAGAGCGTTGATGGCGCCGGCGAGCGGAGGTGAAGGAGGTGTGCTGATGTCGGTAAGGGGTGGTGGAGATGGATTGAGGGAGAGGGACGAACATATTAGTGTAATTGTGATTTTGGGAATCAACGGTTAGAAGTGTCGCATACTTAATATACGATAAAGGATTTTTGTATTTTATCCTTTATATATATATATATATATATATATATATTTGAAAGAATTTTGGTTGTGAACCAATTTAAAAAAAAACTTTTCATATAATAATAGTTCTGAGCTACACCTTGAAAATGATTTTTATAATTTTGAGAGGGCTTCTCAACTTTGCCATAATGACAACACATGAAAATAACACGTTAACCTGCTCAATTTTGTGAATGTTTTGCTTCACTTGAGCATAATTTTGTATGACATGTTCCACACATTACATTTTAGAAGCATTGATAGGCCTAGAGGTAGCATGTTGAAAGTGTTCACCGTCTTTTCTTAAATTTAACAGTTGTGGGAAAAATAGTCAATTAGCCAAATCTCGAATCTTTTCATTATTTCCAAAAATGTCATTGAAAATAAATTCAAAACACGTTTATAATTCTAACTTTATTTTGTTTGACATTTTCAAGTCAAAACTTTGAACCCGTAACAAATTTAATGATAAATCTACTTGCATTCTTAAACTTTTAAAATACCCTGGTATATATTATTACATTTTAACATATATATAGTTTAGTAAATTAACTGAAAAATAAATGGATAGATTTAAAGCATATATTTATAATTTATAAGAATATTTATTTTTATAAAAATGTATATATAATATAATAGAGTTTAAAGAAAAGTGAATAATTTAATCATGCTATAGATATAATATAAATGGAGTATAAAATAAAAGTAAATAATTATTGATCTATGTCATAGTTATTACTTGGAAGAGAAAAAAATCAGGAGTTTTAACCACAAACTAACAATTGTCTGCATTTATTTTAATTTAATAAAATAGATATGTATGTATGTATAAGTGTAAATTTCCAATGATCATTATTTATTATTGTTACTTGGGTACTTTGAAGGTGTAGGGCGATACCCGTTTCCATTAATACGGTTTTCGTCTATGTGGATTATACAAATTTACTTTGAAAGTAGAGGGTGATACTTGTTTCTAGTGATGTGGTTTTCGTCTATGTGGGTTATTCAAATTTGCTATTTCAATTTAAAAGTTTGAAATTTGTCTTTTTCGTCTCTAATGTTTCATTTCCGTTACAATTTTTGTTCTTTTGGTTTGTTAAAATATGCTATTTTAGTCCAAAATTTGTTAACGAGATGGATGGAAATTGCAATAAAAATGGAACCTAAGAAACGGAAAAGACAAATTTTAAAAATCTGGATTGAATTATCAAATTTGAACAAATCCGGGGGATGAAAACTGCACTAATATGATGTGAATCTCATATACAAAACAAAAGAAAAAGACGTATACAAAGCCAGAGTAATTTTAGACTTTTATTCACTCATATAGACTTTTACTCACTAATATATTCACTCATATAGGTTACAAACGAATATTTTTAGATTTATATTCACTCGTGCACGAAACAAAAGAATAACTTTAAAACTTTTACTCATTTCAATGAAAAATTTGCGTCTCTATGACTATCTTAATAATTATATAAATCTCAGTCGTTCTCTCTTTTAATTCCTTTTATGATTTAAATTTAAAGGTCTATTTATTTAAATTTTAATTATTTAAAGCTAATACTTAATTGCTTATACGTTAGTTCATTATAATCTAATCTTATTATATACTCTATAATTAATGCATTGTAACATTTTTCAATAAAAATATATATTGCTTAAAATTTATTCTATTTTTTCACAACCCACAAATGTTATCATGTTATAATTTGATTAGGGTGTAAATAAATCCTTGAAACCGATCAAACCTTTTAAATGAAGCCACTCGATCGGTTCACTCGGTTTGAAATTTGAACAATTTGAAAACCAGGTTAGAAGTTCGGCTAGCGATTTGAATTTTGAAACGCTTATGAAAACTGAACCATCCGTCACAGTTTTTCAAAACTATAGGTAGTAATTCAGCTCAAAGTTTATATTAAAACCACCCAAAAAAAATATATGTATATATATATAGTTGACTTAACCAGCTTGTGACTGAAAACCTCATGGAGAAATTAATCAGTGCTTGTTAAAGTTTCTTGTTGGTTGGTGGGCAAGTGGCATAATTATTAATTTGTTATCTTTTTATATTGGTTGGTTTATCAATAATAATAATAATAATAATAATAATAATAATAATAATAATAATAATAATAATAATAAGGGAATATGTTCTAAATTTCGTCACGATAGAAAAATCTTCTGACTTTCCAAGAAGTGCTCCAAAGCCCAATAATAATAACCAAAAGTCTCTGAATTTTAGGTCAGATTTCATACACAATTTTCATTCAAAACTTATTATATAATAATAATAATAATAATAATAATATTCACCATTGTCATTTTCACACACAAATCCGCAATCAACTGCATACATACTCTAAAGACAACTGTACACACATACCAACCAACCTATGTATCTATACTTTCACGCAGCTTGTACTTGATCAGTTGTTAAGGTTGTAGTGACAAAATGGTGAAGCTGGTTTTTTGTTTAGTGGTGGTGTTGTATGTGAGTTTATGTTATGCCGGGAAGAAAGTTGAGGTTTTAAAGTATTTGAGTCGCTTAAATAAACCTCCGATAAAATCGATCAAGGTGTGTAACATATTCTTTCATTTCTTAATGTCACTAACATATTTTATGAGTTGTTGAATTGTATATGTGTTTCATGGTTAGCAGAGTCCAGACGGTGATATAATAGATTGCGTTCATATCTCACGTCAACGGGCGTTTGATCATCCATTTCTTAAAAACCATACCATTAAGGTTTGATTATGAACTTATATTTTTTAAGTGTATGTTGATGAATTAATGATTAAAGGTAGATGAGTTTTGATTGAATACTGATTGATGAATTAATGATTATAGATGGAACCAAATTATCATCCAACTTGGATAAATAATAATGACATCAAAGTGTCATCCGTGATGAATGAAGATGGACCATCTTCATCATCAAAGCCATCAAAGCATGGAACAATAACTCAATTATGGAACTCAATCGGGCAATGCCCGAAAGAGACAATCCCCGTTAGAAGAACGAAGAAAGAAGATGTACTTAGAGCGAGTTCTGTCAAAAGATACGGAAAAAAAGGTTATTCTACTTTTGCTAAACCGAACTCCATTGACCCCGACCTTATTAATCAAAACGGGCATCAGGTATACCCGTTTATATTTTTGTGTAATATGAAATAATCAAATACTCAAGGGGAGTTTTTTTAGCATGCAATTGCGTATGCTCAAGGGGAGTTTTACGGAGCAAAAGCAACGATGAATGTTTGGAACCCGAAGATTCACCAGCCTAATGAATTTAGTTTGTCTCAAATTTGGATATTGAAAGGCTCTTTTGCTTCGGATCTCAATAGCATTGAAGCAGGTTGGCAGGCAAGTTAACAACCCATAAAGTTAGATTAGAGTAGTAAAATGATTAAACCGCGTTACATATCTAATAATTTAACATATGCAACCTTATTGAAACAGGTGAGTCCGGATTTGTATGGAGATAATAACACCAGACTCTTCATCTACTGGACTGTAAGTTTTAATGTATTCGACAAGGACTCACATAGGATTCTAGTGAGTTGCATCTTGTAAAATGTTTTATGACTTGGAATATTTTGTGCAGAGTGATGCATATCAAGCAACAGGGTGTTACAATCTTCTATGCTCCGGGTTTATTCAAACCAACAATGAGATTGCAATGGGAGCTAGCATATCTCCTATTTCACAGTTACATGGCTCTCAATTTGATATTACCATACTTATCTGGAAGGTATCTTCTTCAAATTATTTATTTTGTTGTATGCAGAGCAACGCCTTGTGTATATTATTAACGTGTATCACGCCCCGGCTTCTGAGACGTAATATTTTAGCTCAAATAATTTATAATACATCATCATGGTGCATAAAAGTTGAAGAAAATGCCAGATTTACATATAAGTTATTTTAAATATGCTCTAAGATATTGATTTTAAAAGAAAGATGCAATGAGAATATCTGTCATTTATTCCTCTTGTCAGGATTTTATGTTTTAATAACCATATTAATATTTATCTTTTTTAAGTAGATGATTCTAGAGAATTTGTACAAGACAAAGATCTCCTCTTTGTGCATCTACTGAGGCACAAGTTGCAACTACACCTGTAAATGAATTGAACGAATAGAACATGCTTGTTCGTGTTCACTTGTTTAACCTTAACCGAGCAGACGAACATATACTTAAACTGATGAAATTTCTTGCTCATGTTCGTTTGTTAAGAAATGTATGTGATCTTGTTTGTGTTCATTCGTTAATCGAGTACCCAAGGGTTAGTTTTAAAATCTGATTTGGTTGAGGCATAACGGGCCTATTAGTATTACAGTAAATGTGTAAACGGACACAAATAAAATGAATGTTCATTCGGAAGTGAACGAATATTCACAAACGTAAATGAATGATCAGACACGTTTTCATGTTCGTTTGTTTAATGAAAAATAAGTCAGCATAAGTAAGCTCTCCACCAAAAAAGTTCACTAATGTTTGGTTCGCTTACATGTATTTTACCAAATTTTGGTAGGACCCGGACGAAGGGAACTGGTGGATGCAATTTGGGAATGGAAAAGTGTTGGGATACTGGCCAGCTACACTCTTTTCGTACTTAACCGAGAGTGCATCAATGATACAATGGGGTGGAGAAGTGGTGAACACAGCCTCGGACGGGCAGCACACGACTACCCAAATGGGTAGCGGTCAGTTCCCTCAAGAAGGATTTGGTAAAGCAAGCTACTTCAAAAATATACAAATAGTCGACGAGTCTAACAGTCTAAGAGCTCCTAAAGACATTAACACCTTCTCGGAGCAGCCCAACTGTTATGATGTTCAGACGCGCAACAATGGTAATTGGGGCACCCACTTTTACTACAGTGGACCGGGTAGAAACCCGAACTGCCCATAAAAAGATTGGAAATGAAATGAAATGTTGGTAAGTTCATTCTTGATTTTGTGGTAGGAAATTTTTGTGCTTGTTATTCATGGGCAACTTCCATAAATATTAGTTGATATGATTTGATTTTCTGGATCACAAAACTATAGCAATAATGTTGATCAAATTTTGATAGAATTGACGTATATTAATGACTATAGAAACAAGTTACTACATTATACATATATGGATGGATACCACTCAAAGGTCATATATGTAATTGGGGGGGTATTTACACTATTTTGACGAAAATTCTAGGCCGAATTGCTAGCTACGTTTTCAGGAAACCACTATTCAAAGCGGTCAGATTGGATATGCAACCCGGACCCGGCAATACCACATTTAACAGTTCGGTATTAGTTTAACGTTTTGAACCGGTTTTTTTTTCTCAAAACATTAGTCCATAATAAGTTAATAAAAATGATAAAATTGCTTTATTTACATACACATAATTAAATATTCTAAGTATGAAGAAGTATATGAAAAACAAAATTAAATGGTTCAGTCGGTTCATGTAACCGGTCACGAGTTCCATGATGGATCAAACCATAAGCAGAGGCGGACCTATTACCAAAGGATGGGGGAAACTACCCTCCATAAAGAACATTTAGTGTTACTTGCGCTCGAAAATCTCGAGTGCCTATTTTGGTTAAATGCCCCAATCGCCTCCATAAAAAGAATCTTGAGTCCGCCACTAATCTAGTAATCCTTAAGTCAATAACCTCTCAAACCGAACTGTGGAATTGGATCATTTAGATGTCATACTAGTCAAACCGTCCGATTTGTCTCAGTTTAGATGGTTTAAACTATTTAAACGGTTTCTGTACATAGTACACCATATCTGCAATTGTGTTGAACATTGCCACAATATTACAATGGAGATTGTTTAGATGAGAAACTTTGAAGGGTTAAAGGTCTTTTTTAAACAAGGACTGTTAAATAAAAGATTCATACTTAGGTCTGTTTTTTACAATCTTCACAAAATATTTAAATCAGTTAGGTAAATTTTGTTATTTTCCTTTTTAACAAATTATCATTCATCTAATCAAGCACATATAAAAACAACATAAACAAACAGACATTGTTCCAACCCTCACTCATCATTCCAATCTAAACAACAAAACCTTCTAAAGAATCTTGATGTTCTTTACTTCATTTCTACAAAGAATTGACTGTAGAACACTTGTATCTATATGTAATTATACAAAGTTCACGCTTTTGTCTTCCTTCGATCATCCAATGCCTAAAGAAAACAGATGGTCGCGCATTAATAACTTACTTTTTTAGAAATTCAGTATAAATGTATAAAACCATTTTAGAAAGAGTCAAAAGTCGAAAAAGATATCAACTTGAAAGATACCTTGCTTTGGAACATTCTCATGGTCAACACGAATGTGTCACGCATCCTACACACACACACACAAAAAATAATAATAATAAGAATTACTACGATTTCTTATAGTAAGTTCAATCTTAAAGTTAAATGAAAAGATGCATACTTTGACTATTTAGGTCAAAATTGCTACTTTCAAATTCAAAATTTTTAGTCATCATTTCAAATTTATATTAAAGATTTGTTTTATGTAGTAGGTTGTCATGCGTATGTAAAAGAATGTGAAGAAAGTCAAAACACCAGGTTACCTAACATCGTTGAAAGTAAATGGATGTGAAGAACCATCAGGACGGGTCAACACGAATTGTGTAGTAAGCCCTGCAGGGATTTTGATCTGCAACAGCATTACAACAAAGTCAAACACCGAGTCAACGTATTATCTAAAATATTGTCATCGTCAAACATGGTAGTTAATGCATTTAACTAATATTCAAGAAAGAGTGATCCTCAAAACCATTATACTTGACCACCATTTGACCCTTCAGCCAAATTGAAGAAATTACCCATTTGACCCCTTCAGCCAAAATAAAGAATTTACCCATTTGACACGTTTCAGCCAAAATTAAAGAATTTACCCATTTGACCCGTTTCAGCCAAAATTAAAGAATTTACCCATTTGACCCACTTCAGCCAAAATTATAGAATTACCCATTTTACTCATTTAAGCCAAAGTCAAAAGAATTCGCCCATTTGACCCGTTTGACCCATTTCAGCCAAAGTCATGAAATTCACCCATGAAAACTATATTTTGCATACCAAAGATTCACTGGAATATTTCTCCTCGATAAAAATTTCTTGCGTGCGATGGATCTTTATCTGGTAGTTGAATCGTCTCAAAGAAAAAGTTGTTTGTTCCCATCTCTCAGAAGGATCCATCTGCAATAGCAGCCAAAAGTAAATAACTTGTTCTACAAGTAAAAATGCAGTAAAATATTAAGAAACACGTTTATATATATCGCACCAGCATGAAAACATTAAATGATGCTTGACCCTCTGACATAAATCTGTCAATTTCCTGTTGCATTTCTGAATCTGCAAAATACCATTTTCAATATGAGGTTGAAAGCACCAAACTTTTTAACAGTTGAACTATTATGAATTTGAAAACTGTTAAAAAAACAACTTACCACATGATATTTTGTTTTGTTCATTGGCAAAGAGTCGCACTATTTGCCCCTGAAAACAAAACAATTTTGTATTGTTTTTTGTGATAATAACAACAAAAGTTATTGTAAATAACGAATAGAAGATGCTTAAAGAGTACCTGTCGACCTTGGTCATCCATTGGTATGCACTCAACAGCGATAAGTTTGTCGACATCATCGGCTGTAACTACATATTCTGGATTTGTGGCTCCTGCCATACAGAAAATTCTGGATCAAGATTAGGGGTATAAACAGAAAAAGCAGCTCGTGAGCTGCTCAAGATCGGCTCGCTTAAAGCTCGAACAAGCCTGAGCCTAAAGGTAAGCTCATTTAACAAACAAGCTCAGGCCCGAGTTTCACTAGTGAAGCTCAAGTAGGCTGGCTCACGAGCCTAAACGAGCAATTATTTATATAGTTTAATGTAACATATTAAATATAAATTTACATAATAATAATAATGAGTATATAAAAATAACTATACAATATATGTTTAGTTGCATATAAAATTATAATTATAAATACATATAAATTTAATACCTATAAAATTAATAGTTACAATGAGCTCAGGCCAAGTTTCAGCCCTTTTAAACACAACTATTTCAATAGGGGAAGTGTAAACATAGCAAGACTGCGGGTTGAGTAACAGGTCAAAACCAGGTCGGTGAACTCGAAAACACATTTTTGTCCATTTCTTTTATAAGATAATTAATGTGTTGAATAAGATTACAAAAAACAATAAAGTACAACAATTATTTAAATTTTGGCACATTTAAGGTAATCAATTAGTAGTCGTAAAAGTTTTGGCAAAGATTAGTTTTCAAATACTCACCCTCGATGTACTCCCTAGTGCCATCTTGAAGGTGACGGACCCACTGATAGAGAAGCAAAAGGAATACATGATATATCAATCGTTACATAATGTGATAATGTAACTGAATAATAAATAATTAAATATTTCATCAAGAAGCTTCTGTACCTGAAACATGCATAGTGACGTCCCGCGCACGGGAAACCCACAACCTAAAAGTTTGCCTCCTGGTTTTGCGTCTCCAATTATTTGAAAGTTTTCTACTCCAGGGCCATCTTGTAATTGAAAATAATACATGTCAGCGTTTACAGCATGTTATAAGAGCTATATTGTTAAAATAATGAGCTAAGCTTCTAAAAAAAACATTTAGGGGGTTTTAAGCATTTGGGATGACATTTGAGAACTTTTGACTTATAAAATTTAACTCATTTGACATAAGCTAGAACCGAATTTTAAGTAAATAGACCGTACCGGCCATCTCTACTCATAATAATTACATCAAAAGAGAATTATGAGACTAATAAATAACTTCCAGTAATTATGTTTGCTACCTATAGCATAAGAATCTTCCCCATCATTGGACTGTGGCTGAAAATTATCATCATCGGTTCCGTCTTGAAACCCATTGTTCACCCTATTATAGTCATAAGCACTATCCGCGTTTTGACTGATAATAGAAAGTAACAAAAATTCAGTAAAGTATTTAAATAAAGAAAGACAGAAATTTAGGGTAAATTTGAGATTTATTATGCCAACCTAACGAGCCTTGATTCAAATTTGGTGCGATAATCATTGTCTGCTGATTGACTCATTTGACCATTGAGCATCAAGCTAGTCCTTTCTCTATTGTTGTCATCAGGTGCGAATTTAGAAACCTCGTAATTTTGTTCCAAATGCCTGCCACCTGTCGTATTGTTATAGGGTGAAGGCGAAAACCATTGCTGATCCTGAAATTTAATAAGAAAAATACAAAAATTAATAAAAATATTTGCAAAAATTAAAACATACAAACATTGTTAAGATAGTGATCATACTTGAGATGCTCTGATTTTCTGCTGCATTTGGTCGTGCAAATGCTGCGAATTAAAACAATGTAAACATTGTTAAGATGCGGATAAACATCACATATATAACTGATCATATGGTTAATAAAAGTTCTTAAGTCTTGGTTTAGTAGAAAAAGGAGATTAGCTTATCATCTTAATAGCAGACTTTTATATTTATATTAAATTACATTAATTGTATGGAAATTATGAAAAAGGAGAAAATATTGTTGGTGCCTGGGTCAATCTAACTCAACCAACCTGCATGTAGGCTGTAAATGCACTGTACGTTCAGCTAATCGTTCTCAGGAGTTTGTTTATGTCCGTTTATTTAATAAGCAAACAAACATGAACAGATTTTTTTTTTTTTGTTCATTTATTTAGAAGAACAAACATGAAGTCATGAATGCATCTTTTATTCGTTCATTATGTTCATGAATGTTTGTTTTAAGTTCATTAGTTTGCGTTTCTTTAAGTTGGTTTGTTTGCAATATTAATATATTCATTTAAATTATTTAGCCCATTACAATTTTCTCTTGTTTCAATAACTTTTTGGGCCTGGCACATTGTTGTTCACACTTTTAATTGGTTTTAGCTCAGTTATGTCAGTTCATCTATATTCAGTTATGTTCGTTCTTTTACATTTGTGATCTGTTTATTTATAATGTTAACGAATGAACATAAATAAACACAAAAAGCCTTTTTCATGTAATTGTTCATGTTTGATTGTTTGTTTGGTTAAGAGTTAAACGAATGAACACAACATGCTGCGCTTGCATTCGGTCGCTTCGTTCACAGGCCTGCCTCTATATGGCGTAGGGGTGTGTGTGTGTGTTGGTGCAACACATGTGAGGCTGTGGGCAAAGGAAAAAAGGTCATTTTAAACCTTTATGCTATCTGAAAGAGCTGCAGCATTTGTGGCAAGAGGCAGAACGCCATATTCAGCCAATAGTCCAACCAAGGATGACATGAAGATATACCTCTCGTCCTCAGCAACCTGTAACATTACAAATGTAAAATAAAAAAATGGCAATTAATACGAAACATAGAAAATGGAAAACATCACGCGACCTGTGACTTACCTTCAAATCATGGGCTAATTTTAGATTTTCATCAAGAACATCTTTTCTATGCGCCAGTTCATTGGAAGCCGACATGATAGCTTCATTTTGCCTCTCATCTAGAGCCTGTCACTCATTCAAAATATTCCATATTATAAAAAGTAATTTAAAAAAATACGAGCTAAAAGATAAGGTTGTTAGATATAAAAGAAATAGAACAAACCAGTCGTAGCTCGGAAAACTTCTTTTCCAATGTATATTTTTCATTCAACAATTGTCGCTCCTAATATCACCAAATGCAAAGTTACAAAATAATATTCTATGCGTGAGATCAAATAAGAGATAAACCATACCTTGACACTTGCCAAGGTAATTTGTTCTCTAAGATCCCGGATTTCCTCCTTTTGAGCTTTCACGCGTGCAAGACGTTCCTCTTCAGAAGAATAATCAGCAGTATCATTTACTGTGTGCGGATTATGCCTGTAAAAAGAATATTAATCTTTAAAAAGTCAATGAAAAGGATAAGAAAATACTTCACTTATGCTATTATTACCGGCTTGTAGAATCCGAAGCTCGTGTCTGAATACCACTGGCGTTGTTGTTATTCATCAGGATTCTATCAGAAGACCACATTTACTATTAGCAGAATTCGGCATTTTACCCAAATCTACTCTCGCAATCCATTGAGAGTGGACCGATTCAAACTGTAATCCATTGAGAGTGCAAATTAGCCACTTGCTTCATTCCAACTAAAATATAATATATGTAGCTAAAAGTCAACCTAATGAATGATTCCACCATAAAAAGTTTCAAGATTCAAGGCCTCGAAACCTCATTTTTTTGTAAAAGTCAACTCATAATCAGTATTCAATAGAGAGATAAAGGTCTTGTTAATTTGCATTTTATAAATTCTATGCTCAAATGTCAAAAACTATTGCTTTTCAACTGATTTATTACTAACTTAAAACCTAACACAATTCTACTCCTAAATCTATAAAAAGTTATCAAATTTGACACCAATAAGCACAAATCATTCAAGATAAATGTAACCCATTAAAATTGGTAGGTAAATAAACATACCCAGAAAACAAAAATCAAAATAACCAGTCAAATCTGCATAATTGAAGATTACAAAGTACGCAAATTGGGTTTAATTACCTGGGTATTTGTAGGAAAACTCTAACGCGAGAATGGAAATCAATCAGTTATTGAGCGATGGATATTGAAAATTGGGTGGAGATTGAATTGAATGTTTAGGGGTTGGAGTCAAGAGGGGTTTGAAGTTTGAACAAAGAAAGTGAAAAATGGGATGCAAGAAAGAAAGCATCAGGAAACAAAGAGAGACGTGTTTCGAATTTCTTTTTCAAATTATTATTTTTTTTTCTATTTTATTTGGATATTTTTTAAAGAATATCAAATTTATATTTATATTAATTATTTTATTTTAAAAAGACGATGTTATAATCATTTTCAATTTGGCGCAGTGGTAAAAAGTTTGTGTTTTTTAATGGAGACCCAGGTTCTCAAACTCCACTGACAATAATTAGGAGTGGGCGTGGCCGCATGGGTGGCTCAATTAAGAAACATTGAGATCTTTATGATCTCCGGTTCAATCCTAAGGGCGTCCGGGTTCTACCGCCAATGGCCTTCGGGCGGGTGGGTTTTTTCCGGAATTGGAGATAACTTTGAGGCGCTTAAGGGCTCCGTAAGACTGGGTGGGGGCAAGCTGACGGTGGCCTTTTGCCGTTGTTCACCCGTACGAAGTACATAGCCAATTATTTGTTTGTTTGTCGTTGAAAAAAAATTTGGTTGCTATTATATGTAGACCGACCACTTCTCAATTATGTACTCTATTAGTTGGTGATTTTAATGTTATCAAGTGATTATTGGTATTTACTTGAAGATCGAGTGAGAAATAAGAATACAGATCGATAATAATGCACATCTTATTCATGACTATTGATGTGAAACTTGCATTGAAACGATACTTCAGATGACTTGATTTTTGTTAATTGGAAGTTTAAATACTGAAATCGGAGCACCGTTTCGTCGTTTGGAGTACCGTTTCAATGAAAGTTTTACATCAATCAACCCGTATCCTCCTTCTGATCAAAAGGCTTAAAATATCAGTTTAAAATTCGTAATAGAAAAAAAAACTTAACAGAGTTAAGCTTATTTTGACGGTGGTCTAACGAAAACAAATAGTGTGAAATGTGAGACATGTGACAACAATCTTTTAAGATGAAATTACCATTGATCAACCTACAAATTTGACATTAAAAAAATCCAATTTTCCTATTATTTATAATTGAAATAGTACACTCAAATGGCATTTTGTTTATAATCTAACTAATATATTAAATCAACACAATTTTGTCCACATGTTCTTCACCTAGGTTGTTCACATAGGCTTCCACGTCATCAACCTTCCACAAATCTAATTTCCCCATATCCACAATAAAATTTTAATCAATGATATTAACTTTTATATTTTTGTAACTTATTAATGTAATTATGATATTTAATTATTCTAATTATTGTTAGAATTAAAAAAAAAACTTATTAAATTTATTAAGTTTAAATTGTTTATCGTTTCTTCTTTAAAAGGCACATGCTTCGTTCAAAAATCATAACGCTCTCCATCATTTGTAACTAGATTCTTCGCCTTATCTATAACCGGTTATTCATGATTTGTCGGTTTCATAATCCAAACAAAATCAAATACGTTCATCGTTTGCAATTATCTGGCAATATTTATATTTTAGTGTTTAATAGATTTTTGTGAAGACAACATCAAATTGATTCACTGTTATTGGATTTAGAGTTTAACTGTATGATTTTTTATACTAACGGTTAATAGATTTGATATTTAATCTATTCCTATTAATCGATTTATATTTTAATCTATTTGGGGTTTAAAGGTATGATTTTTTTAAAATTATCTACACATGTTTCTTCTTCTCCTGTGACATTCGTCAAATTTCGATTCGTATTTGTATTTGTAAACCCGACCCGATGGGTCGTTTCGATGTATTAAATGTTTTAATAAAGTGATTCTCGACATTTAATGTTCATTATTCGTTGTTCATTGTTATAAATTCCCGAGCCTTAACGTACGAGTAAACGCATAAATAATCCAAAACCGAACACTATTTAATTCGATTATTTAGTTTAGGGTTAAAAGTGTAAAATTTGAAAACTTATTTTAACTTAAAAGAATTTAAAATTTCATTTAAAAGGTTATGAAACTTGAGGGACCAGAAATGAAAATAAT
Organism: Bidens hawaiensis; assembly: GCF_021521415.1. NCBI lineage: Eukaryota > Viridiplantae > Streptophyta > Magnoliopsida > Asterales > Asteraceae > Bidens > Bidens hawaiensis. Next base: position 1,442,380 of record NW_027491236.1, read on the forward strand.
TCAAATTATATTATTAAAATACCCAACCCTAGCCCCCCCCCCCTCTCTTCCTCGTTTTTCCGGCCCGGTTTTCCGGCCACCGGAAAAACGGCTCCGGCCGCCTCCAACCTTCCTTTAAGACTTTTTTTTATATAAAATAAATTATATAAAACTCAATTATCTTTGTAAATACACCCTAACAACCTATTTAATTATCGTATAACAACCTATAAATCGCGATTAATACCCGTGATCCTCGCCAGAAAATCTGGATAACCAAATCAACGAATTAATGCATATACGCTCCACCCCGTAGTATAAATAGAACCCAAACCTTCGTCACAACTTGCTCATCCTCTCCAACCCCCCGTCTAATACACAGATTTTCTGTAATTGGGAGATTCTTTAATTTATTTTCCGGCAACCGGGTTTCGACCAAAACGATACATTATAAGGCAATTGTTATATGCTTTTTAGTGTTGATGAACCAACAAACAAAACCCCTAAACTTAATTGAGCAAACATGGAATAGAATCACCAATTGAAATTCTAGGGTTCTTCTTGAAGAAGATGAACCTGAAGTATATTATATATATATATATATATTCTTATGTTTTCAATGAATGTAAACTCAGCTCAACTGGTTAACGCGTATGGATAACAAATAAGAGACCCGGGTTCGAAACCCGGGTCACGCATGCCTTCCTTCTTTTTTTTATATAACATGTTATTATTTAACCAAAATTATTAGAAACTGTTATTATATTTAAACAAGGGAAACCAAGCATAAACAAATGTTCACCCTAGCTCAACTGGTTACACACTGCACATGTAAACCTCAAGACCCGGGTTCGAAACCCGGGTCAGCCATATTCCTTTTATTTAACTTTTCACCTAATTAATAAATCATTTTTAATCATTAAAAATCAAAATAAATTTATAAAAAAACCTTTTTAAATTAAATAAAAATTATGTAAATTAACTATAAAATATAACTCACCATCTCACCCTTAAAAACCAAGTTTCTCGTTTTCATAAGCCGCTATTAAAAATCATTTAATAATTGCAAAGTAAACTTTAATTCTCTAAAAATCGTTTTGTTAAAGCAACAATTATATTTTCGACTTATAAACAATAGTTCAAGCTTTTTGAACATATAAATTTTGCTTTCTCGCCATTAAAGTGCTTAAATTGTATTAATAACCAAGTCGTCGTTAAAACATAAATAATAATATAATAATCTAAGAGCCATAAGATTCGTAATAAAATTATAAAATAATGACTAAATTCTAAAAATTATTCGTGAATTAATCAACTTTAGAATCCCGTTAGAATAGCCGTTAAAGTCGTGTTTATTCTTATTTATAGTTCGTACGGATTGACCGCTTCGGTTTCCTTTGACGCCTTCAAGTTATTCTTATTCCTTTTTCACTACAACTACTAAGGTGAGTTTTTCACCACCCCTTTTTAATTTTTAATGTTTTGGGGTAGCATATGTATCCTTATGAAAAATTCAAGCATTGTTTCTTCTATTACAAAACTACAATTCGTATATGGACTTGTGTGTTACTTGTATTACTTGCACGAATATTACTTGCACGATTGGGAAGCCTCATTAAGTATGATCATACGCCCCCCTTTGCACTCTGGTCCATTTGTACCGAGTGGAAAAGGGCCTCATTATCCAAGTATGTTGGTTGTTACCAATTGGAAAGGACCTTACTTGCGCGATTATCCAAGTACGTTGGTTGTACCTGTAACACCCCGACCGATGGCGGATTATACATCGGGGCGCCACGTATTGTTTCATTACTCGTGACACTATTTGGGTGTCAATATTTAATAAATACATTTTCATTGCACACGCGCAGGACACAATTCGTAAAGTAACATAAATCATATCATAACTTAAAATATCCAAATAACATAATTTGTCTTGTTACATTTTAATCTAGGTCCAAAGAAAAAGAAAACATCCTACGTGTCCTTGAGATTCCCAAAAGCAGCTACAGCAAACCTGAACATGTGTTAAAATAAAACGTCAACACTTGCGTGTCGGTGAGAAATCAAGTTTAATAGATATAAATAGATAATAACAAACACTGCGCGCAACATGTGCTTAACTGGGGTTTAACATAGGGTGTAATCAGATTGTGATCAAGCCTAAATAAATCATAGCTCATAGTTCAATCCGTGCTCCCAATCGAGCACAAAAACGAATAATCATACGTGCATGTGTAAACAAAACAAGAAAACCGTAAACGATAGGTCTCCCGTGTTCATCTAATGGATCCATGAAAACTTCGGAATAGGCCGAACAAAGCGGTTAATGATTCACACATACAAATAAACAGCCAAGTACACGTCCATAACACATGGGGTTTTGCGCACATAAATTTCATAAACAAGTTTAAGACTCAAGTTGTATGAACACATGAACATCCCAAAAAGTTAAAAATAAAAGGGGATTAAGTACGAGATTACTCACTTGTAAACGGTGCGTTGAAAGATAATGCAAGAACCAACTTTTAAACAAGCACAAGTTAACCTATAAATAAGAGGTTATTGGTTTAACGATTTGTTTTTATGTCTTGAATATATGCAGTAAGTATAGATTTTTGTTAGTTAAACAAATTAAAACAAAATATATATATTTATATTTACTGAGATTCTGGGCAGAACAGAAGAGAAGACGGATGCAAGGAGAAGAGTTGGAGGCGCTGCTGAGGAACTACGGCAGAGAGCAAAAGGGAGAGAGATTAAGTGTAGTGTGTGTAGTGTTAATAGACAAGAAATTAGTTTAATTTATAGGAAAACCCAAGGGAACACAATCCCTTAAAAAGGGGAAAAGATCTTATCAAATCAAGCAAAAGATATTAAAAAGCACAAGAAAACAAAAGCAAAAGATATCAAAAGATATGCCGGCAGCTGCAGGGGATGGGGAAAAGCTGACAGGTTACAGATCAAAGTATGGGAGGTGTCAGATAAAGCACTGTTCAAGACATGCAAAAGAAGATTTCAAAAGATTATGTCAGTCACTTTTTCTGTCAACCAATAGGATTGGTGCGCATGCTGCGCCGAAAGTGGCTTTTCGGACAGATGTCGAAACTGACCTGCAGTGCTCAAACCAAAGATAAGATATTTCAAAAGCATACAGGCTGACCTAAACTGGAGAAAAGACTTAAGGTCTAGCGTGAGAAAACTCGAGCGCGCGCGAGGGCGAAGGCAGACAGAGAACAATCCTTAGCGCGCCGCGGGAAGAACTACAATTCCTAGCGCGCCGCGGGAAGAACTAAAATCCTTAGCGCGCCGCGGGAAGAACTACAATCCTTAGCGCGTCGCGGGAAGAACTACAATTCTTAGCGCGCCGCGGGAAGAACTACAATCCTTAGCGCGCCGCGGGAACAGTTCGCCTCGCGTATCGCAGGAACAGTTGGTCTTCGCGCAGGCTTCCTTGTAAGGAGTCTGGCGCGTGGAGCTGCGCAGACATCCTTAGGCGGGAAGAACCAAAGGACAAGCAAAGAGTTAAGAGAAAAAGGGGTTCAAGGCGTAAGGGTTAAGCAGAGGGGCGGGACGGCGACAAGAGAGAAAAAGGGCGAGATGGCGACAAGAGAGAAAAAGAGGCGGGACGGCGACAAGAGAGGAAAAGAGGCGGGACGGCGGAAAGGAATTATTATTATTAGTAAGTAATATATATATATATATAATTGATTTATTTAATGTTAAATTTACAAAGATTAATAATCAAATTTTAAATCATAAAAAAGAATAGGATTCGAAAACGGGTACCTGGGTCGGGTCGGATTGGGCAGATGTCACAGTCTCCCCTACTTTAAGAAATTTCGTCCCGAAATTTATCTCGAAGTAGGTTGCGCAGAGAAAAGGTGCGGGTACTTGATCTTCATCTGATCTTCCCTTTCCCAAGTGAACTCGGCTCCGCGCTTGGACTGCCAACGAACTTTGACAATAGGGATGCGACTGCGCTTGGTTTGCTTTACCTCGCGATCCATAATTGTCACACCCGGCCCTGAGCGGCGGAAACAGCCGGGCGCGCACGAGTGGGGATTGATAATTAAGCACGGGCCATTGCAAAACATTCAAAGATTTTTATTGCGCATGAGAAGTTTAGTACAAACACATTACATTGTTCAAAGATTACAAAAAGAAACATCCAAGTATAACACTGAAGATTTCCTCGCCATATCCCCTTGCGCGGCGGGTAACCGTGCGCATCGAGGGGATAAAACCAAAATCTTCCAAAAAGCTTGTTTTAGATGTTCAGCGTGTGGTGCTCTAAGTGTGACTCCATGCGCTACCTAGTTATCTCCTGAAAGACACGTAAAAACATTTGAATCAGTATAAACTGAGTGAGTTCACAAGTTTTAGTAACTTGATAAAATCATTCTGAAACATTTCTGGCAACATCATTAACATCTGCTTGGTAAAATCGTATTAACACAATTCTGACAATATTCTGATAAAAATCGTTCCGCGGGTTACGCGTGAACAAATTCTGGATACGGTGCTCGTCTATGTAAGTGGCGCAGCCACTACGAGCTAAAATAACGTAAAACCGTCCCGCGAGTTACGCGCAGACGTTTCTGGAAAACTATGCTCGTCTATGCAAAGAGGCATTGCCCCTACGAGCTAAGGATACTGTCCCGCGGGTTACGCGCGAACAATTCTGAGAAACTGTGCTCGTCCATGCAGAGAGGCATTGCCCCTACGAGCTAAGGATACCGTCCCGCGGGTTACGCGCAGACGTTGTGCCGGAAAACAAGGCGCTCGTCCATGCAAAGAGGCGCGACCCCTACGAGCGGGCTCAACCCCATAGTACTGCCCCATGCCAGGCACTCGTCCATGCAAAGAGGTGCGACCCCTACGAGTGGGCGGATCAAACCAGCAGTCCCTACCCTTAGAGTTCCAATGGTAAAGTGATCACTTACTCGAGTTCTAGCGCACATACATTGAAAACCTTAGATAACCGTTTGCATTGCTCATCATGCAACATAACTTAAAACACATAATCGCTTGCATAGCTTGTAAGTATACCATGATAAAACATTATTTAAGTACGTGTCCCTCGCCCCGAAAGCAATTTAAAAAACAGTGAAAACAGTGAAAATAGGGGCTGTGAGACTCACCTGAGGTTCTTGTTAAGGGATTAATCGAGATTCGGGTTTCTTGGTGTTGGCCTTGGAATCGAAGGTCTAGAATACGATTAAATAACAAGTATATATATTAAGATCAAGAAATAGGAGAATATAAGGGTTGGATAGTAGGTCTCAAGGTTATATTCTCGGCTTACCTAGTAACAGGATCGGAGCTGGAAACAACGGATGCTTGGGAAAGGATTAGTGCAAGTTTGTAGTTCTTTGAAGTGTGTTTTGGGTGATAATTTAGGCTACAAATTTATAGGCAAACTCAAGGGAACACAATCCCTTGCTTTAGGGGATAAAAATCTTTTCATATCTAAATGTAATGATGATAAAGTATGGAAGTTATTATTATTTACTTAAGAGTGGAGTGGTGGATAAAAGATTTTGATTTGATTTGGACAGAACATGCAGGTCTGGGGTTGGTGAGAATAGGGTGGCTGACAGTTGACTTTTCATGTTACAGTGTGCTTTTTCAGGTACTTTTGTCAGTGTACAGTAAAAAGTGGAAAATCTCTGAAACACGCTACTGTTTCCTTTCGGGCGGGAGTAATCTCCTTAACTGGAGAATAGACCAAGTGTTCTGCGCGTATAACTTGGTGCGCATAGCTTTCTGCGTATAGGTGCGTAACCTTCTCGCAGTTAGGGACTTTTGAGTTTCATTTGTAGATTCTCCAGGTGGTCTTGGTATTTCAACATAGTGATCAGTCATGTTGAAGTCAATTCCATCTTGGAGCTTCAGACAAACTAGCTCTCAACGTTCCCGCCATGCGGGTAGGTTAGTTCCCTTCCGCACGCGTATAAACGATGTAGGATGCACCCGCCTTAGCATCATGCGGGATGGTCAACCCATAGACAACATAACTTTGAAGTTACATGAAAACATAAAGCCAAAATATTCACGCATGGCGCATATAACATATGCTCACGCTGGTTCTTAACATGGTGCGCTCGCGCAGGTTGCACATAACAACTGCACGCGCTGACTAACATGGCGCGCTCGCGCAGGGCGCACATAACAAATGCACGCGCTTATCATTTACAATCAACCTAATTATTAGGTTGATTACTTAGCTTATGGGTTTGGGAAATTACCGGTTGTCACATTCTCCCCTCGTTAAACGAATTTCGTCCCGAAATTTAGGAGACGTTGCTGGCAGAAGCCATGTTCTGAAAGAGGTGCGGGTATTTTGTGCGCATCTGGTCTTCTCTTTCCCAAGTGAATTCAGGCCCACGCCTCGAGTTCCATTGAACCTTTACTAACTTGATTTTGCTTCTGCGTAACTTTTGTTCTTTCCAATCGGTTACTGCTATGGGTTCTTCTACGAAGTGCAGCTGTTTGTCAATATGAATTTCTTCCAACGGTAAAATCAACGTTTCGTCAGATAAACACTTCTTGAGGTTGGATACGTGAAACGTATCATGAACTCCACTGAGTTCGGCGGGTAGACGGAGTCTATAAGCAACTGGACCGATCCTCTCCAGGATCTCAAATGGTCCAATGTAGCGCGGATTTAGCTTTCCTCGCTTACCGAAACGTGGGACTCCCTTCCATGGAGAGACTTTCAAAAGTACTTTATCCCCTACTTGAAACTCCAACGGCTTCCTTCGCACATCTGCGTAACTCTTCTGTCTGTCGCGCGCTGCCTTAAGGCGATCCCTTATCTGAAAAATCTTGTCTGTTGTTTCTTGGATCACTTCTGGACCAGTCATTTGCTTGTCGCCCACTTCAGCCCAACACAGTGGGGATCTACACTTGCGCCCATACAAAGCTTCGAACGGCGCAGCCTTGATACTTGTGTGATAGCTATTGTTGTAAGAAAATTCAACCAATGGGAGATGAGTATCCCAGCTACCTTCGAAATCGATTGCGCACGCGCGCAGCATATCTTCCAATGTCTGGATTGTTCGCTCGCTTTGCCCATCCGTTTGAGGATGATAAGCTGTACTCATATCAAGGCGAGTACCTAGAGCTCCTTGTAACGATCTCCAAAACCTTGATGTAAACCGACTATCTCGATCAGAAATGATGGACACTGGGACTCCATGTTTTGAAACTACTTCTCGAATATACAATCGGGCTAACTTTTCCATCTTATCGGTTTCCTTGATCGGCAGGAAGTGCGCTGACTTAGTTAGCCGATCCACAATAACCCATATTGTGTCATAACCCCCAGGTGTCCTTGGCAGTTTGGTGATGAAGTCCATAGAGATTTGTTCCCACTTCCACATGGGAATTTCTGGCTGTTGAAGCAACCCTGATGGTTTCTGATATTCAGCCTTTACCTTCGAACACGTTAGGCACTTACTGACATACGTCGCGATGGCGCCTTTAAGATTGGGCCACCAATACAGTGTTTTAACATCTTGGTACATCTTGTCTGCGCCAGGATGTACGGAATACCGCGTCTTGTGAGCTTCGTTCAATACTTGCTCGCGCAATCCTCCCTTGAGAGGGACCCATATGCGGTTAGCGAAATATAGATTGCCGTTCTCTTTCAGTTCCAAACTCTTAATCATTCCCCCAAGGGCTTCGTTTTTAACAAACTCTGGTTTCAAGGCTTCTTGCTGAGCGTCTCGGATGCGGGTAGAGAGATCTGCGTGAATGGTCAACCTTAGAGCCTTGACTCGTAGCGTTTTTATTCGCTCCTTCCTACTTAGCGCGTCTGCCACCACATTCGCCTTTCCAGGGTGGTATTTTATTTCACAATCATAATCGTTCAACAATTCAACCCATCTTCGTTGCCTCATGTTTAAATCCTTTTGATCAAATATATGTTGAAGGCTCTTGTGATCCGTAAAGATTATACACTTTGTACCATAGAGGTAATGGCGCCAAATTTTTAGCGCGAAGACAACCGCTCCAAGTTCCAGATCATGCGTTGTGTAGTTCTTTTCATTGGTCTTAAGTTGGCGCGAGGCATACGCTATGACTTTGTCTCGCTGCATAAGGACACATCCGAGTCCTTGATGTGAAGCGTCGCAGTAAACGACGATGTCATCTGTCCCCTCGGGCAGAGATAGAATTGGCGCACTACATAACTTCTGCTTCAACATTTGAAATGCCGCTTCCTGATTCTCGCCCCAAATAAACACCTTGTCTTTCTGAGTTAGCGCGGTCAGAGGTAGAGCTATCTTGGAGAAGTTCTCAATGAAGCGTCGATAGTAGCCAGCTAGTCCTAGGAATTGCCTCACCTCAGTTGGGGTTTTTGGCGCTTCCCAGTTTTCGATGGCCTTGACTTTGGAAGGATCAACGTGAATTCCTTTCTCGTTTACAACGTGACCGAGGAAGTGAACTTCTCTAAGCCAAAATTCGCACTTGGAAAACTTCGCATACAACTTTTCTTTCCTTAACAATTCCAAAATCAATCTCAGGTGTTGCTCATGCTCGGCCTTGGTCCGAGAGTAAATCAGAATATCATCTATAAACACAATCACAAACTTGTCCAAGTATGGTTTGCACACACGGTTCATCAGATCCATGAATATAGCCGGCGCATTAGTTAGCCCGAAAGGCATCACTAAGAACTCATAATGGCCATATCTAGTTCGGAAGGCTGTCTTTGGCGCGTCTTCCTCATGGACCCTAAGTTGGTGGTATCCTGACCGTAGATCTATCTTCGAATAATAACTGGATCCCTGCAACTGGTCAAATAAGTCGTCAATCCTCGGTAAAGGGTACCGATTCTTGACTGTCAGCTTGTTCAGCTCCCTGTAGTCAATACACATTCTGAACGAACCATCCTTCTTCTTTACAAACAGTACTGGAGCTCCCCAAGGTGAAAAGCTTGGGCGTATGAAACCCTTATCCAAAAGTTCCTGTAACTGATTGGATAGCTCTTGCATCTCAGATGGAGCTAATCGATAAGGCGCTCGGGCTACTGGCGCAGCTCCTGGGACCAAATCAATTCGAAACTCGATTTGTCGCGGTGGCGGCAATCCGGGCAGATCTTTAGGAAAAACTTCTGGAAATTCGCGCACTACAGGTAAGTCTTCAATTCTTCGCTCATCTCCCTTCTCTATTACATGCGCCAGGAAGGCGTAGTACCCTTTCCTTAGGCACTTGCGCGCCTTTAGGCACGAAATCAGTTTCGTCGCAACTCCCTTTCTTTCCCCTTGAATCATCAAAGTTTCTCCGTTCAACAGTGGAATCCGAACCTGCTTCTCATGACAAACAATCTCCGCGAGATTCTCGACCAACCAATCCATACCTACCACAATATCGAAACTTCCCAAATCTATTGGCAACAAGTTTATATTGAACTCATGACCTCCCATGACTAATACACATTGCTCAGTCCTTTCATTCGCGCATAACTGCCTACCATTGGCTAGTTCTATAGTATAAGGTTTGTCTAGCCTACTGGTCGCTAAGCCCAGGGAGTTTTTAAACTCATGGGATATAAAACTTAGGTCAGCGCCAGTATCAAATAAGACAGATGCATAATGACCGTTAAGCAAAAACGTACCGGTTACCACATTCGGCTCTTCCTTTGCTTCACCCGCGCCGATCACAAAAGCTCTCCCGCGAGCTTGGTTTCCTTTCTCTGGGCAATCCCGACTGAAGTGTCCAGGCTTCCCGCATGCGTAGCAGCTGTCGCTCGATCCAGCTTCTCTGATGCGACAATTCATCGCCTTGTGTCCTGGTCTGCCACATTTGGCGCATTCGATTTTTGCGCATTCACCCTCGTGGTGATACTTGCATTTGCTGCACCATGGGCGAGGCCCGCTGTATCCTTTTCTTGATGGTTCCGCGGCTTGAATCGCGTAAACCCTTGTGCTTTCCTGCTTCTTGGGCGGTGGCTGCTTGAAGTCTGACCCTCGGTGGGAGTTCCATTTCCTCTTGGAGTCGGAGGTTCGCTGCTCGTTCAAGCGGGTGGTCAACATACCCGCACGAACCGTATCCCTTGTAAGGGTGATGGCTCGCGCAACCGCCTCGTCAAAGGTCGGAGGTGCGGCGGCGTTGAGCGGGACTCTAACGACAGGAGGTAACCCAAAGATGTACCTCTCGATTTTCTTTTCTTCTGTGTTTGCCATGTCTGGCACCAGCTGGCAAAGCTCGTTGAAACGATTGGTGTAGGCATCGATATCCGTTCCTACCATGGTGTGGTTCCAGAATTCTTGTTGCAAGCTCTGAATTTCTGCGCGAGAGCAGAACTTTCTCATCATCATTTCTTTCAATTCTTCCCAGGTCTTGTGAAGAGCAACTTCTCGCCCCAAAGTCTTTACTTGGAGCTTCCACCAAGACGAAGCTGCTTCTTGGAACATGCAGGTCGCGTAAAGGACCTTCTGGTTTTCACTACATCCGCTGATGGAGAGAACGGTCTCCATCTTGTCAATCCAATTGTAGAGCCCAATGGCTCCTTCGGTGCCTTTGAACGGCCAAGGCCTACAGGCCATGAATGTTTTATAGGAGCATCCTTTGTTCAAGGCTCCTGATTCGGGTTCTGGGGTCTCGTTCTCTTGGCGACCCTGACTAGATTCGGCCTTGCTGGCCTCATGCGTTGCAATCGCCTGCGCGATTATTTCTGCGAGCTCCTCGGGTGTCATGGTAATTCCCTTGGCTCTGGTTGGAGGCATTCTTTTCATAAAAAGAAAATATAACAAACTTAGCGCATGTACTCAGAGCACATAATGTTCTTATCTCTAGACAGTGACCCGTGTTCCTAAGTGCGTGTGTGATTTTTCTTTTGAAAATATTCTTTTGAAAATATTCTTTGAAAAATATTTCATGCGATTCCCCAAAGGTTATAGTCTAGGTTAAAAACTTCTTTTCCTAGTTCGCTATAACCTGGCTCTGATACCAATCTGTCACACCCGGCCCTGAGCGGCGGAAACAGCCGGGCGCGCACGAGTGGGGATTGATAATTAAGCACGGGCCATTGCAAAACATTCAAAGATTTTTATTGCGCATGAGAAGTTTAGTACAAACACATTACATTGTTCAAAGATTACAAAAAGAAACATCCAAGTATAACACTGAAGATTTCCTCGCCATATCCCCTTGCGCGGCGGGTAACCGTGCGCATCGAGGGGATAAAACCAAAATCTTCCAAAAAGCTTGTTTTAGATGTTCAGCGTGTGGTGCTCTAAGTGTGACTCCATGCGCTACCTAGTTATCTCCTGAAAGACACGTAAAAACATTTGAATCAGTATAAACTGAGTGAGTTCACAAGTTTTAGTAACTTGATAAAATCATTCTGAAACATTTCTGGCAACATCATTAACATCTGCTTGGTAAAATCGTATTAACACAATTCTGACAATATTCTGATAAAAATCGTTCCGCGGGTTACGCGTGAACAAATTCTGGATACGGTGCTCGTCTATGTAAGTGGCGCAGCCACTACGAGCTAAAATAACGTAAAACCGTCCCGCGAGTTACGCGCAGACGTTTCTGGAAAACTATGCTCGTCTATGCAAAGAGGCATTGCCCCTACGAGCTAAGGATACTGTCCCGCGGGTTACGCGCGAACAATTCTGAGAAACTGTGCTCGTCCATGCAGAGAGGCATTGCCCCTACGAGCTAAGGATACCGTCCCGCGGGTTACGCGCAGACGTTGTGCCGGAAAACAAGGCGCTCGTCCATGCAAAGAGGCGCGACCCCTACGAGCGGGCTCAACCCCATAGTACTGCCCCATGCCAGGCACTCGTCCATGCAAAGAGGTGCGACCCCTACGAGTGGGCGGATCAAACCAGCAGTCCCTACCCTTAGAGTTCCAATGGTAAAGTGATCACTTACTCGAGTTCTAGCGCACATACATTGAAAACCTTAGATAACCGTTTGCATTGCTCATCATGCAACATAACTTAAAACACATAATCGCTTGCATAGCTTGTAAGTATACCATGATAAAACATTATTTAAGTACGTGTCCCTCGCCCCGAAAGCAATTTAAAAAACAGTGAAAACAGTGAAAATAGGGGCTGTGAGACTCACCTGAGGTTCTTGTTAAGGGATTAATCGAGATTCGGGTTTCTTGGTGTTGGCCTTGGAATCGAAGGTCTAGAATACGATTAAATAACAAGTATATATATTAAGATCAAGAAATAGGAGAATATAAGGGTTGGATAGTAGGTCTCAAGGTTATATTCTCGGCTTACCTAGTAACAGGATCGGAGCTGGAAACAACGGATGCTTGGGAAAGGATTAGTGCAAGTTTGTAGTTCTTTGAAGTGTGTTTTGGGTGATAATTTAGGCTACAAATTTATAGGCAAACTCAAGGGAACACAATCCCTTGCTTTAGGGGATAAAAATCTTTTCATATCTAAATGTAATGATGATAAAGTATGGAAGTTATTATTATTTACTTAAGAGTGGAGTGGTGGATAAAAGATTTTGATTTGATTTGGACAGAACATGCAGGTCTGGGGTTGGTGAGAATAGGGTGGCTGACAGTTGACTTTTCATGTTACAGTGTGCTTTTTCAGGTACTTTTGTCAGTGTACAGTAAAAAGTGGAAAATCTCTGAAACACGCTACTGTTTCCTTTCGGGCGGGAGTAATCTCCTTAACTGGAGAATAGACCAAGTGTTCTGCGCGTATAACTTGGTGCGCATAGCTTTCTGCGTATAGGTGCGTAACCTTCTCGCAGTTAGGGACTTTTGAGTTTCATTTGTAGATTCTCCAGGTGGTCTTGGTATTTCAACATAGTGATCAGTCATGTTGAAGTCAATTCCATCTTGGAGCTTCAGACAAACTAGCTCTCAACGTTCCCGCCATGCGGGTAGGTTAGTTCCCTTCCGCACGCGTATAAACGATGTAGGATGCACCCGCCTTAGCATCATGCGGGATGGTCAACCCATAGACAACATAACTTTGAAGTTACATGAAAACATAAAGCCAAAATATTCACGCATGGCGCATATAACATATGCTCACGCTGGTTCTTAACATGGTGCGCTCGCGCAGGTTGCACATAACAACTGCACGCGCTGACTAACATGGCGCGCTCGCGCAGGGTGCACATAACAAATGCACGCGCTTATCATTTACAATCAAGCTAATTATTAGGTTGATTACTTAGCTTATGGGTTTGGGAAATTACCGGTTGTCACAATAATCTCAACAGGCTTCTCAACGAAATGCATAGACTCATCAACTTGAACTTCATCAAGTGGTATGTGGAGGTTCTCGTCAGCTAAACATTTCTTGAGATTGGATACATGGAAAGTTGGATGCACATTGCTGAGCGCGGGCGGCAGGTCCAGTTTGTAGGCAACTTTTCCCACCCTCGCAAGAATCTTGAACGGACCAACATAACGAGGTGCAAGCTTACCTTTCTTCCCAAAGCGGACAACACCCTTCCAGGGCGACACTTTGAGGAGAACAAGATCACCAACTAGAAATTCGAGAGGCTTCCGCCTGCGATCTGCGTAACTCTTCTGTCGGCTTCTGGCAGTCAGCAGATGATCACGGATCTTGGCGATTTTATCGGTTGTCTCTTGAACTAGTTCGGGTCCTGTGATTTGAACTTCACCCACTTCGTTCCAACAAATCGGCGAGCGGCACTTTCGACCGTAAAGTGCTTCAAATGGGGCCATACCGATGCTGGAATGATAGCTGTTATTATAAGAGAACTCGATCAGAGGTAGGTGTGAATCCCAATTGCCTCCAAAATCAAGAACACAAGATCGAAGCATATCCTCAAGGGTTTGGATGGTTCGCTCAGACTGTCCGTCAGTCTGAGGATGATATGCAGTACTCATGTCCAAGCGAGTTCCTAACGCAGATTGGAGAGATTTCCAAAAGCGAGATATAAAACGGCCATCGCGATCGGATATGATGCTCAAGGGAGTACCATGACGGCAGACAATTTCCTTGACATAAAGATGCGCAAGTTGTTCAACACGGTAGGTTTCACGAATGGGCAGAAAGTGGGCAGACTTGGTCAATCGATCCACTATAACCCAAATGCTATCATGTTTGCTTGCGGTCAAGGGTAACTTGGTGATAAAGTCCATTGCTATACTTTCCCATTTCCACGTAGGAATTTCAGGTTGTTCGAGCAAACCAGATGGGCGTTGATGTTCAGCTTTTACCTTAGAACAAGTTAGGCATTTAGCTACGAACACAGCAATATCCTTTTTCATACCAGGCCACCAATAAGAAAGGCGCAAATCTTTGTACATTTTGTCAGCACCAGGATGAACGGAATACCGAGATTTGTGCGCTTCACTCAGTATGACAGGGCGAAGATTCTCATCATTGGGGATCCAGATGCGATTGAGATAACAGAGAATTCCATTCAGGTTAGGGACTAGATGCGCTTCTGCACCACACGCTAACTCGGCGCGTAGGTTGCCTTTGCTGATCGATGCGCGCTGCGCGTCGCGAATGCGCGATTCAAGATCATTTTGGATCGGCGCGAAATGAAGCTGCGTACGTGGCAAAACACAGTTGAGTTGACTGGGTTTGCGGCTGAGCGCATCGGCTACCACATTAGCCTTTCCAGGGTGATATCGGATCTCACAATCGTAATCGTTGATGAGTTCGTTCCATCGGCGTTGTCTCATGTTAAGTTCCTTTTGATCAAAAATGTGCTGAAGGCTTTTATGGTCTGTGTAAATGATGCACTTAGTGCCATAGAGGTAGTGTCTCCAGATTTTTAAGGCAAATACAACTGCACCAAGTTCAAGGTCGTGAGTCGTATAATTCTTTTCATGAATTTTGAGTTGCCTAGACGCATAAGCGATAACCTTGCCTCGTTGCATAAGTACACAACCGAGACCTTGGTTGGAGGCATCACAATAAACGACAAAGTCGTCAGTACCCTCTGGTAACGCTAGAACAGGAGCTTCGCACAACAATTGCTTGAGCGTTTGAAAGGCTTCTTCTTGCTTAGAGCCCCAAATATACGGTTTGCCTTTGTGAGTTAATGCTGTTAAAGGCAAGGCGATTTTTGAGAAGTTCGAAATGAATCGCCGGTAGTAACCAGCTAAGCCCAAAAAGGAACGGATTTCGGTAGGAGTGGACGGTGGAATCCAGTTCTTGATTGCTTCAATTTTGGATGGGTCGACATGAATACCCATCTTGTTTACAACATGACCAAGAAACTGTACTTCATCAGTCCAAAACTCACACTTGGAGAGTTTGGCATAGAGTTGTTCAGTTCGAAGCTTTTGCAACACCAACTGAAGATGTTGTTCATGCTCGGTCTTGGTTTTGGAATACACCAGAACGTCATCGATAAACACGATCACGAATCGGTCCAAGAAAGATCTACACACCCGGTTCATTAGATCCATGAAAACAGCGGGTGCGTTGGTTAAACCGAAGGGCATGACCAAGAATTCAAAATGACCGTAGCGGGTTCGAAAGGCAGTCTTGGGAATATCCTCTTCACGGATACGCAACTGGTGATAGCCAGAACGGAGATCGATTTTGGAGAAACAAGAGGCACCTTGGAGTTGATCAAAGAGGTCGTCAATACGCGGTAAGGGATACCGGTTCTTAATGGTGAGCTTGTTCAGCTCGCGGTAATCGATACACATGCGAAACGATCCGTCTTTCTTTTTAACGAACAACACCGGAGCACCCCATGGCGAAGAGCTAGGGCGAATGAATCCTTTATCGGTCAACTCTTGAAGTTGACTTGTTAATTCTTGCATTTCAGCGGGTGCAAGTCGATAAGGAGATTTGGCTACGGGGGATGCACCAGGGACAAGATCAACACGAAACTCGACTTCCCGAGCGGGAGGTAAACCAGAAAGATCATCGGGGAAGACTTCAGGAAAGTTACGCACGATGGGGATTTCAGAAAGTTTCTTCTTTCCTTCATCGGGTTTGACCACATGAGCTAAGAACGCGACACATTTCTTCCGCAAAAGTCTTCGGGCTTCGGAGCATGACATAAGTTTAAGACCGTTAGATGGTTTCTCGCCGTAGATATGAAGATCTTGACCATTTTCCCGAGGAATGCGAATCAACTTCTTGGCGCAGATTACTTCGGCGCGATTTTGCGAGAGCCAGTCCATTCCAATAATCACATCAAAACTTCCGAGAGGCATGGGAATGAGGTTCGATTAGAAAATCAAGTTCATTAAGGTTAAGCGTGCAATCTTTGATCACGGAGTTTATTAAAATAGTTTCACCATTAGCCAATTCAACTGAAAAGTTTTCGTTTAAGTTTACTCGCGGTCGCGCAAGTTTTTGTTCAAATGCGCGAGAAATAAAACTTCTATCGGCGCCAGTATCAAAAAGTATAGATGCATATTGTCCGTTAAGTAAAAATGTACCATTAACCACGTCATTATTCGCTTGCGCTTGGTGCGCGGTTATATTAAAAGCTCGTCCGCGCGTCACTTGGTTTGAAATTTGGTTAACCGGATTAGCTTGCGTAATTTGTACTTGCAGTCTCGGGCACGCGTTCCGGAAATGACTGGGGTCACCGCAGTTATAGCACGACCTGGGTCGTGGATTAGGGTATGTTGGTTGTGGGTTTAGCGGGTAAGTTGGTGGTGTTTGCGCGATTGGGTTGGCGGGAAGGACTCTACGGTTCTCAGCAGTGTGACCAGTACGGCCACATCGGTTACATTGTCGACACGGGACTTGAGTTGGATGGTGAAGTCTACAGGTTGGGCAAAATGGTTGGTTTCCTGTGTAAGGTTTCTTAGTTGACGGGGCAGGGAGTGCGGGATTGGTTAAGGCATAGTTATGGACTACAGGGAGTGTTGGGTAGGTTGTCAGTGGGTTAGGAGCATATACTAGAGGTTGGTAGGCGGGTTGCTGGACAACGAGCGGGTTGGTAAGCGCGTAGGTTTGATGGTTGGGTTTGCGCTTACGCTTGAGGTTGTTACGGTTTGAAGGTTCTGGCTTGGTTTCTGTTGGTTCTGGGACAGTCTTGGTGAGTTTGGTCTTCTCGGTTCCCCGCAGGAACAGTGTTCCTGCCCTGACGTGGTTGTCGCTGAGCACAGCGGCCAACTCGATGGCGTCAGAGAGGGTTGCTGGGTTCCTGGCCCATACAGAATCTTGAATTTCCATGGGGAGACCCCCAAGAAACTTCTCGATGGCTCGGCGGGAAGGGGTAACTAGGTGCGGGACAAGCAAACTTAGTTCGTGGAAGCGCGTAGCATACTCGCGCGCTTCGCCACTGTACTGCTTCAAGTTCCAAAATTCCTCCTCAAGGCGCTTTATTTCGTTGGGAGGGCAGAATTCTCTAGTCAAAAGTTCCTTGAATTCCTCCCAGAGCATGCTAGAAGCAGCCTCTGCGCCACGCGCATGAGCTACTCCGTTCCACCAAGTAAGCGCCCTTGATCCTAGGACACTTGAGGCGTATAAAGTTCGTCGGTCTGGAGGGCATTGGGTATGGAGGAAGGTGTTCTCAATTTTCTCGAGCCATTGGAGCATTACGGTGGCTCCCTCAAGCCCTGTGAATTTCGGAGGGTTACCCGCATTAAAGGATTTAATATTGTATCCGGAGGGGTTGGTATTATTTTGGTTTAAGGCTTGGGCTATTGCGGCGGCCATTTCCTGGGAACGACGCTGCATTCGTCTGCGCGAGGCTTCTCTCCTCTGATGACGACGAGCTGATAGCGGAGGCATTCTATAAAAGTTTTAATTTTTGTTAATATCTTGGTATGGGAAATCGTTTTAGCGCAAGGTATATCGTCATAAAGCTTGTTTCGCGGAGTTAAATGCTATCAAATTTTGAAGTAAAATATGAATTTAAATGCAAACTTAATACAGGTAATGAATTCGAATTGAAAATCGACAATTCATGCATCACCATGACTTTCCGAATTCTCAATTAAAATATCGAGTAAATGAATATTGGAGATTGACAATTCATGTATCACCATGACTTTTCAAATCTTCAATTTAAAATATCGAGTAAACGAATATTGGAGATTGACAATTCATGTATCACCATGACTTTTCAAATCTTCAGTTTAAAACATAAAGTTAATGGGGATTGAAAATCAACTATTCATGTATCACCATGACTTTTCGGATTTTCAATGCTAAATCCCAACAACAAACGAATATGTAAGTAAAGAAATAAATTGGAATTTAACAATAAAAATCGAAAGATCGCGGATAAAACACGAAATCATGTGCTGCGTATGCGCAAGCATATTTTATAAATATCGAGTAAATAACAATTAGCGCGCAAACATGAGATATTTCTCATGCGCGAGAAGGGACTCTTAGGTATTCTAGGTCGTTACGTCTAACCACCTATCCTAAAGTCACGGAGCTCTGATACCAATCTGTAACACCCCGACCGATGGCGGATTATACATCGGGGCGCCACGTATTGTTTCATTACTCGTGACACTATTTGGGTGTCAATATTTAATAAATACATTTTCATTGCGCACGCGCAGGACACAATTCGTAAAGTAACATAAATCATATCATAACTTAAAATATCCAAATAACATAATTTGTCTTGTTACATTTTAATCTAGGTCCAAAGAAAAAGAAAACATCCTACGTGTCATTGAGATTCCCAAAAGCAGCTACAGCAAACCTGAACATGTGTTAAAATAAAACGTCAACACTTGCGTGTCGGTGAGAAATCAAGTTTAATAGATATAAATAGATAATAACAAACACTGCGCGCAACATGTGCTTAACTGGGGTTTAACATAGGGTGTAATCAGATTGTGATCAAGCCTAAATAGATCATAGCTCATAGTTCAATCCGTGCTCCCAATCGAGCACAAAAACGAATAATCATACGTGCATGTGTAAACAAAACAAGAAAACCGTAAACGATAGGTCTCCCGTGTTCATCTAATGGATCCATGAAAACTTCGGAATAGGCCGAACAAAGCGGTTAATGATTCACACATACAAATAAACAGCCAAGTACACGTCCATAACACATGGGGTTTTGCGCACATAAATTTCATAAACAAGTTTAAGACTCAAGTTGTATGAACACATGAACATCCCAAAAAGTTAAAAATAAAAGGGGATTAAGTACGAGATTACTCACTTGTAAACGGTGCGTTGAAAGATAATGCAAGAACCAACTTTTAAACAAGCACAAGTTAACCTATAAATAAGAGGTTATTGGTTTAACGATTTGTTTTTATGTCTTGAATATATGCAGTAAGTATAGATTTTTGTTAGTTAAACAAATTAAAACAAAATATATATATTTATATTTACCGAGATTCTGGGCAGAACAGAAGAGAAGACGGATGCAAGGAGAAGAGTTGGAGGCGCTGCTGAGGAACTACGACAGAGAGCAAAAGGGAGAGAGATTAAGTGTAGTGTGTGTAGTGTTAATAGACAAGAAATTAGTTTAATTTATAGGAAAACCCAAGGGAACACAATCCCTTAAAAAGGGGAAAAGATCTTATCAAATCAAGCAAAAGATATTAAAAAGCACAAGAAAACAAAAGCAAAAGATATCAAAAGATATGCCGGCAGCTGCAGGGGATGGGGAAAAGCTGACAGGTTACAGATCAAAGTATGGGAGGTGTCAGATAAAGCACTGTTCAAGACATGCAAAAGAAGATTTCAAAAGATTATGTCAGTCACTTTTTCTGTCAACCAATAGGATTGGTGCGCATGCTGCGCCGAAAGTGGCTTTTCGGACAGATGTCGAAACTGACCTGCAGTGCTCAAACCAAAGATAAGATATTTCAAAAGCATACAGGCTGACCTAAACTGGAGAAAAGACTTAAGGTCTAGCGCGAGAAGACTCGAGCGCGCGCGAGGGCGAAGGCAGACAGAGAACAATCCTTAGCGCGCCGCGGGAAGAACTACAATCCTTAGCTCGTCGCGGGAAGAACTACAATTCCTAGCGCGCCGCGGGAAGAACTAAAATCCTTAGCGCGCCGCGGGAAGAACTAAAATCCTTAGCGCGCCGCGGGAAGAACTACGATCCTTAGCGCGTCGCGGGAAGAACTACAATTCTTAGCGCGCCGCGGGAATAACTACAATCCTTAGCGCGCCGCGGGAAGAACTACCATTCTTAGCGCGCTGCGGGAACAGTTCGCCTCGCGTATCGCAGGAACAGTTGGTCTTCGCGCAGGCTTCCTTGTAAGGAGTCTGGCGCGTGGAGCTGCGCAGACATCCTTAGGCGGGAAGAACCAAAGGACAAGCAAAGAGTTAAGAGAAAAAGGGGTTCAAGGCGTAAGGGTTAAGCAGAGGGGCGGGACGGCGACAAGAGAGAAAAAGGGCGAGATGGCGACAAGAGAGAAAAGAGGCGGGACGGCGACAAGAGAGGAAAAGAGGCGGGACGGGGGAAAGGAATTATTATTATTAGTAAGTAATATATATATATATATATATATATATATATATATATAATTGATTTATTTAATGTTAAATTTACAAAGATTAATAATCAAATTTTAAATCATAAAAAAGAATCGGATTCGAAAACGGGTACCTGGGTCGGGTCGGATTGGGCAGATGTCACAGTACCAACTGGAAAGGACTTGCTCGTTTATCACATGTCTATGAATTGTATGGTTTTTATGTACGTATTTAAACTGTGGAAACTCACCAGCTATATTTATAGCTGACCATATTTTATACATATGTTACAGGTACCGTGATTAGAGGTTGAAGTTTTGAAGACACTTAGATTACTTAGGGTATTTCAATAAAAGAACTATTGTGATGGTTATGTTTTTGTTTAAACTTGTATTGTTACTTTCGAACCTGTGTTACTTGACTTATTAAATGAATTAATGTTATTATGGTCACTTAATAGTGCCACGTGTGTTTGAGCAATCTGTACGTCACACTCGGGCGTTTCCGCTTAAGCCGGGGTGTTACATCTCCTCCTCATTATTTCATGATAGGAGAATCGAATGCAAGCTACGGTTTAAACCCGACATTTTTCGTTCAAAAGGTTTTTGTACGAAAACTCTACACAGGTGAAAATATATGTTTAAACCTGGTATGTATTTGTAAGCTTAGTTTTCAAATAATATTACAAAATCTGTTACTAATGTATTTTTTCTATTTTTTCAGGTATAATGGTTCATTTATGTTATATTATTTCTTATTTACTGAATTATTTATTTATAAAGTATTTTCTTTTTATGTTATAGGCATAGTTTAACATCTTTTGTAATATCTGCTGGTAAAAAACTTATGTCAAATATTTGTATTGATTGAATATATTTTTTACATTTTATATTGTTTCTTGATATGTTTTTCACCCGTGTTACACACGGGTTATTATCCAAGTTGAAATAGTATTAGACTATTACTTGTTATTTTAAGTCATAGATAATTTAAAGGTTTGAATTTTTTGTTTCAAGTGTAGAAGATGATACGGTCAAAATTCACACTATCAAAGTTTTCTTTAAAAAAAAAGGGATATATGGATTTTAATATATTTAGAACCAGAAAAAATATCGAACCTTGACTTGGGATTTACTTTAAAAGTCTATAAGCTTGCTGTTTACTTTCATTTATGTATTTACCAACTTAAAAACTTGTGTGATACAAAAAAACTCAAAAGAAACATATTTAACTAAAAATATTAAATAATTAAATTAAAAAAAAATTATATTTATCAAATTAAATAGTTTAATAAGTTCAAATTATATTTTCTAATGAAATATTCATACGAATATTTGGTGCATTCTCATGCAATTTTCTTAACAATCAGGAAAAAGATGCATCTAGTGATTTTATAAGTTGTAATTATATTTTCTGATTGAACAGAGAATTATAACAAAAGATGATAAAATGCTTCATTATAAATGACATAAAAAGAGAACATCAAATATAAAATTAACATGATCAAAACACGCTTTTGTATTACTGATTTGAAAGAAATGAATGAGAACTTCATGGATCCATGGAGGTTGATGAATACGTGAAATATAATTGCCATTCATTCATAATGCTTTCTTGTTTTATCTTCTTAAACATATAAATATCGTTCATTAATTTTTACTACATTCATCTCCTACACTAAAAAGTTTTTTTAAATTGATTTAATAAATAAAAAGGTAGATATGATATTATTAAAGATATGAATATTTTTGTTATACTGACATAAATATCTGCATATTTTTAATCACTATAATTTAGACAATTAGTTATTTGATTAAATGATAGATTGATTATTTGCGTCTGCAAGGTAATTTGTAACTTCTTCTAATAAATTGGATGCGGCTCAATGGTAGAGCACTCACTTTAGTAGTGAGAGATAGGGGGTTCAAACCTCACTATCACCAACTTATATGAAAGATATTAGGGATGACCCTGGCTTGCCAGGGTTCGAGACCCGGTTTTACCGGCTCCTCGCTGTCGTGCCGTTTGGCGGGAGTGGAGGTTGGGTTTTATCCGGGGAATCCCTCAATAGGTGGACCGCTAGGGGCTCCGTCCGTCCGGACTCGTGGCCGGCTCGGGCTACCTTTAGCCAATGAGGGCCGCGTACGGAGTACCCGACGTTACTTAGTTGGTCGTTCAAAAAAAAATTTGTAACTTCTCCTAAGTACCTCCTATAAGTTATTTCAATCTTGATTTTTAATTTTTTATTTGATGTAAATATATGGTTAAATTTTAACCTTTTCCTAAGTAATCTTCTATCTACCAGCTAACTTCTTTTATATATTGTTAATTATGTGTTTATATATAGAAGTATTTCTACAATCAAATCATATAAATAAAAACTTCTAGATGTATTTAGGATAGTTAGAACTTGATGCTCACTTGTCATCAGACTAATTAGTAACATATTTGTCATCAAAAGCTTCATAAAACTGGATCATTGGTTTGTGATGACTGAATGAGTGTTATCTTAAAAGTGAATGTTTCATATGTTTATTTAATTAGAACTAGATGAACAATTGTCATCAGACTGATTAGTAACATAGTTGTTTCTCTGGAAATCATATAAGCATGATGTTTGTCGATAGAATATGTCAAAACATATTTTAACTTATTAATAAGCAGGTCATGATTCCTTTAAAATGTTTGCGTATTGAAAGGTCTTTATTATTTTAATAGGTAACTGCTAGTATCATTGCTGAGAAAGAGTTAACATGAGGACCGTTTTACTCGCTTAAAGATTGTGAAAAAGGTTTATGAATGCAATGAAGTTTCGAGTTTTTATTCAAACATTTGTTAGTTGTATTTTTTATATGTTCTATATATAAATTTAACTAGTTTTTTTTACCCGGCGCGTTGCGCCGGGGCATTTGGCAAAGCTCAAGGTAAATCCCGAGCGTTACGACAATGAGTCAACACGAATTTGGTCAGTATCGGTTGCGCTCGTCACGATATAGACACCATTGGTAAAATTTGAGCATATATTAAAACCTAAAAGTTAATTCCTCAAATTAACATATAAAAACATTAACATATAAGATAACATAATATTAAAGACAATGTTTATTTGGTTGGCAAACCCGGGCGGTAGTAAAAACCAAGCTTTGTCCCGACTCCCTTAACATGAATTCAGTCGGTTTTGATTACGTACGTTACGGTACCAGAACAAAAAAGCGAAAAAAAAAATTATAAAAATTGAGGTGGACCAACAACCATTTGGGGGGAGGGGGGCGTCGGTAAACTTGTGCATTAATAAAACCCGAGCGTTGTCGGTCATGTGCTTTTAATATGGCCGCGAGTCTATACGAACTCGGTCAGTTTCTTTTAGGTTTGTTATGATACATAAACTAAAACAAAAAAAATTGACGTTTGGTCGGTTTCTATTACGTTTATTATGGTAACTGAACTAAAAAAGAAAAACGAAATTCGTCGACCAATACGGTGCTGCCAAGCCAAATAGGCCACTTGTGACACCAAAGTTGTTCTTTATATGCATAGTATTTGACACTTATTAGACATTTATCTTTGTAAGACAATCAAACATTTAGTTAAAAGTCTTGGTTCATATTACCGTTGTTTTGTTTTGATTTAATATCCTTTAGTGGCTTCATCAATGTAGGACATGATCATTTGTTCAACTACCCATCAAGCACCTTGAATTTGTTTTAAGATGAATTTTGGTATTGGTTATAATGAAACTTTGTATTAAGATGTATTTTGGTTGGCTATAATGAAATTTGGTCATTCAATATAGTTATTAAGAGCTGCGACTAAACAAATATATTTCATTCAACACTAAATGGTTCAGATGAGTAAAATAGTCATTCTGCATAGTCATTAGAGGTCCAACCAAACAACAGTTATTGATTCAGCACTTACTAGCTCATATTCTCTTAATTATTCGGACTTCTTAGTGGTTCAGCACTTGCCAAACGGCCTCTTAGCAAAGTTGTTTCTAATAAGCAGTTAATATTGTTTACGCAAGTCGTCTTTGTATGAACCGTTTTGAGGCTATGATGATGACGACTTTAAATTTGAACATAAGTGAGATTTTGCCTTTGCTTCACAACCGAGATGGATACCTCATGTATAACTGTGTTTGCAAAAGAACGTTCTAATTAATATCGATAAGGCTATTACACACTACGGATGACCCATGAATATGTCTTAACACAAACAAAACATGACATCAGCTCGACCCGCAGCAACGTAAGGGTACGGTTACTAGTTTGTACTATTAGCATGTCATTAGTTATACCCTATGCAATTGACTCATCCATTTGCTCATAGTTGGGCAAGGTCGGCTCCAAGAAAGCAAAAAAAAAAAAAATTCGGGCTGAAGGAGAAATTTTTTTTGAGCCTTAAATAAAAGGAGTATTTTGTTAAGTTAAAAAAAATTAATTTTAATATGAGCTTACTTGGTTATAAGTTAGGTTATGTAAAAAACTTTTGTGTAAAAATAAAATTAAACATGTCTCAAATGAGAATAGAACCCATAACTTTTGGTTGGGAGTAATACCCATTTGCCACTGGATCAAGCTAGTGGTTGTGTAATTGAGTTTAAACACTAAATACACATATTTTTTTAATAAAAAATACATATAAATTTCTTTAAAAAAAATCGGGTCTAGTGGGGTATCGGGCTTGTATCCGTCGACCACCCAGTCCCCCCTTAGGGCTGGCCCTGTGGTTGGGGTTAGGGTTGGAAGGCATGCTGTGTTCGGGAGACACCTTTCTAAATATAATAGTGATGATTAGAGATAATCTATCACTTAAGAAGAAAGACAAAATAAAACGTAAGTAATAAAGAATAGATAAATAAAGTATAGTCAAGCACAATCAAGCATGGTAGTCAAATAAGGACTTGAATCTTACAAGTAAGAATAAAAGGTATGTTGGCATTAAATATCACACATTTTAGAATACTAAGCTTGGCACTAGTGTGATCCCTTTGTGTCTAATACAAGATTAGAAGGATATGAAGGAAATAAAAGAACAGCTAGATGTTAAAAAATCCCTAGACCAGCCTTCCAAAAGATTAATAGGTCTTAACGCTCATCATTTGCTCTCCATCAATGTCATTTTAGGTTCCATGCCTTTGTAAAGCTGACAGTATGTGTTAGCGGACTCCTTAACCACACGCTCTATATAAATCTTTTAATATTTTGTTTTTAAATAACGGTTATTTGCAAATTCTAACCTCCATTCATTTTAGGAACCAAAAATATTACATTCGTGCAAAGTATTGGACTAGGAATGTAACTTTTCAAACTTGGGTACGAAAACCATAAAATTCGTGCATACCACAGGGACTATCAGTGTAATTAATTCTATAAAAAATAAAACAACATCATAACAAATATTAACAAAACGTATGGCTCATGAAAGGAGGGGGTGAGTTGTTAATATTAAATAAAGTAACATGACGTCAACAAATAATATACAAAAAAGTTATGAAAAGAAATGCCTGTTGCGACTTTCAAATCTTAATATCTCGCTTGATGTAATTAACTCTATAAAAATAAAACAACATCATAACAAATATTAACAAAACGTATGGCTCATGAAAGGAGGGGGGTGAGTTGTTAATATTAAATAAAGTAACATGACGTCAACAAATAATATACAAAAAAGTTATGAAAAGAAATGCCTGTTGCGACTTTCAAATCTTAATATCTCGCTTGATGGAAGGTCATTAATTCTACTAATTGTACTTTTTTTAGAATGGCGACTTTCTTATATTTGGCTACCACACCCTTCAAATTTGAAGAGCCCCGATGCTTCACTTTGGCCAGACTATGTTGTCTTAACCGGGACCACGCTGGCTTCAGAGTTTGGCTTAGGCGTTCCCCCGGAAACCATACCGCCGACTGCCACTTGACAGCCGTTGTGCCACTGACTTCCATTTATTGATTTACATGGGTTTGTTTATTATATAGTTAATAAATGTGGATATTTTTACTTGCGTAAAAATGTTGGGTCTTGGGCTGTCGCCTTTCCTGCCCGCTAAATGGGTCGAGTCTGTCGAATTCAAAAAGTGTATGCCATTAAAAGGGGGAGAACACTGTCGTTTTATGATTGAACTTAGATAAGAAGAGGTAAGTGCCCTTTGAAAAAGAGACACCGCTACCATCAAATTAAAGCAGTTCGAAAAAGAATTATCAAAAAGACTTTTCCTCATAATGCTACTGTTCAAATGAATTTACGTGTGTATAGTTTGTATATTGTTCGGCATTAATAGATTTGTATACTGTACTATTACGTTTCTACATCACCCTTTCTCATTTCACTTTTCTTTCCTAAGACTTATTAAATTTTCGCTCTCATTCCTTATAGCATTCTCAGGTTTACATTTTCCCTTTAAATGTATTAATAAAAATACAATATAATTCTTATGGCTTAATTTGAATTCTAATCAACCCTATACTTTATACCTTTAAATTTTAATAAACTTTGCACTTTATAAACTTATTATTATTATTATTATTATTATTATTATTATTATTATTATTACTACATAGTATATTAATTTGAACCCGCCAGAATAATGTCTTTTACCGTTTCGACCTAGTTATTTTTGTGTGTTTTACGTTCTTTATAATTTTGACTTTGCTATTATTTTCTATATTTTACGTTTCGGTTCAGTTTTTGCAAGTTAATACGCGTGTGTGATTCAATGTCATGCTGCAATGCGTAAGCCCTAAAAACTTGTTTAAAAAGTAACTTAATATTTTTGATATTCATGAATTGTATCCGCATCATTATTAATAGTTAAAGTTATGATACAAGTAAAACAACATTCAATTTATTTATTTATAAGGTCTTTACATATGTACCATTTTTAACCAAACATTTCTCTATTTGTACTTCGCAAGCGTTTTCTTGTAAAGGAGAAAATGACGAAGATTGTCATATCTTATTGGTTTTAATAATGACAAGCACTTCCATATTTATTATAATTATTGAAGAGGTATGTACCCGCCTCAACACCGAGCAAGGCGGGTCAACCCACAAGATAAAGACATTATGAAGGCACAAAGCCAAAACCTATGCGCATGGCGCATACAAAACATGCTCAGGCATCATATGCCCAGGCACACATATGCTCGCGCATCACATATGCGCGCGGCGCATCAGCGCGCGGCGCATATCACATGCTCGTGCATATCACATCTGCCCAGGCACACATATGCTCGCGCATCACATATGCGCGCAGCGCATCAGCGCGCGGCGCATATCACATGCTCGTGCATATCACATCTGCGCATGAAATATCTGCGCGTGAGAATAAAGAGAAGACCTCGCGCATCCTCAGGATGGGCGCATATCACACGTGCACATAATCAACCTCGTCCTTATCCAAATCAGGATTAGGGCAACCTTGATTGTGCACGTCAGACAACCTTCCAGAAGGCATCTTTTTAAGGAATAAGGATATGCTGATGTTGACAGCTGCTAAATGAAAGGTGGACAGCTCAGCATGACTCATGGGTTACCACGTGATTATAACCAATGAAAAAGCACCAGGTGTCTCCGAGGACACGTGGCGCAAATCGATTGGAGGAGGCCAACAAAACCCTAATCTGATCTCAGCTCAATTAGTGGAAACCCTAGCACTATAAATACAACATCAACTCCACTTTGATGGACACATTCATACTCAATCATTGACAATTACAGGCAGTGATATCACATTCAGTCATATTGAATTACATTCACTCACAGTCAGTTACATACAAACACACAGTCTCACAATCATAGAGTATTCAGCTACTAAGCAATACTCTTGAGATTCCCTTACACACATTATTATCTTCTCCACCATATACTTATTCTCACGCCGGAGGGTTACCCCAAAGAGGACCCCTCTGTCCCTTTCTGAGGGGTAAGTTAACGGCGTTATTCATTTTGTAGGTGGAAGAACACAGATCCAGAAGAACCATCGGTGAAATAGTACAATCAAAACCCGAGGAAAGTAGATCTGCTACCAGCGAGTAGATCCACGTTTCTTCAATTATTTCATAACAATTTTATACACATAGCCATTATATACGCCACCTATAACTTGTGGGTATTTTGTCCGGGCCGTCTCACATAATTTTAATACATCGGCCGAACTGAAACAAAAAGGCATGTAATCTCTAACGAGTAATGAAATATATAAACTAATTTTTTTAAACGACATTAATGTTATAACAATAAAAATAACAAATATATAGTAATAAATTTAATTATAATAGTAGCTAACCGCTAACCGGTAGCTCGTGAAACTCTCATAGCATTATTCACAAAAAATTGTTTGATCAACACTTCGCAGTTTATATTATCTAAATATCCAATTGTTCGACCGAACAACGGAACAACCATAAAATAAAATAGTCAAATAATTAAAACTTAAAAATCATACCCTGGTGATTCACTGAGTTGATATGACAGTGGCTGATGTTCTTTTTTGGTGGCGCCGGCAGTGGCAGACCACTGGATATGGTGGTGAGTGGTGACAGGGAACTTAAAAAAGGAAGGTTGGAACTTGGAAGGAGGAATGAGAACGACAAAGTGTCGCAAGAGGTCTTATTTTGATCGGCGTTTTCTTTTTTTTTTTAACTGATTATTAATTTTTTTATTATCATTGATTTTTTCATTTTGGTTTGGGCCCAATAACCTATAACCATTGGATTTAGAATAAAAATTTGTTTGGACCCAATAATTTTAAGAGTGGTCAAAATCAATTTATTATACATAAGAATTATTTTTTTAAATACATATAAAAAAACTATATATAAACCCTCCCCCCCCCCCCCCCGAAAAAAAGTGCCCCGGTCGAAGGTGAGACTCGCACACCTTCAAGGTCGGGCCTGATTTTATCACGTATTTACTTGTCAAGTATCATATATGTACAAACACATTAATTAGTTTGTTAAAGTTATCCGTTGAGATTTCCATATGCTTTTCTGACCATTTTAATTTATATATAACAACGGAAATTATAAAAATAACAACTAAAAAGTTAGTGACCTAGTAAATTAGTTTATTAAATAAGAACAAAAGAAAATAAAAATAAAAGGTAATCTTATGAGTATGTTCCAATAAACATATAAATGTCTCGGGTAATGAACTGGGTATCATCTAATATCATATATATATCTCATACTATCAAAATTTAAAAAATTAATCTCATAGTCGCTCCCATACTCTAATACTCATTTCATTACCTGTCCTAAATGTGGGTTACGGGTTCGTCTACCATCCTTCAACTTAAACGTAATTCACCTATCATATTTTATAAGCATTTGAGAAAAAAAAACACTATCTATGAGTATGTGACATGAATCTAGCTAAGAGAATGTTTGGGATTGAGTTTGGAAAATGCTTATTGGCTTATTGGTGTTTTCAAAAAGCCAATAAGTTAAAAGGTGTTTGGCAATCACAAAAATCTTTTTTAGTTTAGTTTTTTGAAAGGGTTAAAAAGCAGTTTTCCAAAAGCCCTAAATTCTGGCTTTTCAAAATGACTTTTTGAAAAAGTCAATAAGCATTTTTCAAACTTAATCCCAAACATGCTCTAAATACCATATATACCCTAATAAGATTTGTGTATTATAGTTATGTTACATTTTGTGTACTATTATCAAATGTAATTTCTGATACAGAGTATAAACACATATACGACCAAAAGTGTTATACATGATAATATTTATGAAAAATAATTTGATATTCCCATTTATACAACCACTAGTCTGGTCTAGTGACAAAGGTGTATGGTCTTCAACATCACCGGATCTAAGGGAGGGTCGAGTAGTTGACGGACCCCGACACGACACCTAGCTAGGCCCGAGTTTTTTTTAAATTTATATATATTTTTATGAAAAACAATATTTATATTTAATGTTTAAATTTAATTACACAACCACTAGCTTCATTTAGTGGCAAATGGTATGATTTCCAATAAAAATGTTGTTGGTTCTAGTCTCGCTTGAAGCATTTTAAGCCTATTTCTATACTAAAAGTTTTTTACACAACTCAAATAATAACAAATAAACTCATTAAAAATTAAATTGTTTAAACTCAACAAATTAAATACCCCTTTTACCTAAGGCTTAAATTTTTTTTTTCGCATTCGGCCTAAAATTTTTTAATAATTCTCAAAGACGATCCTGGCCTTTAACCAAAAGATTTGGGTTCTAGTCTAAATTGAAAAATGATGGAAATATTCTCTGTAAAAAAAAAAAAGATATTCCCATATATATATACCTTTTCACATTTCCATAAGTTTACTAGTAAAGTTTAGTTTGAGTACAACCCTAATGCTTACTTCACATTGGCATGTTTAAGAAGACATCAGTCATGTTCTGGCAGCATTAGGTAGAAGATGGTCGAAGGTAAGGGGGGTCTGCTAATCGATCAGAACACCAATCAGAAAAGAATTGAGATAAATCAGAACTGGTCTGAACACTATAGCTAGAAGCTAGGAGTAAGATGAGGGGAGCCCCCACAAAGTTAGGAACCAGCCAATGAAGAGATGACACAAAGCAGTTTAGTAACCTTGATTAAAACACCCACATCAATAAGTCAGGAAGATGTGAGAGACAGTACTGAAGTTAAGCTAATCCAGTGATTTAATATTGTAGCCTAGAGATCTTGGATCCCCTTTAAGTTCTTGTCACATCAAACTTTAGCAACTTGGCGTAACCTAGGCAATCAAATATTCAAAATTAATGCTAGTGTAAAAAAACACAAATATATATATATATATATATATATATATATATATATATAATGAGGAGCCTATAAAAAAATATATCACAGCGATTGTAACGAATTAGTATCAAGATATCTACATAAAGATGTTTCTTTTTCCTCAGTTTTATAATAAACAAAAACGTAAAGATCTAGAGTCGGTATAAGTGGTTGTAGGAGCTAGCTCCATCTAAGATAAAATAAAAAGTATAATCAATGTAAGAATTAGTTAAGTATACTGTTTGTATCTTTGTGATAAGTTGAAGTTAAATACTTTTTAATGTATTTTGAAAACTTTGCATTAGCATATTTAGCGAATTCTTTTCCTCCCCTCTCGTTCCAAACTCTCTAAAATCATAATTCTCATCAAAAGAAAAGACAAAATTTTATTATTATTATTATTAGTTATATTATTAGAGGGCCATGAGTTCAAACTCTATAGAGTGCCAGAAAAAAAAAATTTAGTCGTTCGATAAAATTATTATTGTTATTATTTTTATTATATTCATGCTTCTTTTCTTGACATTGAAATTCCTAAAAGTTTCTTTCTTGCTCTTAATTTTTTATGCAACAACACACTCCTCAAGACAACCATAAGTCTCCCCTGCACCGAGACTTTGTGAATATTTAAACGGACTCGTGAATATTAAATAAAGGACTTGTGAATATTACAAACATTAATGCATTATAATATATGTGTACCTTTTACTTTTAAGCATTACAAAACCAAATGGATTATAAGTATGGTCAATACTAATGATTAAAAATAAACTTTATGATATTTAAGCATATAATATTTAACCGTCTAAATGGATTCCATAATGAAACATTTAGTGAAGGAGATTAGCTTTGTGATAGTATCAAAGTTATAATAACTTTATAAAACAACGAGTCAACGTACAACAAATGGTTAAGCCTTGGTGCCTTGGTGGGATGGTGTTTGTAATATTTAGAGGTTATGAGTTATGTTAAAAAAAAATGGTTAATTTAGAAAATTTCTCACTTTTAGAGTAATTTAAGATAGGTCATTTTACAATACTATTTGTGAATAATAAGTGTATTCATCCCAATTCACTAATTCAGAATATCAACAAGGACATATCGGGTTACAAAACATTTGTTAACATAGTATTTCATGTTGTGAAAACCGGCCAGTTGCTACCGATGAACGCATGACTATAGTTTGTTGCATCGAAGAAAGTGTGGAAAATAGATCACAGAAATTAAGAAAACAAAAGTGGTGGGGAAAACATAGGAAACCAAACAGTATGGAAGGTTGTAATCTGAAGCCACTTTTTCTGGGATGGGAACTTGGACATGTTTTGTTGGTACTCGTCCCATGTCATTAATAACAGATGTTTCTATCTGGGGTATAAACACAAAGTTTTCAGATAATTGCACGTGGATACGTACCATATTGATTATTTCTACCAACAACTATGAAGTTCTTACACGTACATGAGATTTTGGGAAAGCCGTATGGTGATGGGTTAATTGATTTCAAGAATTTTGAACAATTTATGGAATTTTACAAGACTTTCAAGAAGTTAGCAATCTGGAACACTTTGAACAATTTATGGAACATATAAACTTTCAAAACTTTCAGCATGTTTACAATCTCCTTAGCATTTTTTTTATTAGGTTAGCCACCAATATAAATTGGATTAGCCAACATTATATTTACCAAAAACGCTCATTTAATCCCAATCGATCGCGATACATGGAAAGTGTTAGAAATCCCCTAGAGCAATGATTTTGAAAGGGCCGATGAAACGTGAACTTAGTTTGCCTCATTTACGGAAACAAATAATGTCTTTCATCGAGTGGCTTTCAATAAAACAAAATCTACAACATGAAATTCAATTGGTCTCTTATATTCGGATATGACTTTTGTCAGTCTTGTTGATCAATCTAGCCCCCCTCCCCCCCCCCCCCCCCCCCCCCCCCAAAAAAAAAAACAAAAAAACAAAAAAAAAACAAATTGGTGTTTACACTATGCACCACACAACATTCAAAAGGTGTTGAACTATCCTAACTCCCTCAAACATCTACCATTTTCACTTCTGTTACATCCATAAGAGTTTGAATTATTCTCTCTCACTACCGTTTGTCTGAACTAGTATGTCGTACTAATCAAAAGCCTGGTATACCCGATTCATCTTGAAGTTTCCTCAAATAACAAGATGTGAAATGTGGGTCACAATCCAATAAAATAGGTACATTGGCAACCTTGATTGAGGTGACACTGTTTCAAGCCATGTGTGTCGTGCGTTCTAATTAATGAATAAGTCTCACGGTGTTGTGGCAATTTTAAAGTTGCGTATCTATGTACTAATCGGTACAACACTAACACACCATGATCACCGTTTATTTATTTTTCGTTCCAGTTTGAATATTCTACTTCTTTTATGTTTACACCAGTCATGTGCGTCATGCATGCGTTATGATGAATAAGTTTCACCGTGAATATGTTGTGACAACTTTATAGTCTATATGTACTAATCGGTACAACTACACCAACGCACCATAATAATTGTTTGTCGACTTCCGTTCCAGTTTGAATATTTATCTTTCCTTTGTTCAAGCCGCTAGGTGTAATCAATGTTAACAAGTGTTAAGCCTGTTCAGTTTAGAAAATTTTGGTTAGCCAATAACTTTGCACATATGCATGCATTGATTGTTTTATCGAGAGATTTAATATAAGTATCTATAAGATTGGCAACGTCTAGCAAGACCGTAACAGCACACACGAATGGCCTCCCTTCTTCAGTTTTCCTCGCAGTCTTCATTCGATGGTGACTCTCTAAGTCCTACTTTTAACTATGATATTCTAAAACAATATATATATACATATACATTCTCATGGCAAATTAACAAAAATAGTGGGCATGTCCACTCCAATTCAATATGTAAGAGTCATAATATATCAATTTAGGGTTAGTTTAGAATATATATTTAAATAAATCTCTAGAATTATCTTCAAATAAAGA
The DNA here is from genome assembly GCF_021521415.1 of Bidens hawaiensis. NCBI lineage: Eukaryota > Viridiplantae > Streptophyta > Magnoliopsida > Asterales > Asteraceae > Bidens > Bidens hawaiensis. The sequence goes on from NW_027491236.1 coordinate 1,476,497, forward strand.
TCGGTCAATAAAACAAAATTACAGGACAAGCCTTTCTTTTTTCCTTTCTTTACAATAAATAGTTTCAACCCTAAAAACAAAAGATCGGTCAGGTGTTACTATTACATCTCTGTTCACCCCAAAGTACCACTCAACCCTTTTTCTTAACTCACATGCTTACTTAGGCTGAGGGGTGTGGAGCGCTAGAGGGGGCGCGTGAGCCCATCCGCTCGCGCCCCGGGGCGCGAGCACCACACCACCGAGGCGCGAGAGGGGCGCGAGAGGGGCGCGAGCACGGAAAAAGAGGCGGGCGCAAGGGTGATCGCGGCTGGGAATGGGCGTAAAGTGGGCATCGGGGCACGTGCATGACCGTTGGGGCTTTATAAATTGAGCCGTTGGCTCTTAAAGTTTATTAAAAAAATTTTTTTTTAATAAACTAGTTATATATATATATATATAGAGAGAGAGAGAGAGAGAGATAGAGTTATATATATATACTTTTGGTAGAGGAAGAAGATGTGATTTCAGAGGAAAAAAGAGGTAGAGCAAGTGATGGAGACTGTCTAGAAGAAGAAGAATGGTGATGATGGAAGTCCATTGAAGGAAGACTGGAGACAGACAGAAGAGATATTTGTTCAAAGGTAGAGACAGGAAGTGAGTGAGATATATAGCAGGATGTGATTTTGGACTATGTGTTATGTTAAGACTTTGTTTGTATAATGTGTGTTTTTTTAGATATTAATGTGTTTTTTTAATTAATGTGTGTTTTTTTAAATATTTTATGAGTTTTTTTAATAATACGTTTTTTTAATACATTTACAAAAAAATAAAAAAAAAACCGCTCGCGCCCCCCCCTCGCGCCCCTCCACACCATGTCCCGGGGCGCGAGCACCACAACCAACACCCATCTTATCAAGTTTCTCTCTCTGCCACACGTCACAATATTATTGGCTGGAGCCCCCTCTCGCGCCCCCTCTCGCGCCCCCCACACCCCTCAGCCTTGCCACTCTCTCTCTCTCGAAATCATAAAATACTAAAATACCACCTTCTTGTTGTTTACTTTATTATTCTTTCTTCATCATCTCTTTCTTCTTGTTCATTTCTCCCCCTTTAGATCTCTCTCTTCTTCATCTATATCTATAATATCATATCATCATGTCAAGCAATCTAGACTTGACCAGTTCCACTTCTCCTTTCTCCCTTCAAAACCTCCAAAACCGTCCACCCCTCCACCTCCAAATCCCGGCGGATCACTCCGAAGAAGACGACAACCAACACACTCCCGGCTCCGGCAGCGGAGATGTCCTTGGCCGCCGCCCACGTGGACGTCCACCTGGCTCAAAGAACAAACCCAAACCACCTGTCATCATCACTAGAGAAAGCGCCAACACTCTCAGAGCTCATATCCTTGAAATCAGCAACGGATGTGATGTTTTTGAATCCATTGCTGACTACGCTAGAAAACGTCAACGTGGGATATGTATAGTTAGCGGCTCCGGTACTGTCAACAACGTCAGTCTACGGCAGCCTGCGGCTGCCGGATCTGTGTTGACTTTACAAGGCCGGTTTGAGATATTATCATTATCAGGCTCGTTCTTACCGCCACCAGCACCACCGGGTGCCACTAGTTTGACTATATATTTAGCTGGTGGACAAGGACAAGTTGTCGGTGGGAATGTTGTCGGAGCTTTGATTGCCTCTGGACCGGTTATTGTGATTGCTGCTTCGTTCACTAACGTGGCGTATGAGAGGCTGCCGTTGGATGAAGACGAGGCAGTTAACGGCGGAGATAACGGGAAGGCGACGGCGAGTAATAATAATAATATTAATAACCCTTTTCCGGACCCGTCGTCTATGGGTTTACCGTTTTTTAATTTGCCGCTTAATATGACGAATGTTCAGTTGCCGGAGGACGGTGGTGGTTGGCCTGGAAACATGGGGAGCCGGCCACAGTTCTGAACAAATTCAAGTGTGTTAACTGTTTGATCAAGTCATCAAAAGGTCAGATGGTGTTCTATGTGTGGGTTTATGATCATTAGCATTATTGTTTGTTATATATGTTATGTAGTCTTTGGGTATTAATCATGAACAAGAAATTAAGAACCAATCTTTGCTTAGTTTAGGATGGAACAAGATTTATGATCTCTAAATTCAAATGTTCATGTGTGTGACCACCTACTGCTGTTTGATCTTTATTTCATTTTAGGGTTCCTTTGAGCTAGAGTGGTTCATAAGTTTGTGGATTTGTTCTTGTCAATATTGTTTGTTATGTTGTTTAGTCTTTCGGATAATTAATAAGATCGGCAAAACAACCTATTGCGAAGACCGGAATATTGCGATTAATTGCTTGAACCATGGAATCGTGTTAATTTATATGTAGAGACGGGTGTTTGTGATTATAAAATCGATAAAAGGATTAAAGAAGCTCATTAGAATGCAGCAAATAATTATTTATTTTAACTTACTCTTTATTATTCATTATCACAAACAATGAATGAAGAACGATTGAGATCTAAGAGCACTTGTCATAGATCGAGTTACAATCATCAATTAGCAGAAACCAGGGTTATGATGTGTATATTTAGGACGGTTTTTAAGGTTTCACGTACAAGACACGCGTTACTACACACAAAACACAACTCATGTTTCACACAGGCGCAATCCTATTCTTTCAAATATTAGTATTAGAGCCAACAATTTCTCCATATTTGATTGATTTAAATTGAGAGACTATGCAACATTCTTATAAATATAAAACAAATATTTCACAAATAAACTCTTAAAATGCTTTTTTTAATCTATAAAGATCTTTCTTTGTTCTTCTAACAAACTTTCATTGTCCATAAAATCTATAGACCAAATTCAAAAGATTTACATGGGTGATAAAAGTGTTTCAGGTAATTAGTCATCTCTTGATTCTAGGGTAAGTGAATCATTAGTTAGTTGATTTATATTATATGCCACTCTAGATTGAATTTATTATTGCTTTATTACCATAAACAAAAATATTTACAGTTCATTTACATTATATTCAATTAATTTACAGCATCTCTCTATGTTAATATTAAAATATATGAATTTTAATTTAAACTATGATATCAATAATAATCCATACGATAAGTCTCCTAAGTTTTAGTTTTGTTGTTAAAGCAATAATATTCACATAATCATTATAGATTTACACTCGGTTTATACTTGATATTCACTAAGTTTGTTTTTAAGTAAGCTATGTAATCGAAATCCAGTGAAAACATGTGTAAATTTATGATGATTACACAAATTAATGTGATTTCTTTTGACAAAGAAAGTGAAAGTTATAAGCATCATCGGTTAAAATGGTGATGTTAATTATCATATATTTGAATAACTAAAGTTTGAATTATTAAAACTAATTAATAATTTTAGTATTTTATTATTTCAAGTTTACAAGTATCTCATGTTCTAAAGGAATAAGCCTCTTCTTTAATGGCAGATGCCCAATTGTTCTATATTTAAATGAGAAAAATAATATTATTTAGTTATTGATCAGAACAACATGATTAAAGTCTATATTAATTAGCTAACTTGGATGGTCCTATCTGTAATTTACGAGTTTTGTACATTTAAAATAATCATGAGCCCCATCACGATTACCTCCGAATCATTCTCTTTAAGCTCATTCTGCAAGAACTCCGAATCATTCTCTTGAAGCTCATCCTCTTCATCATAACGCTTGCCCCGAAATGACCTGGACCAATAGGGAAATCCCAATTCATTGGGCCTTTCGATACAATCAAATAGAAAGCCCCAAGGGCGCCATATTCTAGGAGCCCAAACTATGTGATTAAATAAATCCTCCTCTATATGTTGCCGGTCGAGGGCTCCTTCTCCTTCCCCCTCTTCAAACTCCGATTCGTCTTTTTCATAGAGAAATCTCTGATCAAGGATAGAACAAGATCCTTTTTGCATCATATCTAAGGGATTCTTTGGTTCGGGTCGAAGAAGCAATGTCACTCGATCCTTATCAAACTGAGCTCTTTGCTTTTAGTGCTGTATTTAATATGTACTTTTGAATAGTAAATCAATATTACTTTTGCTTTTTAGCACATGAACGAATTAGATAATCTTTTAACCACGACGGAGGAATTTTTACTAAAGTCTAAGCAGTAAGCATACAACAAGAAAGCTGTTGGCCGAGAATAAAATGCTACAATGGAAACTTTAACAAATTTGTAGTACAAAATTTTGACCACTTTAAGAACGAAAGGTTTGCTCTAGCTATAGGCTTATCCAAAGAAACGGGCTAGCTTTTTGTTTCTTATAGTTTCTTGGTTGTTGATGACCTTTTGGAGTCAATCTTAAATCGTTTCTGGATCGCCTGAACCAAAAAGTGGCCATGAACATCGCCTAACTACTCGTGAACAGGAAAAACTTAACATGAATTTTGAGTTTTGACACCGGGCAAACGAGTGATGCAATATCGAGTCTAGTGTTGTTCTAGTTAACAAAATAGTGTATGTGTTTTGACTTCGAACAATGCTTGTAATTTCAAGGCATCATTATTATTTGTGCATAAATGACGATAAAGATTTCTTTACAGATCGAGTAGTGTTTTAATCGACATAGAAGTAGTGTATAAAATACGTATAATATTGTCTAAACTATTGTCTAGACTCTTCGCTACTAAAAGTTCAATTTTGGTGACTGTAAAACAGTTGCTAAGCCCCTTGTAATAGATTTTGCAATGTAAGAAAGAAATTCCTCGCTAATCACTTTGCGACGAATTTGTGAGAGAAATGAACTTAATGTGTTTGAAGCGACAAAACAGTTCGTCACTAATTGACTAGCATTTGCTATAAATTGTTTGTGTCAGAATTAACGACTTGTGGTTTCTTGTTTGCAACGGGTATTTGGTCGTATTATGGTTGCTAAAAATTCTTGTTGAATTTTATTTTGTGTTCATTTTCTGTGTGCTCTTTTATTTTCCAGTCTTTTCCTATTTACAAATAGATCTATAATCACACATATCACATTATAATTAATGATCAACTAATCACATTTATTTATACGTATTTCTTTTCAGTAGCAACTAGTGACAATCTTCTATTTATTTTACTTTTTAGGGCAGATTAATTTAGTGATTTTTTTCTTTTATTATTATTATTATTATTATTTAAAGTTTATGGACTTCAATTCGGATTAAGTTACGGTTTCTTGAGTTTTTATGTCTTTTTAATTTCAAATACTTTTCGATCAATGGATACAAACATGTGGAAACGGTATGTGCTATATCTATTGAGCAGAGGGGTGAGCACCGTCACGTAAGTAGCAAGAAAACTCACTCTCTCTCACTTACATATACCATGCGTTATAGCTAACCATTGAGTTTTTATTTAAATAATTTAATACATTTAGTTAGTACGTATCGTTAGTTAGACAATTATTTTAAATTATTTTTAAATAATAAATAAAAAAAAACCAGTTGGATATCATCTTCGCACACCAAAACTGTGAAAACCCATAACTATACTAAAAAATATTTATTTTAAAAGAATAAGATTTCAATAAAAAAATTTTCAGAATATTAAATATAAATGGTAAACAATTCCATGTGCTTCATTGTCTTAAACCAACATGTAAAAACTAATCTGACAAAAATAAATTATATGTTAAAACGAATATTATAAAAACTTTTAAAAAAGAAAACAAATGCTCACGTCCATAAGCATACTTACCAGAGCCGGTCGGGGAATAAGGCAATCGGGGCATTTAATTTTTAGAGGCACAAAATTTTATATATATATATATACATATATATATATATATATATATGAAAACAAATGTATATTTAATCTTTTACCCTTATTATACAATAACTAGTTTAGTATAATGACAAAGGGGTATGACTCTCAACCAAATGGTTGTAGGTTATAGTCTCACTTGAGACATTTTTAAGCTTATTTTTATACAAAAAGTTTTTTTACACAACCTAAAAAGTAAGCCCACTAAAAAATTTAATTGTTTAACTAAACAAAAAACCATTTACATAAGGCCTAAATTTGTATTTTTTTTTCTTATATTATTTCGTTACTCGTTATGATCTACGGGCCTTTTTATTTTAGCTCAGCCGAGACATATAAGTTCTCTTACGCTCTTACCACTCACACTTGAGTGATATTTTGTTGAGCGTGAGTCCCATGTAGCAAGCCCCACTAAGCTCACTAATTATAACACAACCTAAAACGAAAATCCTTTACACGTAGGAAGGTGATGATGACATTAGATCTTGATGGGAAATTTCTTTTATCATTTATAACAAGAAATCTCCAAATAATGACTCCTTGTACAAGATATTATAGTTTTTACCAAACGTGTATCTAAACGACAAGACCAACATAGATGAAGAAACATCTTCCTATGCCACTTAAAGCTAACACCCCTAGTGGATAACCTACCTTTGATTATTCAAATGAGTGTATGACCATAACCTATGATTGAAATTTAATCTTTATTTGTATCTCCTAATTTAAAATAGAATACGAATAAATTTCATATATTTTTAGAACATACACATGTACAAATCATTTGTAATTAGCTATACATTACATAAATGTGGGTAAACATTTGAAAAAACATATTTAATTAATTGATTTTTTTGGTATATAACAAAGAATTTTTTTTACAAATAATTTTTTTTAGAAAAAAATGTACCAGTGATAGAAAAACTAATTATCGATTTAGGTAAGTTCTTTTTGTTCTCATAAAAATTGGATATTTTGAAATATATAAATAGAAAGATGTTTATTACAAAAATTCAATTATTCATGTGAAAGGGTAAACTGCTAATTAGGGATGAGCATTTGGTACTTGGTACCAAAGTTTTGAGTTTGGGGATCGGTACGGTACCGATACCGGTACGGTACAGTACCGGTATTTCCTGAATTTTTACCTTCAATACCGGTACCAAGATTTGACGATTTTCGGGATCGGTACTTTCGGTACCGGTACGGTACCGAGCTCATCCCTACTGCTAATGATTGAAGAAGTGAAGGAGAAAAGAAGAGCCCGTATGTCTTGTCACATGAGATGTCATTGATGTCTTTGATGTGGATGGTACTAGTGATGACGATGATGCTAGCGATGAGGAAGAAGAATTTGAGGGGCCTATACGAAGATACGTCGAAAAACGAAGATAACTCGATTTTGTTTGATCATTCTAACGATGTCTAGCATTTTTTGTAAGAAAATTAACCAAATTTGACGATATACTTGTTGCCTTTTGTGTTTGTAATCATATATATTTTTAACTAATTTATGGTTTTAATTGGAGCTCCAAAAATGTGCTTAAAAGTCACTTTGGGTTACGACTATATTTTATTGGAATGTTTAGATTAGATGTGATGTTACTTTGGGTTACGACTTAACCATGTATAACTTGGGATAGCTATTTAAATATACATATGGGTTCACATTGTATTCATAAAACTATAATGAAAATATTTTATTTATAGCCGTTTCATTAAGAGTTCAGGCCAAAGCTTAAGCTAGATATATCCATGTGTACTTAATAACTTATATGGTCTAGTTGTACTAAGTTATTGGATAAATGTATTCTTTCTTAAAGTGACGCATGTTTAAATCTTACAGTAAAAAAAGTTACGAGACTAAGAAGCTTTTAAAAAATAACCCATGTGTCCTTGTTGTTAGAATTCAATACTTATTCTATATTTAACTGATACTTGTGGCTTAAGTTGTACTTATTTTATCTTATCTAAATTGTCCTCATTAAGTTGTACTTATTTTATCTTATCTAAATTGTCCTCATTTGATCTAAAATAAGAAATACGTTAATGAAGTGTATGCATTTAAACTATTCTTGAACCTGTAATTGCTTCTTGTTATTTAAGATGAATCAGACAATATCTTCTTTCTTGCATCCGATACATGTGAAAAGTCAAGAATTCCTTTAAAGGTAAACAGAAATCCCACAAATGAAAAAAATATTCTGTATATTACAATAAGTTTAGAGTATTCTTATTCAGTTCTCTATCCCTATATCTATATATATCATATAATTATACTAAAAAACAATACATTTTTTTCTCCTGTTCAATTAAATAATATTTTTTATACCGTTTTCATTACAGTTTTCTCTCTCCACCCTATAATTTACAAAAAAATCACTACATTTTTCCCAAATTTACAAAAAATCACTACCTTTTCTCTCTCTACCATATAATTTACACTCACAACCCCACCCTATAATTTACAAACCCTACTCACATAATTTTAGGGAATGGGTTGAGAATGCTCTTACATCGGTAGGTGGTTTAAGATTCCGTACATTAGGTGTTTTTTGAACTGTATAGCATGTAACACCCCGACCGATGGCGGATTATACATCGGGGCGCCACGTATTGTTTCATTACTCGTGACACTATTTGGGTGTCAATATTTAATAAATACATTTTCATTGCGCACGCGCAGGACACAAATCGTAAAGTAACATAAATCATATCATAACTTAAAATAATCAAATAACATAATTTGTCTTGTTACATTTTAATCTAGGTCCAAAGAAAAAGAAAAACATCCTACGTGTCCTTGAGATTCCCAAAAGCAGCTACAGCAAACCTGAACATGTGTTAAAATAAAACGTCAACACTTGCGTGTCGGTGAGAAATCAAGTTTAATAGATATAAATAGATAATAATAAACACTGCGCGCAACATGTGCTTAACTGGGGTTTAACATAGGGTGTAATCAGATTGTGATCAAGCCTAAATAGATCATAGCTCATAGTTCAATCCGTGCTCCCAATTGAGCACAAAAACAATAAATACGTGCATGTGTAAACAAAACAAGAAAACCGTAAACGATAGGTCTCCCGTGTTCATCCAATGGATCCATGAAAACTTCGGAATAGGCCGAACAAAGCGGTTAATGATTCACACATACAAATAAACAGCCAAGTAAACGTCCATAACACATGGGGTTTTGCGCACATAAATTTCATAAACAAGTTTAAGACTCAAGTTGTATGAACACATGAACATCCCAAAAATTTAAAAATAAAAGGGGATTAAGTACGAGATTACTCACTTGTAAACGGTGCGATGAAAGATAATGCAAGAACCAACTTTTAAACAAGCACAAGTTAACCTATAAATAAGAGGTAATTGGTTTAACGATTGGTTTTTATGTCTTGAATATATGCAGTAAGTATCGATTAGTTAAACAAAACAAACTATATATATTTATAATTACCGAGATCTGGGCAGAACAGAAGAGAAAACGGAGGCAAAGAGAGAAGTTGGAGCTGCTGAGGAACTAGGGCAGAAAGCAAAAGGGAGAGAGATTTGGTGTAGTGTGTGTAGTGTTAAGAAACAAGAAAATAGCTTAATTTATAGGGAAAACCCAAGGGAACACAATCCCTTAAAAAAAGGGAAAGGATCTTATCAAATCAAGCAAAAGATATTTAAAAGCATAAGAAAACAAAAGCAAAAGATATCAAAAGATATGCCGGCAGCTGCAGGGGATGGGGAAAAGATGACAGGTTACAGGTAAAGCATGGGAGGTGTCAGATAAAGCACTGTTCAAGGCATGCAAAAGAAGATTTCAAAAGATTATGTCAATCACTTTTTCTGTCAACCAATAGGATTGGTGCGCATGCTGCGCCGAAAGTGGTTTTTCGGACAGATGTCGGGACTGATCTACAGTGCTTATACAAAAGATAAGATATTTCAAAAGAATACAGGCTGACCTAAACTGAAGAAAAGACTTAAGGTCTAGCGCGAGAAGACTCGAGCGCGCGCGAGGGCGAAGGCAGACAGAACAATCCTTAGCGCGCCGCGGGAAGAACTACAATCCTTAGCGCGTCGCGAGAAGAACTATAATCCTTAGCGCGCCGCGGGAAAAACTATAATCCTTAGTGCGCCGCGGGAAGAACTACAATCCTTAGCGCGTCGCGGGAAGAACTACAATCCTTAGCGCGTCGCGGGAAGAACTACAATTCTTAGCGCGCTGCGGGAACAGTTCGCCTCGCGTATCGCAGGAACAGCTGGTCTTCACGCAGACTTCCTTGTAAGGAGTCTGGCGCGTGGAGCTGCGCAGACATCCTTAGGCGGGAAGAACCAAAGGACAAGCAAAGAGTTAAGAGAAAAAAGGGGTTTCAGGCTTAAGGGTTAAACAGAGGGGCGGGACGGCAACAAGAGAGAGAAAGAGGCGGGACGGCGACAAGAAAGAGAAAGAGGCGGGACGGCGACAAGAAAGAGAAAGAGGCGGGACGGCGACAAGAAAGAGAAAGAGGTGGGACGGCGACAAGAAGGAGAAAGAGATGGGACGGCGACAAGAAGGAGAAAGAGGCGGGACGGCGACAAGAAATTATTATTATTTAGTAAGTAAAATAATATATATATATATATATATATATATATATATATATAATTTATTAAATGTTAAATTTACAAAGATTAATAATCAAATTTTAAATCATAAAAAGAATCGGATTCGAAAACGGGTACCTGGGTCGGGTCGGATTGGGCAGTTGTCACAGTCTCCCCTACTTTAAGAAATTTCGTCCCGAAATTTATCTCGAAGTAGGTTGCGCAGAGAAAAGGTGCGGGTACTTGATCTTCATCTGATCTTCCCTTTCCCAAGTGAACTCGGCACCGCGCTTGGACTGCCAACGGACTTTGACAATAGGGATGCGACTGCGCTTGGTTTGCTTTACCTCGCGATCCATAATCTCAACAGGCTTCTCAACGTAATGCATAGACTCATCAACTTGAACTTCATCAAGTGGTATGTGGAGGTTCTCGTCAGCTAAACATTACTTGAGATTGGATACATGGAAAGTTGGATGCACATTGCTGAGCGCGGGCGGCAGGTCCAGTTTGTAAGCAACTTTTCCCACCCTCGCAAGAATCTTGAACGGACCAACATAACGAGGTGCAAGCTTACCTTTCTTCCCAAAGCGGACAACACCCTTCCAGGGCGACACTTTGAGGAGAACAAGATCACCAACTAGAAATTCGAGAGGCTTCCGCCTGCGATCTGCGTAACTCTTCTGTCGGCTTCTGGCAGTCAGCAGATGATCACGGATCTTGGCGATTTTATCGGTTGTCTCTTGAACTAGTTCGGGTCCTGTGATTTGAACTTCACCCACTTCGTTCCAACAAATCGGCGAGCGGCACTTTCGACCGTAAAGTGCTTCAAATGGGGCCATACCGATGCTGGAATGATAGCTGTTATTATAAGAAAACTCGATCAGAGGTAGGTGTGAATCCCAATTACCTCCAAAATCAAGAACACAAGATCGAAGCGTATCCTCAAGGGTTTGGATGGTTCGCTCAGACTGTCCGTCAGTCTGAGGATGATATGCAGTACTCATGTCCAAATGAGTTCCTAACGCAGTTTGGAGAGATTTCCAAAAGCGAGATATAAAACGGCCATCGCGATCGGATATGATGCTCAATGGAGTACCATGACGGCAGACAATTTCTTTGACATAAAGATGCGCAAGTTGTTCAACACGGTAGGTTTCCCGAATGGGCAGAAAGTGGGCAGACTTGGTCAATCGATCCACTATTACCCAAATGCTATCATGTTTGCTTGCGGTCAAGGGTAACTTGGTGATAAAGTCCATTGCTATACTTTCTCATTTCCACGTAGGAATTTCAGGTTGTTCGAGCAAACCAGATGGGCGTTGACGTTCAGCTTTTACCTTAGAACAAGTTAGGCATTTAGCTACGAACACAGCAATATCCTTTTTCATACCAGGCCACCAATAAGAAGGGCGCAAATCTTTGTACATTTTGTCAGCACCAGGATGAACGGAATACCGAGTTTTGTGTGCTTCACTCAGTATGACAGAGCGAAGATTCTCATCATTGGGGATCCAGATGCGATTGAGATAACAGAGAATTCCATTCAGGTTAGGGACTAGATGCGCTTCTGCACCACACGCTAACTCGGCGCGTAGGTTGCCTTTGCTGATCGATGCGCGCTGCGCGTCGCGAATGCGCGATTCAAGATCGTTTTGGATCGGCGCAAAATGAAGCTGCGTGCGCGGCAAGATACAGTTGAGTTGACTGGGTTTGCGGCTGAGCGCATCGGCTACCACATTAGCCTTTCCAGGGTGATATCGGATCTCACAATCGTAATCGCTGATGAGTTCGTTCCATCGGCGTTGTCTCATGTTAAGTTCCTTTTGATCAAAAATGTGCTGAAGGCTTTTATGGTCTGTGTAAATGATACACTTAGTCCCATAGAGGTAGTGTCTCCAGATTTTTAAGGCAAATACAACTGCACCAAGTTCGAGGTCGTGAGTCGTATAATTCTTTTCATGAATTTTGAGTTGCCTTGACGCGTAAGCGATAACCTTGCCTCGTTGCATAAGTACACAACCGAGACCTTGGTTGGAGGCATCACAATAAACGACAAAGTCGTCAGTACCCTCAGGTAACGCTAGAACAGGAGCTTCGCACAACAATTGCTTGAGCGCTTGAAAGGCTTCTTCTTGCTTCGAGCCCCAAATATACGGTTTGCCTTTGTGCGTTAATGCTGTTAAAGGCAAGGCAATTTTTGAGAAGTTCGAGATGAATCGCCGGTAGTAACCAGCTAAGCCCAAAAAGGAACGGATTTCGGTAGGAGTGGATGGTGCAATCCAGTTCTTGATTGCTTCAATTTTGGATGGGTCGACATGAATACCCATCTTGTTTACAACATGACCAAGAAACTGTACTTCATCAGACCAAAATTCACACTTGGAGAGTTTGGCATAGAGTTGTTCAGTTCGAAGCTTTTGCAACACCAACTGAAGATGTTGTTCATGCTCGGCCTTGGTTTTGGAATACACCAGAACGTCATCGATAAACACGATCACGAATCGGTCCAATAAAGATCTACACACCCGGTTCATTAGATCCATGAAAACAGCGGGTGCGTTGGTTAAACCGAAGGGCATGACCAAGAATTCAAAATGACCGTAGCGGGTTCGGAAAGCAGTCTTGGGAATATCCTCTTCGCGGATACGCAACTGGTGATAGCCAGAACGGAGATCGATTTTGGAGAAACAAGAGGCACCTTGAAGTTGATCAAAGAGGTCGTCAATACGCGGTAAGGGATACCGGTTCTTAATGGTGAGCTTGTTCATCTCGCGGTAATCGATACACATGCGAAACGATCCGTCTTTCTTTTTAACGAACAACACCGGGGCACCCCAAGGCGAAGAGCTAGGGCGAATGAATCCTTTACCGGTCAACTCTTGAAGTTGACTTGCTAATTCTTGCATTTCAGCGGGTGCAAGTCGATAAGGAGATTTGGCTACGGGGGATGCACCAGGGACAAGATCAACACGAAACTCGACTTCCCGAGCGGGAGGTAAACCAGAAAGATCATCGGGGAAGACTTCAGGAAAGTCAAGCACGATGGGGATTTCAGAAAGTTTCTTCTTTCCTTCATCGGGTTTGACCACATGAGCTAGGAATGCGATACATTTCTTCCGCAAAAGTCTTCGGGCTTCAGAGCATGACATAAGTTTAAGACCGTTAGATGGTTTCTCGCCGTAGATATGAAGATCTTGACCATTTTCCCGAGGAATGCGAATCAACTTCTTGGCGCAGATTACTTCGGCGCGATTTTGCGAGAGCCAGTCAATTCCAATAATCACATCAAAACTTCCAAGAGGCATGGGAATGAGGTCGATTAGAAAATCATGTTCATTAAGGTTAAGCGTGCAATCTTTGATCACGGAGTTTATTAAAATAGTTTCGCCATTAGCCAATTCAACTGAAAAGTTTTCGTTTAAGTTTACTCGCGGTCGCGCAAGTTTTTGTTCAAATGCGCGAGAAATAAAACTTCTATCGGCGCCAGTATCAAAAAGTATAGATGCATATTGTCCGTTAAGTAAAAATGTACCATTAACCACATCATTATTCGCTTGCGCTTGGTGCGCGGTTATATTAAAAGCTCGTCCGCGCGTCACTTGGTTTGAAATTTGGTTAACCGGATTAGCTTGCGTAATTTGTACTTGCAGTCTCGGGCACGCGTTCCGGAAATGACTGGGGTCACCGCAGTTATAGCACGACCTGGGTCGTGGATTAGGGTATGTTGGTTGTGGGTTTAGCGGGTAAGTTGGTGGTGTTTGCGCGATTGGGTTGGCGGGAAGGACTCTACAGTTCTCAGCAGTGTGACCAGTACGGCCACATCGGTTACATTGTCGACACGGGACTTGAGTTGGATGGTGAAGTCTACAGGTTGGGCAAAAGGGTTGGTTTCCTGTGTAAGGTTTCTTAGTTGACGGGGCAGGGAGTGCGGGATTGGTTAAGGCATAGTTATGGACTACAGGGGGTGTTGGGTAGGTTGGCAGTGGGTTAGGAGTGTATACTAGAGGTTGGTAGGCGGGTTGCTGGACAACGAGCGGGTTGGTAAGCGCGTAGGCTTTGCGCCGGCGCTTGAGGTTGTTACGGTTTGAGAGTTCTGGCTTGGTTTCTGTTGGTTCTGGGACAGTCTTGATGAGTTTGGTCTTTTCGGCTCCCCGCAGGAACAGGGTTCCTGCCCTGACATGGTTGTCGCTGAGCACAGCGGCCAACTCGATGGCGTCAGAGAGGGTTGCTGGGTTCCTGGCCCATACAGAATCTTGAATTTCCATGGGGAGACCCCCAAGAAACTTCTCGATGGCTCGGCGGGAAGGGGTAACTAGGTGCGGGACAAGCAAACTTAGTTCGTGGAAACGCGTAGCGTACTCGCGCGCTTCGCCACTGTACTGCTTCAAGTTCCAAAATTCCTCCTCAAGGCGCTTTATTTCGTTGGGAGGGCAGAATTCTCTAGTCAAAAGTTCCTTGAATTCCTTCCAGAGCATGCTAGAAGCAGCCTCTGCGCCACGCACGTGAGCTACTCCGTTCCACCAAGTAAGCGCCCTTGATTCTAGGACACTTGAGGCGTATAAGGTTCGTCGGTCTGGAGGGCATTGGGTATGGAGGAAGGTGTTCTCAATTTTCTCGAGCCATTGGAGCATTACGGTGGCTCCTTCAAGCCCTGTGAATTTCGGAGGGTTACCCGCATTAAAGGATTTAATATTGTATCCGGGGGGGTTGGTATTATTTTGGTTTAAGGCTTGGGCTATTGCGGCGGCCATTTCCTGGGAACGACGCTGCATACGTCTGCGCGCGGCTTCTCTCCTCTGATGACGGCGAGCTGATAGCGGAGGCATTCTATAAAAGTTTTAATTTTTGTTAATATCTTGGTATGGGAAATCGTTTTAGCGCAAAGTATATCGTCGTAAAGCTTGTTTCGCGGAGTTAAATGCTATTAAATTTGAAGTAAAATATGAATTTAAATGCAAGCTTAATACAGGTAATGAATTTGAATTGAAAATCGACAATTCATGCATCACCATGACTTTCCGAATTCTCAATTTAAAATATCGAGTAAATGAATATTGGAGATTGACAATTCATGTATCACCATGACTTTTCAAATCTTCAATTTAAAACATAAAGTTAATGGTAATTGAAAATCAACTATTCATGTACCACCATGACCTCTCGGATTTTCAATCCCCACAACAAACGAATATGTAAGTAAAGAAATAAATTGGAATTTAATAAAAATCGAAAGATCGCGAATAAAACATGAAATCAAGTGCTGCGTATGCGCAAGCATATTTTATAAATATCGAGTAATTAACAATTAGCGCGCAAACATGAGATATTTCTCATGCGCGAGAAGGGACTCTTAGGTATTATAGGTCGTTACGTCTAACCACCTAATCCTAAAGTCACGGAGCTCTGATACCAATCTGTAACACCCCGACCGATGGCGGATTATACATCGGGGCGCCACGTATTGTTTCATTACCCGTGACACTATTTGGGTGTCAATATTTAATAAATACATTTTCATTGCGCACGCGCAGGACACAAATCGTAAAGTAACATAAATCATATCATAACTTAAAATAATCAAATAACATAATTTGTCTTGTTACATTTTAATCTAGGTCCAAAGAAAAAGAAAAACATCCTACGTGTCCTTGAGATTCCCAAAAGCAGCTACAGCAAACCTGAACATGTGTTAAAATAAAACGTCAACACTTGCGTGTCGGTGAGAAATCAAGTTTAATAGATATAAATAGATAATAATAAACACTGCGCGCAACATGTGCTTAACTGGGGTTTAACATAGGGTGTAATCAGATTGTGATCAAGCCTAAATAGATCATAGCTCATAGTTCAATCCGTGCTCCCAATTGAGCACAAAAACAATAAATACGTGCATGTGTAAACAAAACAAGAAAACCGTAAACGATAGGTCTCCCGTGTTCATCCAATGGATCCATGAAAACTTCGGAATAGGCCGAACAAAGCGGTTAATGATTCACACATACAAATAAACAGCCAAGTAAACGTCCATAACACATGGGGTTTTGCGCACATAAATTTCATAAACAAGTTTAAGACTCAAGTTGTATGAACACATGAACATCCCAAAAAGTTAAAAATAAAAGGGGATTAAGTACGAGATTACTCACTTGTAAACGGTGCGATGAAAGATAATGCAAGAACCAACTTTTAAACAAGCACAAGTTAACCTATAAATAAGAGGTTATTGGTTTAACGATTGGTTTTTATGTCTTGAATATATGCAGTAAGTATCGATTAGTTAAACAAAACAAACTATATATATTTATAATTACCGAGATCTGGGCAGAACAGAAGAGAAAACGGAGGCAAAGAGAGAAGTTGGAGCTGCTGAGGAACTAGGGCAGAGAGCAAAAGGGAGAGAGATTTGGTGTAGTGTGTGTAGTGTTAAGAAACAAGAAAATAGCTTAATTTATAGGGAAAACCCAAGGGAACACAATCCCTTAAAAAAAGGGAAAGGATCTTATCAAATCAAGCAAAAGATATTTAAAAGCATAAGAAAACAAAAGCAAAAGATATCAAAAGATATGCCGGCAGCTGCAGGGGATGGGGAAAAGCTGACAGGTTACAGGTAAAGCATGGGAGGTGTCAGATAAAGCACTGTTCAAGGCATGCAAAAGAAGATTTCAAAAGATTATGTCAGTCACTTTTTCTGTCAACCAATAGGATTGGTGCGCATGCTGCGCCGAAAGTGGTTTTTCGGACAGATGTCGGGACTGACCTACAGTGCTCATACAAAAGATAAGATATTTCAAAAGAATACAGGCTGACCTAAACTGAAGAAAAGACTTAAGGTCTAGCGCGAGAAGACTCGAGCGCGCGCGAGGGCGAAGGCAGACAGAACAATCCTTAGCGCGCCGCGGGAAGAACTACAATCCTTAGCGCGTCGCGGGAAGAACTATAATCCTTAGCGCGCCGCGGGAAAAACTATAATCCTTAGTGCGCCGCGGGAAGAACTACAATCCTTAGCGCGTCACGGGAAGAACTACAATTCTTAGCGCGCTGCGGGAACAGTTCGCCTCGCGTATCGCAGGAACAGCTGGTCTTCACGCAGACTTCCTTGTAAGGAGTCTGGCGCGTGGAGCTGCGCAGACATCCTTTGGCGGGAAGAACCAAAGGACAAGCAAAGAGTTAAGAGAAAAAAGGGGTTTCAGGCTTAAGGGTTAAATAGAGGGGCGGGACGGCAACAAGAAGGAGAAAGAGGCGGGACGGCGACAAGAAAGAGAAAGAGGCGGGACGGCGACAAGAAGGAGAAAGAGGCGGGACGGCGACAAGAAGGAGAAAGAGGCGGGACGGCGACAAGAAGGAGAAAGAGGCGGGACGGCGACAAGAAGGAGAAAGAGGCGGGACGGCGACAAAAAGGAGAAAGAGGCGGGACGGCGACAAGAAATTATTATTATTTAGTAAGTAAAATAAAATATATATATATATATATAATTTATTAAATGTTAAATTTACAAAGATTAATAATCAAATTTTAAATCATAAAAAGAATCGGATTCGAAAACGGGTACCTGGGTCGGTCGGATTGGGCAGTTGTCACATAGCACACATAGACGTTTTTGTCATTGCAAGTTAACTCATATAATTCTGACTTTTGACAATACTTTTGGAGCACCGGTGTGGCAAGTGAACTCAGAAAGTTCGCTTGGGTGACAGGCGAGACCCATAATTTTTTTCACAAAACTTAACCCGTCACTTATAGTATATAAGGTCGCTTGCAGGGCCGTCTTCGAGAATTTTTGTGCCTCGGCCGAGCCAAAATAAAAAGACCCGTAAACCCTAACAAGTAACGAAATTATATAAGCAAAATAAATAAATAAATTAGGTCTTATGTAAATGGATTTTTGTTTGGTTTAAACAATTAAATTTTGTATAAAATAAGCTTAAAAAATGTCTCAAGTGAGACTAGAGCCTACAACATTTTGGTTGAGAGTCATAACCCTTTACCACTACACCAAGCTAGTTATTGTATAACTAGGTTATTGACCCGTGGGCGCCACAGGTGAAAATATAAAAATTCTTCAATAAACACATACAATTTCAAACGATAATACTGGCCATTCTTGAAGGTATGTTCATTGAACTTTTCTAGAATCGAAGGATAGACAAAGTCTATTAAATAAGATATTGCATATACTGAACTGTTAATTAGAATATCATCGGGAATTTGTAGATTCATTCGCCGTCCAATAGCCTATCCGCAAATTGTTTTATCTCTTCAACATCTAAGGATTGACATTCAACTATGAGCCTCATGCTTTTTTATTAGTTCAAGTACTTTGCACTTTGATAAGCTACATGAAGAACTAATTGAAACATAATTTAAAATAAAAATGAACAAAACTCTATACAATTTAACCATTTATTTTGCAAAAGTGTCATAAATTTAGCATTTACAACTCCCCAAATACTTCCTTGTATACATCAATGTTGTAAAACTCCCGACTAGGCGGCCGAGTACTCCCCGATTACTCCCCGCCTAGATCGAGTACTCCCCGCCGGCCGAGTACTCCTCAGGTATTTTCCGAGTAATCCCCGAATACTCCCGAGTACTCGCGACTCCCCAGTCAACCGCCTAGGACCGCCTAACGACTTTTACAACCTTGGTATACAAAGTTTATACTTTAAACCGTAGCATTTCGCTGTTGTCAAAGATTATAAAAGAAACAGATTGATTTTTTCTAATAGCTAATAATTAAACACTTAGAAAAGTCAACTGACTTATATAACCTATTTAACGATTTGAATAACACTAAGTTCTAATTTCAACTCTTGAAACCATTTCTAACTTGGCTATTGGATCAAACGTAATGATAGATGCCAAATGTTCTTATCCTAACATAATTCAATAATAACACAAAACATCAACATTAATCGACGTAAATCTTTTATTAATTGTTGATGTGTATGGTTACGTGAACATGAACAATGCAATATTAAAATAGAAATCTATTAAGAAATAATAATCTTAAAATGTCTCATAACTGTAAGGGTGCGTTCGCTTCACAAACTTTTTTTAAGAGATTTGGAATTGGAATGGAATGGAATGTTAGAGAATCCCTATCGTGTGTTTGGTTGGTTAATATGTATTGGAATTGGAATCTTCTTCATTTTCGTTTTTTTTAAGAACGAGGGAAAAGGCGGAAACGTTGTAGTTTTTTTACATTTTTCGTTTTTGATTTATATTTTGAGTTATGATTTTTTTATTAATTTTTTTGGAGGGGTTTTTATTGTTAATAAAACAATCCTTTATTTTTCATAATGATCCTTATCAAATAGGTGGGATTTTAAATTCCCATGAAATGTGGGATTTAGTTTCCATTCCCATTCTTTCATTTAATGAAACGAACATATCAATTCATGGGATTTAAACTCCCATTCCTTAGAATTTCTTCCAAATCCTTGAAACGAACAGGACCTAAGTATTTGGAAGAGCACTTGTGCGGAAACCCATCTGCCATCCGGTTTAAGCGAATTCCACTAACTCAAACCTATTTATATGATACAAGATAGAAAAAAAAAGACATCCGCATAACAGTATCTGAGTTCCTAAGCATACTACATCTAATTTTAACATTCAGTTAAGTTCAGTTTCATTTAGAATGAGAAACCGACTCCTCAAACAGAAATATGATCAATGATGATTTGTAGTAATTTTATAAAAGCACATATACAACAAAATACACCATTCATTGAAAAACGGGTCAAGATGGAGATTAGACTTATGATATAGAAGACACAAAAGAACATAAATACAAACATCGGAGCTGCAGTATAGATATGAAACCTCACACTATTAATAAAAAAGTGGGTTATTTTAAGTCCACAAAGAAAACTTCTATACAGTTTAACTTGTTTCAACTTAAATTAGGCAACGAGGTTAAGATGGGCCATACAACTCATTTTAAACCGAACCAATTTCACATTTAGTAAAATGGCCTGATTTGACCTGAACTTACTTATGTCATAACCCATTTTAATGATAACCCTATTAATTGAGAACTCATTTTCTTTATATGAATTCATTTATTTATTTACTAGGTTAGAGCCCGTGTTTCAGACGGGTGAAAAATATAATAAAATAAAAAATTATTATATGTAATACATAAATTCAATTGTTTCATATAATAATTTTTATTTGTGACTTTTTTTATTAAGTTTTTGATATATTATGCACTATATGTAACATTTCGAATTTTTCTAAACCATATTCGTTTACTCATAATCCGACCAGGGAATATTTTAGATTATTATTTTTAATCAAGAATTAAATATTTAAGTTTCCTAATGTTCAAAATATGCCCTCCATGTTTTATTTATTTATTATTCTCTAATTCTAATATAAATAGTTCAATAAATAACCAATGTTCAAACTATAGGGACTAAATATGTCAACAACTGAAACCTGCCCCCTCTGGACGCCGGAGCGCCGCGCGGTGGCCGTGGTTCCTTCTGGCCGCGCATCGCGGTGGAGGGCCTGCACAGGTTCTTCGCGTAATCTAGTTTCCTAACTCGTTTTTGGTATAAAATCGATTATATTAGGCATATTTGAGATAAGTAAGGACCAAGTAATCATAATATAACTAAGATACAATTCCTAAATCGTTTATTATAGACCAAGATCAAATCTTTATGAATATTTCGATGATTATTTCCTTTAAATCACATATACTTGCTTAAACGAGTAAAAAAGCCCATAAATAGTTCGTTTTTGTAATCTCTATATAAACAACCCTTAATCTCCTGCCATAACACTTTACACAAGCCGTCATTAGCCTCTGCCCATCTCGTATCCTCTCGGTTTTTGCATATTTGTTGAAGATACAAGACTTGTTCGTTGACTTTGCTTGCTTTAGGACCTTTGACTTCCGTTTCTCATCAATCCTTTCACTTTCCGGGTGAGTTACTAATGTGTTAAAAAGTAGTTTAATATTATTAACTAAAATTACGCTAATCTAGACACTAAGTAATAAATTCTAGACTCTTAAACTTAACTAAACTACTAACCGGCAAGTGAACCGGTCGACTCTAGTACAGTTAAGTAAATCCGGATATCGAACCCACGAGACTCTTTTAATTACGTTTACTAGCTAATTAGACTCAACTACAGACACGACTTATTTAATTGTTATTTGTTTTAGGGGGGTTTTACTAATAAACTAATTTTAAACTAATTAAGAAAACTAAAGACGACTAAACTTAGAACTTGTACTTAATTCATATGATGATGAGATAACTACCTAGGTTAGAATCCCCTAAATTTCAGTTGTTAATTAACCGGGAAAATATTAAGTTATGGACTGGGATCTTAAAATAGACACTTAAGAGAAAACCCGAACATGACCCCTGACCCTTCTCAAGAGACACTGATGAGTTTCTAATAAGTTTTAACGCACACCGGTATTAAAAATCAAGTTTCCTTACGGTCACCTAATTATTTATGACTTAGTTCCTTATATATGAAATCCTACCTTACAGCGTGGAAATCAAAGACAGTTTAATATATTTAATTGATTCAATAGACAATAATTAAATAATCAAACCTAGACGGACTCTTTACGAAGAACTAAATCTAGCAAGATTAAATAATAAAGATTTATCAATAACCTATCACCTTACAAATTTAGGTTAGCAGTACACTTAGGTTTAATTAATTAATAATTATTATTATTATATATCCATATGCATCAATTTAATATGATTAAACTTTTTACTAAATCATAAAAACCATAACGATAACTAAATCCCAAATCAAAACACAACGTCAAAATAGTTTCATCATAAGCCTAGGCAGTCTATAATGTTTAGCCTAACATCATAAAATAAAAAAAAACAATAATAAAGGAATTCATGGCGGAAAACAAAACAAACAAAAGATTAAATGTGATAAAACCCGGGGTCTTCGTTCTTGATCGATACGCACGCCACCGTATGATTCCAGGCCTTCAAATCCTCCAAAATATCACCTCTTAAGCTCCCAAATTCGTCCAAGTTGGCTAGGGTATTCAGGTTATGATTAGGGTTAAGTTTATGGGTGTTTATATAGACTTTCAAGGCCCATAAACTTAAAATTAGTAGAAGATTCTTGAAATTTAAGCCCATAAACTTAAAATTAGTAGAATATTCTAGAAATCTGAGCCCATAGACTTAATATTTGTAGAAGATTCTAGAAAACTGAGCTCAAAGTGCCACGCGACGGGCCTTCTCCTGTTTTGCTTGTTTTCACCCTTTTTTCGACATGATTGAAACTCGAAA
This sequence comes from Bidens hawaiensis, assembly GCF_021521415.1. NCBI lineage: Eukaryota > Viridiplantae > Streptophyta > Magnoliopsida > Asterales > Asteraceae > Bidens > Bidens hawaiensis. Next base: position 1,499,137 of record NW_027491236.1, read on the forward strand.
CCTAAAATATTCAAATAAATTAGTAATATACAAATTCTAATAAAAATCAAACGAAAACTAATAAAATATTATATTAAATATGCAAGGGATTTATATATATTTAGCCTTATATTAGTTGTAAACATAGGAATCGTTCATATATATTCCTTAGTCAATAACCTTCAATCAATTTCGGTGGTTGAAGGGTGTTGACAGGTCAATTCATTTAAAACCCGTTTAAGGGCATAATAGTCAACAAGTTTGACTTTACGTTTTCTCATAGTTCTGGTCGGATTCAACGTTCGGTCCAAAAGACTTTTATTCTCGTAACGAAATTTTAAGGCTACTGACCAAAACCCGACTTCCGACTCGCTGTTCGGATTCTGGTCAGTACCAGCTCGCTTAAATCTTAAATATAACATAACTTGAGTTCTAAACGTCCGTTTGGATTGATTCCAGCGGCTACGAGTTCGTTTTCACTTATATTATCATATATCAAAGTTTCAGGTATTGATCATTAATCTCGTTCACGCGTAGTGGATGACTTGCTTAATCTTTAGTTCGTTTGTCTTAATTGTTAATCACTTGCCTTTAATCTAAGGTGAGTTTGATCATTCCCCTTTTTATACACTATTTTCAAACGTTTTAGGGACATATGCGTACCTACTCATATTTTCTATCCTATATATATACACAAACTCGCAAACATAATCATTGTGTGAATATCAGTTGAATGCTATTTGCAAATTGCTACATGTTTAATTGTTTATTTGACAACATTTGGAGAGGTCCAACATATCCCCTTTGTATAGGGTTCTCATTAGTATGATCATACGACCGTCTTAGTAACTGGAGCCTGATTCTCTTGGCGAAGGTAAACGACAATCTTAGTCATTGTAATCAATGCCCGAGTCGCTTGGCAATGATTCATTGGCACACTATCAAGTCTTTGGATGTGATTTGGTTATGTACATGGTTTGTTAAGGTTTGATTGATTATTGTAACATCTCGGATTTTTCGAACCCGTATTCATTTACCAACGAAACATTTTTAGATCTTTATTATTATTAAAAATCAAGTAATTATGAATATTTAAGTTTCTAATAATTCACTTTAGGCCCTTGTACTTCAATCAATGTTCAAAACCAATTTATATATACTAAAACTAGTTCAAGTAATGCCCAAATAACAAAGTATAGGGACTATTATTGCCAAAATTGCAAAACCCACCCTTGGTTCACTGGAGCGCCGCGCGACCGGCTTCCCACCTGCTGTCGCGCGCCGCCATGAGACACCTGCACAGATTCATTAACTTTAGTTCGTTCGTTAACTCGTTTAAGGCATAAAATCGTTTATTTTAAGCATGTTTGAGTGAATTAAGGACCAAGAAATCATAATATAACTAAAATACAACTTCTAGTTCGTTTACCCTTGCCCAAGATCAGATCTTTATGGATCTTTCGACGATTCTTTCCTTAAAACGTATTTACTTGCTTAAACGGGCCAAAAAGCCTATAATTAGTTCGTTTTATGTTTTCCTATATAAACAAGACACAACCATCTTCTGTAAACTTTAATCAAACCCTAAAGATCATACTCCAGCCGTCCTACCTTCTGCCCAGCTCGTAAACCCTTCGGTTTTTGCATGATCATTAAAGATTCAAGACTTGATCGTTGACTTTGCTTGCTTTAGGACCTTTGACTTCCGTTTCTCAACAATCATTTCACTTTCCGGGTAAGTTGTAAACTGTAAAATCGTTCATACATATTCTCTAGTCAATAACCTTCAATCAATTTCGGTGGTTGAAGGGTGTTGACTGGTCAATTGCTTTAAAACCCGTTAAAGGGCAAAACAGTCAACAAGTTTGACTTTGCGTTTTCTCATGCTTCTGGTCGGATTGAATGTTCGGTCCAGAAGACTTTTATTCTTGAAACGTGATTTTAAGGCTACTACCCAAAACCCGACATCCAACTCGCTGTTCGGATTCTGGTCAGTACCTGCTCGCTTAAATATTTAATTCAACATAACTAGAGTTTTACTCACCCGTTTGGATTGATTCCAGCGGTATTAAGTTTGTTTTTATTTATAGTTTCATATCACAAAGTTTTAGGTTCTGATTAGTTATCTCGTTTGACGCGTTAGTGGACGACTCGCTTAAACTTTACTCGTTTATTCGTAGTTATAATCGCTTGCCTTTAATCTAAGGTGAGTTTGATCATTTCCCTTTTTATACACTGTTTTCTAACATTTTTGGGACATATGCGTACTTACTCATATTTTCTATTTTATATATATACTCAAAATCGCAAACATAATTATTGTGTGAATATCAGTTGAATGCTATTTGCTAATTGCTACATGTTTAATTGTTTACTTGATAACATTTCGAAGAGGTCCAACATATCCCCTTGTATAGGGTTCTCATTAATATGATCATATGACCATCTTAGTAACCGGAGCCCGATTCGCTTGGCGAAGGTAAACCGACAATTTAGTCATTGTAATCAATGCCCGATTCGCTTTGCAAAGATTCATTGGCACACGAGTACAAATTGGTTTTGGTTTGTTAAGGTTTGATTGATTATTACCACATAGATTGGTTTGAGCATTTAAGAATTATTATTTATTATATAACTATTTGTTGTGTCAAAATTGGTGATCATCTCACTCAACATATTTGTTGACAAAACTCCATTTTCTAAGCATATACAGGTTGCCTGTGTTGAAGTGCGGACACTTAGAAAGACCATAGGGTTATATTGAAGACAAACTTAAATTTTATTGATTGTATTTATTTGTTTGAATTGTTGTTGTATTTGAATATTGTTTGTTATTTGAATTAAATAATTAATTAGATATTATCACATTTTATATATGATAGTATCTTCGAGCTGTGAGCAATCGGATCACGCCCCGGCATTTCCGCCTTAGGTTGGGGTGTGACAATTATTACCACATAGATTGGTTTGCGTATTTAACATTTATCATTTATCTATCATATATATATATATATATATATATATATATTGCTGTTGTGTCAAAATTTGGTGATCATCTCACTTAACATGTGTTGTTGACAAACTCTTTTATTTTCTACGCATATGCAGGTTGCTTTGTATTGAAGATTGAAGTTGGACACTTAGACAAGACTTTAGGATATAATCAAGATAATCGTTATTTGAGCTTCAATTTATGTATTTAAATTGTTTGTTATATTTGGATATTGTGTGTACACTTTCAATAAAATAATTAATTAGATATTGTCACATTTTATGTATGATAGTATCTTCGAGCTGTGAGCATTCGGATCACGTCTCGACATTTCCGCCTTAGGTTGGGGTGTGACACTATAATTTTAAGTTGAAAACCAAATCTTGATGTTTGATTTATTTCAAATAAAACATTCATACCGACATTGGTATATTAAATATTGCGTGTATAAAAATAATATTTATAACAAAATATTGTCACAGATTTGAAAACTAAATTTACAAAGATTAAGTTTGGTTGTAAAAGAAAAATAAATAAAAATAAATTATATTTTAAAATAAAGAGAGAAACAATGAACAATCTTAAATGGTTGTGTTAAAGAGATATGAGAATACAATGTCATATTGTGAATTATGAAAATGTTAACAATTAAATATAATTTTGGTTTTATACTTGAAGAGAAATCACATTTATATATGTTAAGTCAAGAAATCAAACACAATTACCATTTAGTGGAGTTGGTAACCACATTTGGTTTGAAACACGACATCTTGGGTTCGAAACCTGTATCACACAATAATATATTTTTCAAAATTTTATAAAGCTTTACAGGTCATGAGTTATAATAGGAAAACGGGTCTTGGGTCATTGATGACCGTCGTTCGAGCCATGCAAAAACCTAATTAACCTAAGTAGCTAGGGTAAGTCAGGTATCGTATCCACGAGGAGTATGTGGTCAGTGTAACATGTAATCAATTTCTAAAATTATGAAATAGCTATTAAGAGTGCTGATCACACTAGCAATGATTTAGTTTTAATGTCAAACAAGCAATTATTTTAAAGTTCAAACAATTCACAAAAGCACACCACACCCGGGGTTCAAGCATGTAACAAACAGCAATCTCATGTCATTTAACAGATTAATTATTAATAATCAACTATGGTTAATCAACTAGTTAAACCTTAGGCATCAACAATCGCTAACACACGGCACTGGTTATCAAACGGTCCCTGCCAGTGTGACTCAACTAAGGGCAATTGTATGCTTTATCACATTCAAACTAATTAATACAACCCTATGAACACGTATCACAGCAACTGGCAAACTAATCATTCTGATCAAAATAAACCTAAACCGACTGAGTGCACAATAATACCAAACATCAATTGTTCATAGATCGACAATCAATAATACAAATATTTAGTTAACAAAACATGAGAAAAATTGAACAAGTACAATATTCTACATCCCGGGTATGACTCGACGAGACTAGCCACTCATTGACATGTTGATTCTTGATTATGATGATGTGTACGGAAGCATCTCCAAGAAACTGTAGTCAAACAGCCATATGTCAACTTCCTTTACGCTGCCCTAGGTCGCTGTTTTTTTTTCTTTCTGGTCCTCCCCTCGTGCGTTGATCCCCCAATTTGATATATCTCAAGTTGTTGGGTTCCAACCCCCCTTTGTTTGTGGGCCGTTTACGGTTTTTATTTATTTTCACGGGGCCAATGAACTCTCAATTATGCATCTTACTTAGTTTAGTCCAATGGCCCATCTGACTAAAAATCCATCCATAGTCCGAAACATATGTGAAGAAAATAATTAAATGCACAGCATTCACTTCAATTCAATTCAATTTAATAATCACATACTTGACTCAAGCATATCTCACGTCAATCATCATCATCATCATCTTATTATTATTATTATTATTTTTATTATTATTATTATTATTATAACCCCGAATCACACGCGAATCGAACCCGGTCTTCCCGAGACTCCAAGCATGCTCGTAAATGTCTCAACTTAATATCTTTAATGCTCAATGACCTGAAACACACAAACACGTCTGAAGTACCATAATTCACACAATAAACTAAATAAAACTATACAATTAACATACTAATATATAAACATAATACCCGACCATCAGTCATGATATAATAGGAAATATTGACACGACATCTACTTGACATCCTATGTAGAGTGCCCAGTTAAATGGTGTACAAGTTGTGTTGTTTTAATAATATAATACTTAGATTAGATTAGATTGGATGATTATGATTGGTTAATGGTTACAAATGATTATATTCTTATTAAATGGCATTTAAATTACTTGTTATATATATCTTATATTAAACTAAAACAATATGCCTCCTTTTTATTGAATAACTTTCCTATTTTCTATAAATAACAATAGGGATGAGCTCGGTACCGTACTGGTACCGAAAATCCCGATCCCAAAAATCACAAAATTTTGGTACCGGCACCGAAAGTTTCGGTTTGGTACCGGTACCGCGATGGTACTCGTATTTAAGGTAAAATTCGGGAAATACGGTACCGTACCGATCCTGAAAACTCAAAACCTTGGTACCGGTACCAATCGGTACCATACCGAATTTTGGTCATCCCTAAATAACAAAGCATTTTATCAAACACATTAATGTGGTTAATTTTAGAATTTCTTTTAGAATTATTTTATTAGTTAGAAATTTTAAGAGACTTTGTTATTTATAGAAAATAGAAAAGTCATCTAATAGGAAGAGGGCATATTGTTTTTCTTTAATATAAGATATAGATTAGGGTAAAACATTAAATATACATATTTTTTTATAAAAAAATATATAAAAAAAAATATTTGTGCCCCCAAAAATTAAGTGGGCTGGTCGCCCACGTTGCCCTATGCCCGAGCCGGTCCTGGTCGCTTATCATCCAATCAAACTTGCCGAGCTAGCTTGCCTCCCATACGAACTTTTTAGAAATTAGAAGTAGCGGAGGTTTTAGAAGACATGTAGCGGGACCAGACTACAAGAGTGTACATGAGGTGATCCAGTAATTTCGTATTATCGACTAGCGTGTGAGGTCATGAAAATTGTAAATGAAACCTGGCCTATTAATAAAGTTATATGGCAGATTGAAAATTGTAGCTAAAAGATATTGGTACGTTGGAAGTACAACATAAATTATATATAAATTTCGCCTTAGTCCGTAAACTTATATATATGTATGATATCTCTAAAATCACTTATCATAATTAGCTAAAAGATTGTGAAGGTGAACTGTAACCAGCGGATTAAAACACCTGATCCTTATCTTCTTCTATATATTAATCATTATTATATTGCATGCTTTCTGCTGTACGATCTGTGAAATTTTAATGTTTGTTATATTCTTGTTTAAGTGACAGTATGGAAAAGCACATTTCACTGGTAAGAGCGAGAGAACTCCTGCATACTAATGTGTGTCATATGTGTCTAGAAGTAGTTCAAGATAATTAAAATTTGTATTTCATGGTCTTAATAGGGCCTTGTTCAGTTTTCGGTTCACGGGGTGCTTGGTGTCTCAATCTGGGTTAGGCAATTTGTGGGTCGTATTCGTGGCTAGTTAGTATGACTTGGAATATGCATAGGTGGTGGATGTTCGAAATCTAGTGCCGATATTGGGTTTGTTGGACTATAGTCGATATATGCTTGTTAATTTGTAGTATCTATTTGTTGTGTGGTTTGCAAGTTCTTAAATTAAAGGTGTGATTTTGTATGCCTACTTCTTTATAATCTTTTCTAAATAAATTTGAACATCAAAAGTCATTCCATGACAGTTATGTGCTACTAAGGGGTAATTGTATTTGATCGTGTCGTTTGGCTTTAGTGGCGTACTCATACTTTTAACCACGGATTCACAAAAGAAGTTGTTTTTACATTATGTTGAACTAATCAAACAAGAACACTACATGGGCCAGATTATCTATATATGTTGATAGAAAGCTTGGTCCAAAGAAAGGATATAACAGGCTTCCCTCTAATTAATTGTGGATGACTTAATTCCCTTCTAATTCTGTTCTTTGTTTGGGAGGCTAGGCAATTGACTTCTAGAGTATCAGTTGTAGACTTGTAGATGACTTTTAATTATAATGTTGTGCAACAGAAATAGTATAGTTTGCCGTATGATGCATGAGTTATGTAATTTTGTTTATAATATCATAATACTTTTAATTAGAGTGAACCGTGGTTTTCGTCCATGTGATTTGTCTAATATGCGGTTTTAGTCTAATAGTTTCAAATTTGTGATATTCGTTCATGTAGTTTCATTTCACTTGCAATTAAACCAGAATTCACTAGTCCTGTTAAGTCTAGTCATTAAATCTATCAACGCTTCATTCATGTGAGGGACAGTTTTGTCCTTTTTTTTCCCAAAATTCACCCCATCCCTTGTGAATTAGGGCCGGGGTTTATTTGGGGAGAAAATGACAAAACTGCCCTTACGTGAAGGACACACTGAGGGTTTAACGACCAGACTTAATGGGATTAGTGAATTCGATTTAATTGCAAAGAAATAAAATCACAATGACGAAAATCACAAATTTAAAACTATTAAACTAAAACCATAAATTTAGACAAATAGTATGGATAAAAACTACAGTTTAGTCTTTTTAATTAAGAGAATCATATTTCAATAGTGTACACTTTATGGCTATGCATGACTTTGTAATACGTGGTGAGGAAGGAAGTTGACCCCAATCTTAATCAAATAACTGGATATTAATTAAGGGTGGATATGCAATATTAATAAAAATACAAAAACCTTTAATTAAAAACAGGCTGTCTAACTTAGAAAATAATCAATAACTGAGATTTCGAATAAACGAATAAAATAATGAAAATAAGTTAGGTTCACCGGTTCAACAGTAGGACAGGATTCGACCGTTTTAAACAAACCGGTTCAAATTCGTTTAACTGGACCAACTATATTACTGGCGGTCCACACCAATACTGAAAACACTAGATGGATAAGAGAGAAACCTATACCTACCACACCTTAATTAATTTTGTAATATTATATGATCGATCATTATTAAATACTTATCATTTATAATTTGACATCACCTTTCACATGTAACAGGTGCAGTATTATTTGAAAATGACAATGGGGTAATTAGTCAACGTGTATGGCAGCCCATCTTCTTCTAAAAATCAAAGGCATCCCGTGTCTCCAAAAATACGAATATTCTAACGTTATAAGTGTAATTTCCATTAAAACGTGTACTTAATTAAAAAGTTATCGCTTTGCCTAGAAAAGATGTCAAAACCCCACTTAATCCTTATGTTTAAACGTGTAACCAACCCCCGAATTGACCGTATATCGCAATAACAGCACGACGATAAGGGTATTTTAGTCATTTTAGTTAAAACAAACACATACATGATGTGTATATATAAACCCCATATATTGCCATTTGCCAGCATATTATTATTATCTTATCTTTCTTCTTAAGCATTCCAATATATTATCGATGTTCATGGATCCAGAACATGTGATAAACCTCTTTGATTCCTACTGGTTCAGTTATGAAATTTTGAAGAGAAAACCGAATGATTGGCAGGCGAAAACATCGGATATATCAGAGCCTAAATTCTCAAGCTTGAGATCAATACTTGTAAGATCACAAAGTGAGGATATTGGAAGCAGCTTTAACTATGGTTTTAACTCCTTCTTCTCTCCCAACTCAATCCTCAAAACCATTCCTTCTGGGAAACTAGATTTCACAACACAAAAACAAGATCAAGACCAAGTAGTTGAAGAAGTTATACAACCAGAAACAGCAAAGGTTAATGATGATCATGAAATGGAAATAAAAAAGAAGAAGAAGAAGAAGAGAAGACATGGGATGAGCAAGAGCTTATCAGACCTTGAGTTTGAGGAGCTAAAAGGGTTCATGGATATGGGATTTGTGTTTTCTGAACAAGATTCTAAAGATTCAAGCTTGGTTGAGATCATTCCTGGCCTTCAAAGATTAGGAGAGGAGAGAGAAGTAAGAGAACAAGATGATGATGGTGATGATGATATTGATAATGAAAGGAGGCCTTATCTTTCAGAAGCATGGGAGGATTTGGATAGAAAGTTAAAGAAGAAAGAGGATAAAAGAGTTCCACAAATGATGATGAAGTGGGAGATTCCTGTTGCCAAAGATGAGATTGACATGAAAGATAATCTAAAGTTGTGGGCTCATACTGTTGCTTCAATTGTTAGATAACCATGCTTGTTTGTTTTTTGTTTTTTTTTTTTGGATCAAAATTCTTTCTTTTAATTTGTTAATATATAGTTGTAGTGATTTAGATGAGTTCTACATAGGTTAATATTTTTCTTGAATATGTAAATATAAAGTCAATTGTTTTCATCCTCTACAATATTGCTACATGATCTTAGTAACAAGCCTTGAAGAGTCATCTTGGCTTCTCTTAGTTTTCAATTTAGTATGATCAACCCCACCAATATTAATATTAATCTAATTCCGGAGATGGTGGTGGTAAATGTTATTATGGAAGTAATCATACTAGATCTCATGGTGGTGGTGAGGGTGTCATGTGGTAAACGTGACAACCAAGATGGATGGGAATAATGGAGGTCGTGCTATAAAAATGGAGACAATGTTCGTTATCAGATGTTTAAGATTCAAGGTCACTCAGATCTCCAAAGCCAACAAGGAATCATTGTCTTTGAGTTCCAGAAAATTCTAGGTTGCTCGTGAAAGACCAAAGCCCCACTAATTAAGCCTAGAACTCCCAAAATAAATCTTGACTAATTAAGGAAGGGTATTGAAATTGGCGGAATGCATTGGAAATGCGTGAGAACTTTCAAGGAAATTAATATCTGGAACCATGTACTTAAAGATTTTTCTATTTCTTAATAGCATTTTGAACTATAGTTAATACCCGACTGAATCTTTCTAAGATGGAATGCCAATAATTTATGCTGATTTTGACGCTTTAGGTCTGACTCATTCTGAAACACTAACAAGAAGGAAACTCATCATTAGAAAAACACTCTATTGAGTCATCTTTTGAACTTGAGACATTATAATTCTAAGACTTAATCATCTCCCTCGTACCATTTAACCAGAAGCCCAATTTCATTACACATAAAATTTCACCAAAATCTTATCTTTGAATAATTTCTAGTATCATATTTATAGAGAGCAAACATTGTACCATTAGATCACTATGTAATGGGTATACTTACAAGGATTTAAACATACTACTCTGCAACCTCTAACTGCTCTATTACTCATTTGTCGTTCAAAATAAAATGTACTTAGATATCAGTATATCTACGGACTCTAGAAATGTACACTCTATAATATGAGTTGTATAAATAGAGTATTGTCACAATATTTGTATGATTTCTAAAAAAATCACCTTTAAAAGCCACTTCAAAACCACCTTGTTAAAAGCTCTTGTAAAACCATTGCGGCACAATGTACGTGTTCTTTTACCACTAATCTTTGGATTCCGCCGCAAAGTCTTTTTGAATTGTTATAGACATTTGAATCGCAAAGTCTTTGGATTCCAGGGCCGGCCCGTAAGTATAGACAACCTAAGCTAGGGCTTCATGCCTCCAATTTTTTAAGACCCCCAATTTATAAAATATAAATACCCGACAATCTATTTTTTGTGATATCTATTTTTTTTACCTGAGCAATTTTAAGCCGACCCATTTTGAAAAAGGGCCCGAACTTTTAGTTCTCTCTGGGCCTAAAAAATGGTTGGGCTGACTCTGAGTATCACCCGTCTCAAAGTATTATGGAGCATATATTTAATGTTAGAAACTTGGGAACTATACTAGTAATTCGTAAAGACCAAATGAAGCACCTGACTAATTAAAGTCTATGTATGTGTTTATGGGTAAAGTTAAAATATAAAGTGAAACAAAAATAAGAAGTATGAGAATGATTTGTGACCACATAAAAACTCTTTAAAAATAGATTTAAAAAAATTATAACTAAAAATATAAATAAAAAACAAAAAAATTTAAAAAACTAAAATGTTTCCCCCATCATTCCCGTTTATAAAAAAAACCCCGACGAAAATACACAATGCCGAGATCAAAGACACAATGACGAAAATGAACAAAAGACACAATTATAACTAAAAAAAAAGGTACAATAGATCGCAAAATATAATACAACGCTGAACAAAATATAATACAACGCTAAACAAAATATAACACAATATTTAGTAATATAACACAGCATCAAGACAAAAAAATACCACAATGTCAAAGAAAAAAGACACAATCAATGACGAAAATAAACATAAAACATAATGATATTTTTCACTCAACACTGTTGTTCTTTTTTTTTTATAGAAAACGAGAAAGACGGTGGAAACATTTTTATGTTTTTATTTTTTTGTTTTTTTATTAAATTTTAAGTTATGTTTTTTTTATTAATTTTTTTAAAATTTTTTTAAAGAGCTTTTTATACAGCTAAAAATTATTCTCATCTTACTTATTTTTGTCCCTTTGTAAATATCTTAACTTGACCCAGTGTTTGATATAAAATAAAATAAATAAAAAATTATTAAGTACGTATTATTAATTTGGAATTAAAATTAAGTTAAAAATAAAAATAAAAATAAAAATAAAATATTATTACAAGAGAGGCTTAAGGATAAATTCCCGGGTAACGTGTGGCTGCATTATTAACTTCCGATATTCACACAAAAATGGAGTGGTGCTGTTACAGTGCTCCCACAAGAAACCCAACATTCTGCTCTTTCAAGCTCGTCACTTACGAGGTAACCAATAAACATAAAACCCTGATTTCAATTCTATGCTTCAAGTTCATTCATGATTCATGTTTAGTGATTACTTTAACTGATGCGTCTGTGTTTTCTAGTACTTCTGGATATCTAATTCCTGACACGATACGATCTAACACGAAATTTGTAGCTTTGAGTTTAATCTAAACGAGTTCGGTCCGTTTCAGGTCGAACACGTTTAGCTAAACAGGTTGAGTTTGGGTCGTTGGGCTCGTGATTGACTTGTGTAACCCGTTTATTGTTATAATTGTATTAATATGTGTTTTATGTATGAAATTGGATTATTTATGACTCTATGTTTACCTGATTATTTATACACATATGTTATCTTTTTTGCAAGCTTGTAGTTTTATAGATTACTAATATGCAAAATGAAATTTGATTAAATGGGTCATGTTTATGTCAACCTGCGAATACTCGTGTCATGTTCGCGTTCATGTGTAATGTTTGGGTTCATATAATCTTTTTAGGTTGGTGTCCGACTGTCGGTTCAACCTGCCAACATGTTTAACACCCATTTTGTAATTATGGCTTCAGCCCTAGCACATTAGAAGAGAAGCATATGAACTTTCATTAGTGGCTTGTTTTATAGTCACTAGGTATCGGGCTTCGGGCAATAGGAAACTCATAAGATATCATAAGCGCGTATATCCATTACTTGCAAGTCCAACGAGTATGGAACATGGTTTTAGAATCAGATATGTGACTGAGACTATCAAAACCGACCCGCTACCAGCCCTAAGCGTGTTCTTAACCATCAACCTATTGCATACAAGTGCTTTTGTCATGAAGCTATAACAGGCTCTGAAAATGGTTATTTGCAGACGGTTTCATCTTCAGTTGTTACTACAGGATTTTATAGGAGTCAGGTGTCACCGGCTGGACTTTGTAACCCATTTCTTAAAGCGAACGACCAACTTAAATCCGTCACTCGTCAACAACATACGTACAATCTGCGAACGTACAAACGGGCCGAAGTTAGGAACCAAGGTTGGGACTTTGGCAGATTTGTGAAGACATTGTTCTTCTTTAATGGACCTCCATCACCTCTTAAGGTTGGACTTTTAGTATACGGGCCGGGTCACGTCAGAGCGGGTCAAAACGGGTTCTGACCAAAGTTTTTCGTTTAACAGATCTTTGAAAGCCTAATTGCAAATATTTCATCTTCCGAACCTGAACCCAACAAGTCTATGGAAGCTTCCGGAATAGTTTTAGTGGCGGGTGCCACCGGGGGCGTTGGCAGACGAGTAGTGGACGTCTTGCGAAACAAAGGGTTGCCCGTTAGAGTACTCGTATGTCGATTATATATTTATATATAGTTTATATATAAATCGATCGTGTTTATTCTTTAATTGTTATAAATATCTATCTTGTTTTTCACAGGTCAGAAATGAAGAGAAAGCAAGAAAAATGTTAGGCCCAGATGTTGACTTGGTAAGTACAAATATTTTGCAACGCTTGGCCCAGGCCAGCAGCCCGTTGACTGCGTATTAACTTTCCATAAAACAACTTCAGGTTGTTGGAGATATCACTAAAGCAAGCACTCTACTTCCTGATTACTTTAAGGGAGTTAAGAAAGTGATTAATGCAGTTTCAGTTATTGTTGGTCCAAAAGAAGGCGATACTCCTGATCGGGCCAAATACAGTCAAGTATTTTCCAAGTCTGCTGACTTAATTTGTATTTTCTGGTTAATGTCACACACTAATGACAAAAAATGTTGCTTTTCTTGCAGGGGATCAAGTTCTTTGAACCCGAGGTGAAGAACACATTGCATAGAAACACAAATATTTGGAGTTAATATTTATTTGATATTTTGATATGATCCTTTTTGTTAATGCAAGCAGATTAAAGGTGATTCACCTGAACTGGTGGAGTATATTGGAATGCAAAATCTTATTAAGACTTTAAAGGATAATCTTGGATTAAAAAGTGGAAAATTAGTCTTTGGATTTGAAGGTATTTGTTAATAATCTCTCCATATTGGCAAGAACTGTTGTTTGACTTTGACCTTAAAAGTCAAAGTGAGTAATATTAATGATTTTACTTATTTTCAGATGGTTCATCCCGAGACCTGCCTTGGGGCCCGTTAGATGACGTTGTGATGGGCGGAGTTAGTGAAAGTCAGTTCCGAATAGTCCCAAATGGTGGTGAAACCGGTGGACCGACGGGTCTCTTTACAGGTTTGTTAAAAAGCTTGTAATTTTTGTGACCTCAAGCTTAAATTTTCATTTATTTTTTAAAAATGGTAGGTACTGTTTCTACTACAAACAATGGAGGTTTTACTAGTATCAGAACAAAGGTATTTCCCATATTGTTTTACAATGAGTTAATAAATGAAGCAGTTGGTTTGTTTAATCGTGTTTTGTTTCTAGAACTTTGATGTTGCGGAGAATCTGTCTGCATATGATGGTTTGGAGTTGCGCGTAAAAGGAGATGGGCGTCGTTATAAGCTTATTGTTCGGACTAGCCGTGACTGGGATACTGTTGGTTATACTGTTGGTTTTGACACCATCAAAGACCAATGGCAATCAGTAAGTGGCAACACACTTAAATCTTGTAACTTGAACACAACCTGTTTAACCCATTTATCTAAACGAGTCAAACAGGTTGGTTGGTTGTAAATGTGTTGTAATCAAATTGTAAACAGGTAATGAATGGGTTGACGGGTTGTAAGAAACGGGTAAAATAGGTTGACTTCCATAATTAAACGGGCTGATGGTTGCCATGTTTTAACTTTTAAGTAAACAAGTTACACAGGTCAACCCAAACTGGCCCATTTAATTAAACGGGTCAATCACTCAATTGGAACACGACCGGTTTAACCCATCATGTAAACGAGTCAAACGAGCTGGTGAGTTGTAAATTTGTCATAATCAAGTTGTAAATTAGCTAAACCAGTCATAGATGGGTTAGACAGGTCAAAATGTTTGATTAAACGGGTTATATTTAATTAAACATGTTGAATAGGTTAACCCAAACACGACCCGTTTAACCCATTATCTAAATACGTTAAACGGGTTGGATGGTTATAAATGTGCTGTAATCAACTAGTAAACGTGGTAAACCAGTAATAAATATAGAAAATGGTTTCTTATTGATTTCATCAAGGTGAATTACATCATAAATAAGAGAAAGGATTCCATAAACAAGGAAGGGATTACATATTAATAATAGAGAATCAACCAAATAATAAGCAATATCCTATAGAATCAATTAATAATAAGCAATATCCTATATTCCTCCTCAAGATGGAGCATGTAAGTTTGCAATGCCAATCTTGTCAAGAAGAAAATGAAGTTGTTGTGACGAGAGACCCTTGGTGAGGAGATCAGCGACTTGCATTTTGCTGCCAATGTTCATCGGAATTATCTGTTTAAAAGTAACCCGTTCACGAATGAAATAACAATCCATTTCCACATGCTTGGTACGTTCGTGAAAGACCGGATTATTAGCAATATGGCGTGCAGCCTGATTGTCACAAAATAAGGCCGTAGGAGAGGACACGGGAACCTTGAGTTCTGTAAGCAACCAACGGACCCATATTATTTCACTAACGGTAGAGGCCATGGCTCTGTATTCTGCTTCAGCAGACGAGCGTGAAACAACAGATTGCTTTTTTGTTTTCCAAGAAATAGGTGACCTACCCAATAAAAGAATATATCCGGTACGTGAGCGTCTAGTGTAGGGGCAACCTAGCCAATCAGAATCACAGTAGGCTGTTAAGACAGGATCCCCTGCACGAGAGAGCAGAATGCCTTGTCCGGGTGTTGTCACACCTCGCCTTCGGGCCTAGGTGTGTGACTCACAGTTGGTACCACTTTTGTCAATTTATCAAGGTTTGCAGCGGAAAATGTTATTTTAAAATATTTTCTTTCATAACATAGGGAATTAAATACCCTTGTTTGTTTTACAAAATTAGTTGTTTTAAAACAAGTTTAATATATATATATGCCTCAAAACAAAATTAGCTGAGCCACCAGCTGTAAACTAGGCCTAGTGTTCTTCTATCTCCACTGGCATATCCATCATTATTCCTTACTCCTGGTTACCTGAAAACAGTTTCAAAATACGTCAGCTATATGCTGGTGAATACGCTGACTCGATAAAACATTTTCACAGTTCGTAATCACACAACACCAATAGTGTTCAACGACTCAGTGGGTCTCAATCCCATCTCATCGGAACTAAACATACGCACAAACCACATAATCGGACTTCACTCACCCTAGAAGTAGTCACTTGCCTCATGGTCAGTATGTCTGTAGTGTGCCCACTACAATACATATATGTAAGGATCCAGACACATGTGTATTTTAGTCTGAGTGTTTAGTACTACCTTGTATCAAAATGTTTTAGAGGATTTGAACCAACCCTCATGCAAATACTTTCATAACTCTTTACATATGGATAACAGTCCATAGTTTATAAGAGTAAATATCTTTTTTTTTAAAAAAAAAATACAGTACATAGACATATTCACGTCATAAAACATTTCACACTATAAAAAGGTTGGACGTATTCACCTTTTGTTGATTTCAAGATTTCTCACCAACAGATGTCTGATCTTTATCTCGGACCTATAGTACGAGAATAACGTTCTATAAATAACTAGATCTATGATCTAGCTTTAGACCTTAAGTCTATTTGCATAATCTTTACCTTGATATTCATTTCATTTTATAAAACATTTATATACTACGTTTCTTTATCATGAAGAAACGTATATATATTTCATTTCTTCATCCATAAGATATATCTTTATAATAAAGAATAATATTTTATTCATAATCTTATCTTATGAAAGCTACATTTCACTTATTATTTGATCAAGGTATAGATTATACCCCCGAGAAGGGTCTAAGCCATATATAATAAAATAATCATGCAGAACCCCTACCTTGTATTGGCTTATCTATGAAATGCTTAAACTTCACGTGGGCAACGCTCCTACTTGCACGTTCTTTTATACAACGAGCGTATCGGGAATGACGGGATTTTGGCACGAAAACCGAGGATAAATGTGTGTGAGTTGAGGTGTGAGGGTGGATGAGGAACACCCCATGGCCGATCTATTTGTAGGAAATTTTCTGCAACTTCGCGATACGCGAAGCATCTTCACGATACGCGAAGATGCACTAGGCTCGCTGAGTCACCATGTAGGCTTGCCACGTGTCACCTCGGCCTGCCACGTGTCACCACGTGTCGATTGTCGATGGCTTGCAACTTCGCGATACGCGAAGATGCAAGACCAGATTCCGCGAAGATGAAAATTTTCAAATCTTTCATTTTTAGTCCCTGATCTTTTGGTAACTTGCCATATCTTGATTTTGTCTCATCATCCAAAAATACAAAGGCGGCTCTTAAGCGGCTCGCGGCGATGCGAGCGTGCGCTATCAAAGCGCCACATTGCGCCTATCGCCCTTCACCCGTACGTGTGCGCGTCGGGTGCTTCGCACCCTCCGCTAGGACTAGTGAAAGTGGTTAGCCATACAAGAACATTATTATGGAAAACTCCTTTCTTATAAAGTGATTTCATTTCTTTCCCACTTTCCATGTGGGATGGAGTTTTCCTTACTTATTCCCTTAGCATAAAAATGCTTTCTTTTCTTTACCATACATTTCCCATTACTTATCTCATGCATATTTTAGTCCTTTAACTTTATAAACTTGTCAAATTTGTACCAAAATTTTGTGGATGTTACAGGTGTGGTCTTCAAGTATCTGAGAACCCGATGAGCAGCTTCTAAGTGATTAACTCTGGGATCGGTTACAAACTGACTCAAGATATTTACTGAGTACGTGATATCGGGTCTGATAGCCTGGAGATAGAGAAGTCGTCCAACCCAACGACGATATTGGTTTGCATCTACCTTCGGATGGCTCTCATCTTTATCCAATTTCAAGCCTTGTTCGATAGGAAAGGAACATGGTTTGCAATTCAAATTCCCACTATCCTTTAAAATATCCAAGGTGTATTTTCGTTGACTAAGAACGAGACCTTCATTTGTTTTAGCCACCTCGATGCCAAGGAAGTACTTTAGCTGACCCAGATCCTTGACGCTAAATTCCTTGTCAAGTTTTTCTTTGATTTCTTTAATCTTCTTTAGACAATTTCCAGTAATAATGTCATCAACATAAATCAAAACGACCACCGTGATGCCATCGACCTCAAGGGAGAACAAAGAGTGATCAGCATGAGACTGTTTGAAACTCAAGGTCAAGAGAAACGCGGCGAATTTGTGATACCAGTTGCGTGACGCTTGCTTCAATCCGTATAGCGACTTTCTCAAACGACAAACTCGGGTTTCATTTTCTTTGGAGAAGCCTTGAGAAATCTTCATGTATACCTCCTCGTCAAGATCTCCATGCAAGAATGCATTGTTGACGTCAAGTTGATGAATTATCCAGTTCCTTTTCACCGCCACGGCTAACAATGTTCTGACCGTAACCAATTTAGCTACGGGTGCAAAAGTATCATGATAATCAACTCCTTCCATTTGGGTGAATCCTTTCGCAACCAATCTAGCTTTAAACCTTTCAACTTCACCATTTGGTTTGAATTTGATTTTGTAGACCCACTTCGAGTCTATGGCTTTCTTTCCTTTTGGTAGTTGTTCCAAGGTCCAAGTACCATTTTTCTCTAAGGCTTTAATCTCCAATCTCCCTTTGCATAGCTTCACACCAACGAGGATCCTGTGCAGCTTGCTTAAAGTATTTAGGCTCATCATTCTTAGTGATAGCCGTTAAGAAAGCCTTATGATTAGTGGAAAATTTATCATAAGAAATGAAGTTCGAGATCGGGTAGTTTACCTTGGAGGCACCTTGATTGGATGTGGATGTCTGGTGTTTGATCGAGGGGGGGACTTGTAGGATGAAGTCTGTGAATTTGGATGGTTGAGTCTTCATTCGGTTAGGTCTAGTGTTGGTTTGGACTTCCGTTTCTTCATCGGGACCAGGACTTTGTTGATTTTCTTCACTTTCTTGATCCGTCTCATTTTTGATAGGATCTTCATGTGTAGTGTTTGATTCAACAATATCGGGTTGAGGTATTGGGGTTTCATTTGGGTCAGATCCCTGGTTCGAATGGGTTACGGTTTGGCCCAATTCAGTACTATCTACCTGGGCCTTTGTTTGGTCCACGGTATTTGGGTTGGTTTGCACCGTGGGTTGTGTGCAAGTTTGTTCTTCAAAACAATGGCATTCATGAACAATAGTTGGTTCATCAATTTCACAATCATCTATATTATAGGTACTCTTAAAAGGAAAAATTTCTTCATGAAAACGAACATCTCTACTTATTATAACTTTCTTGGTTTCAAGATCAAGGATTATGTAACCTTTCGTCCCAACCGGGTATCCAAGAAAGACCCCTGGTTTTCCCATGTCTTCAAATTTATCTCCTTTCGTGTTGGTGTTTTTGAAATAAGCAAGACACCCGAAGACCCTTAGAAAATCATAATCCGGTTTTTTATTCCAAATTGTTTCAAAAGGGGTTTTATCTTTTATGACTTTGGAAGGAAGCGGTTAATAACGTATGTCGCGGTTAAAATACATTCGCCCCAAAATCTTTTAGGAAGATTTGCACCAACTCTCAAGGCGCGTGCCGTATCAAGTAGGTGCCTATGCTTCCGTTCAACAACTCCATTTTGTTGAGCGGTATGAGGACAAGAGGTTTCTAACAAAATTCCCTTTTCACAATAAAATTCTAACATATCGTTAGAAGTGAATTCCCCACCATTGTCACATCTTACCCTCTTGATTTGTTTTTCGAATTGAACTTCAACCATTTTATGAAAACGTTTGATACATTGGTTAGCTTCACTTTTATGTTTGAGAAGAAAAGTCCACACCGCCCTACTAAAATCATCAACGATGGTAAGGAAATAGCTAGCCTTTGTGTATGATGGTACCCGATAGCCTCCCCAAATATCACAATGAATTAGTTCAAAACAAGCAGTGTTCTTAACAAAACTGGAAGGGAAAGGCAATCTAGTGTGTTTTGCTCTAGAACAAGAGTCACAAAAATTACTAAAATCAAACGTACTACTTTTGAGAAAATGTATTCTAGCAAGTTTTCCTTTTGAAGCGTGACCAAGTCTTCTATGCCATGTCTCAACCGTGGTAGCCATAGCCTTTCTCTCTTGAATCATCTTCATCCGGTACAACCCCCCTTCGCATCTACCCGCTCCAATCAAGTTCCTCCTCTGGAGACCCGGCATAATACAAAAGTTAGGAAAGAAAGATATGCAACATTGAAGGTCGCGGCTAAGACGACTAACAGAAAGAAGGTTGCATTTAAAATCTGGAATATAAAGAACCCCTTTCACTTTGGCTCCTCCCGGAAGAACATATTCCCCTTTCCCTTTAACAGGAACAGAATCACCGTTTGGAATGATAACGGGCGGCTCAAGGGGAGTGTCCCTTTGATTAGTGAGAATATTTGATAAATAGGTAATATACTCGGTGCAACCCGAATCAAAGATCCACTCACCTTCCTCGTCTTCTTTATGAGCTATATTGGCAACCGGTTTTGTATCTTCAGTCTTACCTTCTCCACTAAAATGCCTTAGGAATAGTTGGAAGTCTTTGTTACTCAAACCTGGAATCGGACTAGAATCGGTTTCGACACATGCAGCTTTAGACTTTGGTTTTTCTCCTTTCTTCCCAGGCCACCATTCCGGATATCTGACCAATTTAAAGCAACCCTCACGTTTATGACCATCTTTATCACAAAAAGTGCAATGTTCATTCATTTCCTTTGATGTCTTCATGTCCTCCTTTTCTTTATTCCGACCGTATGGAGTTTCTGAGTGGAGGCCGACCCACCCTTCTTCACATGAGTTTGAAACGCAGCGGAGTCTACACCTGTTCTTTTGCCCATGGAGACGGCCCTTTGTTGTTTGTCATCTGATACGAGACGGAATGTTTCTCCCAAGGTGGGAGTTGGTTTCATGGCCAAGATCGGAGTTCGGATTGTTGAAAACTCATTGTCAAGCCTGAGAAGAAATTCATACAGTTTCTCTTTGTCCTTCTGATCCGAAAACCGCTTACTCATATCTCACACACAACCGTTGCATGAACATATGGGTGTAGTAGAGAAAACAGAACTCATCTCATCTCATAACGTCCTCAACCATGTGTAGTATGACGAGACTGAGGCACCGTTTTGCCTTGTGTTGGACAGCAGTTGCTTTACCTCATATGCTCTCGGTGCATTCTCTTTTCTGAAACGTTCTCGAAGATCGTTCCATATTTCTTGTGCGGAGTGGGCATATTTTACGGACACCCGAATCTCCTTTTCCATGGCTGCAGTTGCCAACCTTTGATCATCGCGTCGCACCTCAACCACGCCATGTGATTCGGGTGTGACCTTTCTGGTTTTTCAAGGGTTCCGTCAACAAACCCGATCTTGTTTTTGGCGAACAGGAAGTTTTCCATCTCCTGTAACCAATCGGGATAGTTGCCATCATTCAGAACGTCATTGGCATGGACTTGTCGTGGGTAGTCGGATGGGTGAAGATAGTAAGGGGAGGTATGGTCATTTGTTTCGTTGTTTGTTTTGGTGTTTTGATTGACGGGTTCGTCGCCGGCCATGGTAAAGGAAGATGGCGGCGGCTGGTTTAGGGTTAGAGTAATGGATCGAGCAACCGCTCTGATACCATATAGAAAATGGTTTCTTATTGATTTCATCAAGGTGAATTACATCATAAATAAGAGAAAGGATCCCTTAAACAAGGAAGGGATTACATATTAATAATAGAGAATCAACCAAATAATAAGCAATATCCTATAGAATCAACTAATAATAAGCAATATCCTATAATAAATGGGTTAGACATGTAGAGTTGTTTAATTAAGCAGGTTGGTAGGTCGACATGTTTAGTTAAACATGCCAACCCAAACACGGTCCTTTTAGTTAAGCAGGTCAACCGAAACACGATCCGTTTAATTAAAGGGGCAGCCTGAACAGTTTCCGTTTAACCCATTATTTAGAGGAGTCAAGCGAGTTGGCCAGTTGTAAATGTGCTGTAATTAAGATGTAAATGTGTTAACCCGTCATAAATGGGTTGACGGGTTGTGTTAAATGTAGACAAGTTGACTTGTTTAATTAAGTGGGTTGGCAGGTCGACATGCTTAATTAAACAAGTTAAACATGCCATCCCAAACACGGCCCGTTTAATTACATGGGACAACCTGAATTACTTTGTCCTACTAGTGAACTTTTAGATATTTATTTATTTTGGTAACTAATCTGAATTACTAATTGAATATTTATAATATGGTAGGTACGATTACCATTTTCTTCGTTGAGACCAATCTTTCGGGCAAAAACAGTTGCTGATGCACAGCCCTTTGACCCAAGTCAGATCATATCATTGCAGGCATGCCTCCATAACATGTTTTTATTTTCATCTCAAATGATTCTTTTGATCCATATAATCTTATTTCGCTTAAAAAAATATTCCTTTTGTGTTTTTGTTCATTCATTCTTTTCCAGATAATGTTCAGCAAATTTGAATATGACGGGAAATTGAATCCAACATTTGTAGAAGGTCCCTTTCAGCTTCCGGTATCAAGTATACGCGCATATATAGCAGAATCCATCCTTCCAAGGTTTAATAATATTTATTTTTGTAATGTTGTGTTTGGATAGAAACTAGAAAGTTAGTTACTAACCAACGGCGGGCTGTTGATGACTGCACAGATTCGTGCACGTGGGGTCCGCTGGAGTCACCAGACCTGAAAGACCTGGACTTGATCTCAGTAAACAACCACCTGCTGTCAGATTGAACAAAGAACTTGGATCGATTCTAACATTTAAGTTGAAGGTAGAATTTATTTATGCCAAGTATTCACACATTTGGATCTTGATTTTCAAAAATTGTGCCTTGTCTCTCAGGCCCGCTTTTTAAAACCAAGACATTTTAGATTGAACAAATAACCTGTGATTATTATTAACATGCATGGTTGGTCGATTTTTTAACAGGGTGAGGATTTGATAAGGGAAAGCGGAATTCCATATACGATAGTTAGGCCTTGCGCTCTAACAGAGGAACCTGCAGGAGCAGACCTTATTTTTGATCAAGGAGACAATATAACTGTAGTTTTCTATGAACCACCTCTTTACACACACATATCAAAGTTATTGCTAAAACAAAAAAGAAATCTAAACCATTAAATTTTTATCAATGGTTTATATTTTTTTAATGATGTGCTTATTGCATATAAGTGCGTAGCTTAGTACATAAAAACTCATCAAAGTAATGTGGTCATTTTTTTTAATTAATTTTGTACCGTTTAGTTACACATTTGTATGTTTTATTACCTACATAAGTGTATATACATAAACAAACAAGCAAATAGATTTGCTCATGCACGCACACACACACATGTGTGTGTATAAATTTCTTAAAGGCCCGAAGCATTAAGAATGTAGTTTTTTAAAGTACATGTGGTTATCGATTATGCAGGGAAAAATATCGAGGGAAGAGGTTGCTAAAATTTGCGTTGCTGCTCTGGAAAGCCCGTACGCGTGTGACAAGACCTTTGAGGTTGTATATCTCCTATCATCTTTAGTTCTCATCCTATTTGACTTTTACAGTCAAGCATGCCATTTTTCAAATCCAATATTCACTTGAATTTTGTATTATCTCAAGATTTAAAACTTTTCTCACTGTTAATGTTTTTAAATGATTCAACTTGCCACCTTCTTTGTTCGTTAGTTCGTAGTAAACCAGTATCATTTTTGGATTTGAAATGTGCTACCTTTGACCAAAAAGTCAAAATGTATTACATGTGTGTTCATGTGTCAAGACATCATATTTTGGCTGCAGGTGAAATGTGTGGTTCCATTTAGTGAGCAATACACAGTGGATCCTGAAAATCCTCCTCCTGAGAAAGACTACAACGAATACTTCAAGACTTTAAAAGAAGGCGTTACAGGGAAAGATTACTTGGAGAAAACATATGCTTCTGTCTAAAAGATGTTGATAAATAGATGATATGATATGGTATTTAATATTTATCTCTATGGGCATACACCATATACAAACAAATAGCTACGTTGAAACTTTACGCTACCCTGTTAATCTAGGGACGAAGGCTGTATCATAAAGTTTTATAATTACTTGTGATGATTTTGATAAATGTGTGCATGCCGGACTTCTTCTTGATCTTGTTATCAGTAAAATGACATTGTGAAATGAACCAAACTTTGAATATCGAGTTGAGTCGTGCATGACTTTATATGATTTGAAGTGCTAAAGACCAAATTTATATGGAAAGAATAGAAGATTAATACAAGATATAAGATCATTAAACACGATGAAATTGATAGAAACAAATCAAATAATTTTTTAAATTTTTTATAAAGCTGATTAAAAGTGTAAATAAAGTTTATGCTTTTATAAAATAATTAAAAACAATTTACATTGGAAATTTGGAAATTGGAAGTAATAACTAGAAGAAAATTTCTGCCAACATGTAATAGAGTCATAAAATTATCATCAAATACATTTTTAGGAAAACTGGATTTTAATAATCCAAACTTTCTATTATTGGCCGATAATAATTCCAACTTAGTTTATTCCCATCAGTTGTTCCATATCTAAAAATGTTGGCTCTCAATGGTCCTCCGTTAAAAAAACCTAACGGTGTTAAGTTTTTTCCGAATTTTAAACTGATTTTTTAGGCTTTTGATCGAAAAGAGGATACGAGTCGATTAACGTAAAACTTAACTCGAAATGATGCTTCAAATGGCTTGATTAGTGCTTCAAATCGGGTGTTTGAACTTCAAATTAACAAAAATTCAGTTGTTTGGAGTACCGTTTCGAGTTAAGTTTTACATCAATCAACTAGTATCCTTCTTCCGATCAAAAGCCCTTAAAAATCAGTTTGAAATTAAAAAAAAACTTAACGCCGATAGTTTTTTTTTAACAGGAGGACCATTGAGAGCCAATTTTTTTAAATTTGGGACCACAAATAAACTAAGTTGGAATTATTATCGGTCAATAATAGAAAGTTGGGATTATTAAAATCCAATTTTCCACATTTTATTGTATCTCAACCAATGGCAATTGAGAATTTGATGTAGCAAATACACTTTGGTGTAAGTCTCAAAACCATCTGAGAACTTTACATAAAGCTTTTATTTGAAAACATGTCCAAAATGTTTGAAAAAGGCTTGATAAATTAAAGTGGTCACTTTTTGCTTTCTAACATGTCAATTCTCATCAAACGGTTTTTTAGGATAATGATTGAAAGTTAAAAACCGCCAAAATTTTAGAAAAATGTCAACAAGTTTGGTTTGGACTATGGATGTGTCGTGGAGGGCATGCACGCTTTTTTGAAAGGTTATATTTATTTTGACATGAAAAAAAATGCATATTTCTTTCCATTAAAAGAGTGATATTAAACTTTCTTCATCTTCCAAGATTAATATCAAGATCCAAATACTTATATGCCATTCAATGTAAATTATGTGAACACCTCTTTATGTGTGGTATTGTTAAATAACAACACAAATCACCTTGTTAATCCATATATGTTGTTAAGTGTAATTAATACCTTAGGCAAATGGAGTTTGGCTATATTAGACCTACTACTATATATAACGTGAACTAAAATCTAAATTGGTAACCAACACACCATGAATATAGTTTGTTAGACCAACTCAAACACAGTTACATGTCGAGGCCCCTTGCTTGTTATGTAAGAAAGATAAATATTAGATGAATTTGTGAGTAGATGAGAGAAGAGTGCCGCCTGTGAAAAAAGAGAGGATAGAGATGGTCTCCCAGTGTGGAGGCATGCAAAATGCATGAATGCATTGTAGTAGGAGATAAAGAAATGAGAGGTTTATCAATTGCAAGTCTACACTCGTTTAACAATGAACTGCAAAACATGACCAATGTAATAAATGCCATACAAGGCTTATGACCATCTTACAAATGATAGCATTGAAACCGTCTTGGAAAAGAAAAATTATATAAATATATATACAAAATAAATAAGTAAAGAAATAACATTTATCATCCCCACTCGTGGCCTAATGGCAGGAGGCTTGAGTTCTTCAATGAAGACCCAACTTTGATCCTCAATTGTAGGGCTGTTCAAAAAGACCGCGACTTGCTTGAATAGCCCAAAAAAAGCTCGATTCTAAATGAGCTCGGCTCGATTTCTAAACGAGCCAAGCTTGAGCCAGGGTCAGCTCGCCTCGTTGCTCGGTCTTGGCTCAACTCGTTAGCTTGGCTCGTTGGCCTATTTAGATCAAACCTAAATTTTAATATCTATATATACTAATAGCATACCAAGAAATAAATAAATAAAAACTATGCATATATTATATCACTCTATCCCTAAAATCTTATAAAAAAATAACAAAAAAGTAAAACATATTAAGTTATAAATTCTCTAGTTTATAAGTTTTATACAATATGTATGCTCAAATTATACCTTTTGCTTTTATATATCAAAATTTGTAAAATAAAAAATAATAAATAACAAATAAAAAATTAAAGGAGCCCGGCTTGACTCGAGCTTTAAACGAGCCAAGCTCGAGCTTGGTTTTTCAGCTCGATAAAGAAAACGAGCCAAGCTCGAGCACACCCTGGCTCGGCTCAGCTCGATTACAGCCCTACTCAATTGTGTCACTTTGGGTGGATATTGATAAGGAAGGATTTAAACTAGGCCGTGCGATGTTGTCAGTTCGAATCCCAAGCCCACCCGAGTTTTAATCCTACAGTGCATTACACCATAGAGTTATTCTCTTGTACTGGCATAACGACTATTAAGTGGCAGCTGTTTCTCCTCATGGGACCTGCCAAACCAAACCTTAAAGTCAGCATGCGACCTAACACACAAGAAAATCGTAGCAAGTTTGTCACTTTGTAATAAAGAATCAAAACATAAAGTGAATTTAAGTTTGAAGATATTAAACAGCATCACATGAAACCAAAAATCAAACAAAATGAGTAGGCGTGGGCTTCCATCCTTTGTTTCTTCACAACACATGATTAGATGAGATGCTATGAACCGATTATGATGATGCTGATGATGACTACCTGCCATAACATTAACACCCTTTATCTCTATCTCTATATCTATATATAGACACAAGTTCACAACATACAAATGGCCTCCTTGCTTCATTACAATCACACCACACCTCCGATTATTTTTCTTCGAAGACACGCTAATTTAGGATCCAACCCGAACCCCAACCCGAATCCGAACCCGTGCTCCTCGTCCTCCTGTTGCCACGGATTTTCCTGGGCTTTCTCAAATTGTTTTGGTTTGTTCTTCGGTTTGTCTTATGATTAGTTTAGTTTATTCAAATGGGTGGTGTTTTATTTTTGTTTTCTTGATTTTATTGCTCAAGAGGAAAGATGTTGGCAATCTTTTCATGAGAATTATTGAGGGTATCTGTTAATTTTGTGTTTTCCCCCATTTGTATTATTATTATTATTATTATTATTATTATTATTATTATTATTATTATTATTATTATTATTATTATTATTACCATGTTCTTGTCTCATAAAGCTTCAAACTTTATTGTATTCTTTTTGGGATTATTAAATAGTATGTGCCCTGTGTTTAGAAACCAACATTTATTCACTTTAATTATGCCCTAGTTCTTAAATGGAAGTGATCAGGTGAAAATATAATAATTACTAGGATTTTAATGTTCAAACGAGTGTAACCGGTAAAATCCCAAGGGTGTTTTTACCGAAATCCGTGTATCAAAAATCCTTTTTTTTGCGGGATATAATAATATTTCGTCTATAGTGATTTTTGTGTTCTAGAACTCTATTTGTTGTTTATAATTTGTGGGTTTGAATTTTTGTAGGTGTAAATAATATTTGGAAGAATCAAAGTCTGAAAGCTCACGCGATGAGCTCAACTCGAACTCATGGGAGCTTCATATCACCAAGTGCTGCCAATGGGGTGAAAGATGAAGAACAGGATCATCTTCTTGTTCTTGTTCATGGAATATATGCAAGGTAATGTGTTAATTATTATTACAATAATGCTCCAAATCTTTAAATAGTTGTAGACGTTGTCGTTTTTCTGTTTATAATTTGAGATGTTTGGGTCAACTTTATGTTCCTTGACATCTTTACTCAGTAACATATTAATACAGTTCCAGTTCTTGCTAATGCAATATTCTTTGATAGACACCGGTTGATATATTAGTATTTGGTTATTGTCTTTTAGATTGTAAATGAGCATCTGTGTTCATGTTTGATACCAACATGAACAATACTGTAAATCACTTTATGCAGCTCGAGTGACTGGAGATATGTAGAAGCAGAGCTCAAAAGACGATTGGGGCGACACTTTTTGATATACGGTATGACTTCCTCATATTTTCATTTATTTCATTTATGGTCATCGCTTGTTTGTTTTTTACATTTTAATGGATTGCATTCTCTTCTTTTGAAGAACTACACATAGTGTCAAACTGTCATTATACTTTTAAAATCTGGTATTTAGGTTATTTTGATGGATGATGTGGCTAAATGTCTATGCTTATATATGTATGTATATATGTGTGTGTGTGCGTGCGTGCACGTATGTACTTATTGGCATGGTTCTATACCAATTTTAAGCAGAGAACCATGAAAACCGTCTTATGTATCACATTTAAAGTATTAGGTACACGTGGTTATGTGGTTTTCACGGTTACTCTACTTATAATTGGTTTTGTATTGAGGGAACTCTCTCTCTCTCTCTCTCTCCTATATATATGATATTTTATTTTATCCCAATATCCCATCACAGCAAGTTCTTGTAACGCTTACTCTAAAACCTTTGCTGGAATTGACGGGGCTGGAAAAAGGTTAGCAGATGAAGTAAGTATCCAAATCTCTTCCGTGTGCTTATTGCATTATATCTCATGTATGATACTTGATCACGAACATACATACAGGTGAAGCAAGTTGTGAAGAGTAGAGAAAACCTTAAAAGAATATCTTTTTTAGCCCACTCGCTCGGTGGTCTAATTGCACGATATGCAATAGGTGCTCTTTATACCCGTATTGATGATAAATCAGCCGGTCAGATTGCCGGGTTGGAGGCCATTAGTTTTATAACCCTAGCAACACCGCACCTCGGTGTTAGAGGCAACAAGCAGGTTTGGCTTTCTTAATATTTGAAATCGATTCAATTGATTGTAGGACTTCAATTTGTAACATTATGTTTTTTTATTTATTATTCAGCTTCCGTTTCTTCTTGGTGTTCCCATGTTAGAAAAAATTGCAGCTCCAATGGCTCCTATTTTTGTGGGACGGACAGGTAGTCAACTGTTTTAACCGATGGTAAACCCGACCGACCGCCTCTGCTTTTGAGGATGACAACAGATGCTGAAGAAGCCGATTTTATGTAAGTCTAAACAACTAAATATGGAAATCTTCATTAAAAGAAATAGTGAAATTAAAATGCTTATTGTTTGAGTTGCAGATCGGCTCTCGGTGCGTTTAAATATCGTGTTTTGTATGCCAATGCCGCCTATGATCGTATCCTACATGCATTTAATTTGTTGCTCTTCATGCTTTTCTTTCGTTTTGTTTGTTTCAACTTAACATTTACTACTAGATATGGTTGATCGGCGTACATCCTCAATCAGAAGGGAGTCCGAGCTTGTTAAGGTACATTATGTGTGTGTGTGTGTGTGTGTAGGAATGTTTTCATATGGGAAACTATATATTTGAGAATCATTTTATTAACTTATTAGCTAGTCAACATGAATCATCAGAATTTATATTGTATTTATCGATGAATACATTCACCAGTAAATACACTATTTGTAGAGGCATTAATATTTTATCAAAGTTGCAAGTTCACACCAAAACGTGAAATAATTTTATATTCTGTTTTATATTAGATATATATAGTTTAAATTTTTATGCCCGGTCCTGTTATGAAAACAAAACATCGAATATTCATATAATATTTCTAGACCACATGAAATATAATCGGAATGTACATTTATATGCTTAAATTCTCAGCCTCCTTTCAAATCTTTGGATGTTTATAAACACGTCGTTGATGTGGAGTATTGCCCACCCGTAGAATCCCAAGGCTCAAATTTTCCTCCCGAAGCGGCAAGAGCAAAAGAAGCAGCCCAAAATGTCCCCACTACTCAAAATACCCTCGAATACCGCGAGATCATGGAAGGTAGACTCATTAACCTTTCAATTTAAGTCATCCAATAACTAAACAAACCTCCACTAATTACAGAGGAAATGATCCGCGGGTTACAACAATTGGGATGGAAAAAAGTTGATGTCAGTTTCCACTCTTCACTTTGGCCGTTCTTCGCACATAACAATATTCATGTACGTTATTTGTTTAATCATCATTTTGTGTGTAAAGAACAAACTTTTAAACTCGGTTTTTGTGTAATTTTCAGGTGAAAGATGAATGGTTTCATAAAGCGGGAGCTGGAGTGGTCGCGCATGTTGCTGATACTATAAATCAGCAAGAAAAGCAACACCAAACTTCTTCATTCATCACTGCTAGTTTGTAGTTATGGCATGTGCTTCAAATAATGACAAGACTTGGGCCATTTTACTAACCAAATTCATATATATAAGTATATTTATGTACCATGTATACGCATGTACAAGTACATGTATATGGGGTAGTGGTCCGGTGACAAACCGGGCAGCTTGAGTGAGAAGTTGAATAAAGTATAGGTTTAGTTTTGGAAAGGACATATATTGAATGTTTGCCTGTTTGATGTATGTATGTATGTATAAGTGTTCACAAAATAATGTAAAGAAATATATTTCAAGTTTTGTTTGTGTTTAGTTATTGGTATGAGGGTTTGAAATTAATGTTAATAAGAGTTAGAAAATAGAATCATATCTATGAAAATAGGGAACTATCAAATAAGCCACATTTTTTTAGAATGATAACAAAAAGACTCTTCACACACATAAGAACAGTATATTACTAAATTATTTAGATCATGAATTCATGATGCATGAGCATATCCCACAGAGTTTTGTAATAAGGTTTCAAATTCATGGATTACATATATCCTTAAGATCATTAAAAAAGGTAGGTAAGAATATTACTTAAGGCCTCATCTGCAACGATCTTATACATCTTTTCCGTCGGATGAACTGCGTCCCAAAACAAAAATCTATCTCGATTGGCACATGTACCCCAAGCCTTGACAAGTAACACCATATTCAATCGTTCCAGTCCCACAACACCCCTTTGTAGTATCTATAAACCCTGTACATGATATAATTTCATTCAAAATTAAAATAGAATGCAGTTATATAATGCATACATGCAGTTCTTGAAGCAAGAACTGACCGTATTTATTAGGGTTCTGAATTGCCCTTTGAACGAGACCATAAATGTCGACGTAGGCCGTTTTCATCCCTAAAGTTGTTTTTAATGTAAGCAATGCGTTTTTTATCTTCGAGTTGAATGAAATAGCTACGTTGTTGTATTCATCGTCACATTTGGATGCACCCTTCAATGTCTTGACCAAAGGCATGCATCCAAAAGGAGGAGCCCCAACAATCACCAATCTTCTTGCTCCCATGGAATGCATTTTCTACATCAATTCATACTCATCATATGTCAATGATGTCATTATGCTTATCTTATACTCCAATTCATATATTC
This sequence comes from Bidens hawaiensis, assembly GCF_021521415.1. Lineage (NCBI taxonomy): Eukaryota > Viridiplantae > Streptophyta > Magnoliopsida > Asterales > Asteraceae > Bidens > Bidens hawaiensis. The sequence goes on from NW_027491236.1 coordinate 1,530,579, forward strand.
ATAGAAATTACATATGTTAATGTTTAACTTTTGAGAAAATAAAAACGATCACTTTTTATATGTTTTATACCACTGACATGAGACGTGAATTTGTTCCCAAATGTCTGAGGTATTAAACACATAGCAAAGTAGCTATTTACATTATTTTGTCACGTTTTCTTCATTCAAAAAGTGAGTACCTTGACGTAACCACGAAAAAGAGAGATCAAGTAATCTCCATATTGATCGACAGTGTATTGGGCACGTCGTGTGAACTCCACGTAATAGTTTTGTAGAAAATCGTTTGTTCCCATGCTTAATATAAACACAGCGTTCTTGATAGATTCATGAGCCTTCTGCGGTCCTACCTTCATGCTAAAGTTTCTTTTATAATGCACAAAATACTTAAATTGGTGCGACAAGGACAACACATTCTTCACATCAATAAAATAAACTTGATCTTAGCATGACAAACTAAAAATCAGTCAATGATAAAACTTAAAAAGAATATTTGCATTAAGTTTGAAAATTAATTATATAAGGTTGAATTATTTTTAAGATATTGTATACATACGTAGACTATAAATTAACATGCAAGCATAAATTACTATTTTTAAATTTTTGTTCCAATCTCAAGCCCATATATTTGGTGAGGCATTGTTATCTTACCATGCATATCATGATACGACATAGTTGTACCATTTTAAAGAAAGTACATTAGCTAGGGCCAGAAATAGATTCAAAAAGTTAGCCGATTTTCCTTATATAACTTATAAAGCACATACCGATACTTGAGCAGTAAGGTTATCATAGCCTGAACCGCTAGAAGCAAAACTAACACCATGGGAGAGATCAAAGGGCCTCGCCGGTCCTTGGTCGAGATATGGTCGAATCTCCTTCGTATAACCCAATGCCTCGGCTGAATGATATAAAATCAATATTTATTATTACTTTTTGTTTTTGTACTCATGACATCATAAATTGTTACAACTTTGATAATGATTAAATTATATTTAATTCATAAATAAATATAACATAGATGTACAAGTTAGCATTTCAATGCAATAAAATGAATGCGACGCGTTCTAGTGCTTTTTTGCACTTAATGCTACATTTGCCGATCTGTAGTGGAACATACCCAAGAAATTAAAAAATTAAAATCAAGAATTATGTAAATCAAATAAATAATGAAACTTAATCTAATTAATCTCATATAATAATACCTTTTAATTTAAAACTACACTCTTATTTAAATCTTCTCCATTAGATTTTTATAAAAATGTCTCCCTCTTTAAAACGCACACTCTCTCTCAATAAAAACAATATATTAGCGATTATATTTACAAATCGGTAGTTTTATTTTTCATTAACTTAACCTAGTTAAAAATGTTATTAATTAACCACATGTTAATGTTGGAAGTTGGAAGCTTTGTTTGTGAAGAGTTTGGCAGTAATACTAATCTTATATATGTACTTTAAGAAAATAATGTTGAACAACAAGGCATAAGAAGCTTTTTTATACCGGCTAACTCACACATTCTAAAACTATTTTATAAGTACGCATCTTTATCCTTTATGGTACTAAAATGCAACCATCCGGGCTGTTAACAACGATACATCTAGACTACAAACTCTTTTGTATATAGGATTTTACTCATCACGTTTGTACATAAAATAGCACAATTAAAGTAAATTTATTTCAGTTTAAAACGAAAAAAAATTGTTTTATTAACAGTTGTTATGTTCGGTTTATAGAGTTTATGTACATCAGCTTTTATTGAGTTTATGTATCAAAGTTTATGAGTACCTATGAAGTCAGTGGCAAGCCTTCCATTACTAAACCTCCCGGTGGGTCGACCACCAAAGAAGTCCACCCCGTACGGTGGAAAGTTACTCTTATCATCCGTAATAAGGCGGCTGTTATTCCCCGGATCAACACTTGAATCGCCAAACACGAACAGACCGGTTATATTATTCTTGGCTGCAATCTGCCTTATTTGAGAAATAGAGATGGCATGGGCTTGTGGAACTAAGGTTACAACAACAAACATCACCACCACTAGCATGATGTTCATCATAAGTAACCTGGTCATATTTGTTTACTTGTAAATGTTTCAAGTTAATGGAGACCTCTCCTTTGAGCTCACACTTGATGAAAATGACCAAAGCTTCTATATGCCATAAATAGACATTCAACAGTAGGTCATTAAAAGATATGTTTGGTTTGGAAGATTAACATTTATTTTGCTTTTATCTAACGCTTGATGAAAATGACCAAAACCTCTATATATATATAGCCATAAAGACTTTTGGTTGCTGTACGTGTTGCACCTTGTATTTGTACAATTGTGCTATTTGTTTAGTATACAGGAAAGGACCAACAATTTATTCAAATTATTTATCACAAATAAAATGGTTACCAATAAAACACAAAAACATTCAATAGGAAATTTTTTCTGTAAGTATATTTAACTATATGATATGTATCAATATACAATTTGTAACTTTCAAGGAACTAAAAGAATAATATCCATATCTATACTATATATAATACATGAGACAAGGGTAAATTAAGACACTTAATTTTAAAAGTTTTACAAATGCTAATGCATAAAGTACATGTGTAAAAAAAGGTAAACTTGTCTTTTAAACACAATTCACATAACTTACAAGTTTGCTCCTCTTATTTTTAACCATATTATGTTTTTAATTTTAATCTTAAAATAACTCCCCACTATAATTTTTAAACGACCATAATTTTTTGTATGCTAACATTTTTGAAAAAAAAGTGCACCATAAAATCGATTAATTTATTCTCTTCAATTTGAGTAGATATTGTTATAATTCTTTTGAATTTTTAAAAAATTAATATGTTGCGTAGGGGTGCTCAATGCCGGTTTTTTTATGGTTTGTAAGTTAAACTTGTGAGCCCAACCATTGGTATCGATTTTTCATCGTCCAAAACCATAATTGAATCATTGAAAATTGAAACCGAAACATTACCAACTCTCTTATATATAACAAAAGAGGAAAAATGATAATTTTAGCAACATAAATGGTAAAGATTAATGGAATGCCTAGGATGCGAAATTATAAAAGAACGAAGATTACAAAAAATCATGATGGAATTAGGTTAATTTAAAGTTGTAATAATCTTGTTTACTTGTATTAAAAAAGACTTTGTTTAATTATATCTTAACTATATCTAATATATATAACAAACCTTGTCAAATACTAAATAATAAAGGAGATTGAAATGTATGCAACATTTAAAGTTTGATTTGGTTTCATTTGGCCGGTTTTCAGTATAAGCCGCGAACCAAACTGTTCGCTACGGTTTTCGAAAATTTTTAAATCAACCAACCGAGTGAAAGTAAAAAAAAATAACGACCATGAAACCAAACTAATGAACGGTTTAAAAGGTCTAAAGGTTTTAAGCTGAACCATGAACACTCTTAATTGTTACGTGATTCACAGGGTGCGTTCGGACACCCGCCGCATCGCGCAGGCAACAGCCTAGTTATATATAATACATAAGACAAGGGTAAATTAAGACACTTGATTTTAAGAGTTTTACAAATTCTAATGCATAAAGTACATGTGTTAATAGGGGTAAACTTGTCTTTTAAACATAACATAATTTATCCAACTTACAAGTTTGCCCACTCATCTTTAATCATATTATGTATTTAATTCAATTTTAAACTAACTTTCTACCCATGATTTTTAAACGACAATAACTTTTTCATACGCTAATATTTTTGTAGAAAAATTACACCATAAAAACGAACATTTTATTCTCTTCAATTTGAATATGATGTTATAATTTTTAAAATTTAAACAAATTAATATGTTACGTAGGGGCGTTCAATGCCGATTCTGATGGTTTTTAAGTTAAGCTTGTGAGCCTAACGTTAGTATCATTTTTTGTCATCCAAATCCAAAACTCAACCATTGAAAATTGAAACCAAATTGTTACGATATGGTTCCGGTTTGGTTTCACAGTTTAAGCTATGGTAATAATGTTGTTTAAAATAATTATTAATTTAACTGTACCATCAATCCTAACTAAGCATCAACAAAATATGATACCTTAGAGGATCATAATATGAAGAATGATAATTTTAAGTTTTAACCACATAAATGGAAGACCTAAGACGCGAAATAATAACAAGAACAAAGATTACTACAAATCATACTGGAATTAGATTAAAATAAAGTTGTTATATCCAAGTTCACCTATATTTAAAAAGACTTTGTTCAATTGTATTTTAACTATATCTAATATATATAACAAAACATATATAATACTAAATAATAAAAGAAATAAAATGCATTCAACATTTACAGTCTGGTCAGGTTTCATATAGCCGATTTTTGGTATAAACCGCGAACCAAACCATTGACTTCGGTTTGAAAATTTTGAAACAGACCTACGACCAATAGTAAAAATATCAATTGTGAAACTACACCGATATCCGGTTTAAACTGTTTCACGGTTTTAAACCAAGCGATAACCATGAACACTCATAAGTGTTACGTGATTTACAGGATTTGCGTTCAAACACCCGCCGCATCGCGCGGGCACCTTTCTAGTATATATATACATCTACATAATTTTGATTGTTTAACCCATAAGTGAATCACATTTGTTTGTAATGTTTCGGGTATTCCTTGGTGGTTTGGGTTGTAGTTAGTTGGTTTTTCTTTTTTAATATATTTAGACTTTAAAAAGAAGACACATGTAAACAGATATATTAAAATGAATATGAAAAGAAAATACAGTTGTATATATTTATAGCACTTTTAATGAGTCGAATATAAAATGACACACAACTATATCTCTATTTCATTTGAATGATTTCTTTTCAAAGATACAAGTTGGCCTTTAAACTGTTTTGTATTGCTTTTACTATATATAATATAAACTATCATCATTTATGTAAATGTTTTGAAAATAGTAAAGTTAAACATAGAAAATGCACTTTTGAATTTCTATAAAACTTATATTAAATTCGTTTTTATTTTAAATTATCTACTTCACGAAGTCCATATAAAACATTGACGAGTTATATCAGTTTATTAATTGTATTCTTTCATGAAATGATACTAACTTATTATAACAAAACCAATAATAAAAAAAATGGTAGTCATATTAGTAGTAATAATAATATAATAACTGTAATAATAAAACATGGGTTAACTATAATTTTTAAAAGATTAAGATAGTAACATGGTCAAAATGTAAGAACATATAAATCTAGCCTGAGCAAAATGCTTTTTATGAAAGCAAAGTAGGTGATCGGAGAAAATCCATGTAGTATACTCTTAATAAAATTTTAAAAGGTTTAATAAAATAAAACAGGGATAAAAGATTAAAAAGAGAAAGACAAAAGTAAGAAAAATTAAAAAATTGTGAAAGTTACACTTGCTGCCTTTTATGTGTAAGAGAATTAATGTAAGATTTATTTATTTATTTATTTATTTGTAACGAGCTTAAAGCAATTTACAAGTAGATATGGAATATACATAAAAGGCAAATTTTTACTCGGAATGTTGTGAGATGATTTAAGAAGTGAATGATATTTGATGGGAAAACACTTTAAAAATTTGTTTACAAGTAAAATTTAAGTTAACAACCACAACAACAATAATAATAATAGTACTACTACTACTACTAATACTAATAATAATAATAATAATAATAACAACAACGTGTGGTTTGTTGGAGGAGACAGCCGAGCACATCTTTGTTTTGTGCAGTTTACCCAATTGGTTTGGCTTGCCATCTCCAATTGGTGTCCGTGATATTGTCGAATTATACAAACATACCAAGTTTCCAAAGAGAAAGGCAAAAGTGTTTGATGCGGTATGTCTCGTCACGTTTGGTGTTTATGGAATGCTAGAAACGATATGGTGCACAATGGCTCGATAGGGACGGTTGGTAGCATTGTGGATGAGGTTAAAATCCTTAGTTTTCTTTGGGTTAAAAATAGGATGAATGGGTTATTGACTATCATTCTCGTGGGCGGATTAGGGAAAATTTGTAATATATTAGGTTGAGTCTGTAACTTGTAGTTCCTGGTGTTGTTGTATTGTGGGCCAGGTCGAGCTGCTTGCTTGGCCGGTTCAGTTGTACCTTGGTTTTATATAATATGTTTTCGTTGGCCTTTCAAAAAAAATAATAATAAAAGGACCTTATCTCGAAAAAATTATTGAGGACTGGTAAGTAGTTGCATTGAAGCATGCCATAAATTTTGTTGCACGAACATGTGCGAGTCTGCGAGAACATTTAACTTCATTTCTATTTTGAGAAAATCTTCAACACGGTTTATAAATATTCATTTGAACTGTAAGGAAAAATGGTATGTGTTTATAAGAATGTTAATGCTATAAAAATGGAATAAGAAAACTAAATGATAATTAACTTAAAAAAAAACCAAAGAAAATAGTTTACAGATCAAAATATTATACAAATAATGACACGATTAAATAGAAAATAGAAAATAGCTTTACAACATATACACAAATGCAGTGTGCTTATTTTCCATTAACTCTCACATAATCTGAAAATTTTAATCATCATGTTTCGGTCTTGGTGTTTGCATCTTCAACTTTTGTGGCTGACCCAAACGATAGCTTCCGGTTTCTCAAAGGTTTGTTTGGCGAACTTTTATGGGCTTTTTTTGCAGGGCTGTTGACTTTTTTTGGAGTCAACTCAACCAGGACTCTGTTTTCCCATGGCTGAGCAACAACCCATCTATCCACCCAACTCCAATCCCAATTTGCAGTGGCCAGTTTTGAATCCTTTGGGCCTAAACTTGATTTTGAATTGGGCCTCCACTGCAGATTCATGTTAAAATTGAGTGAATTTTCTGACATAAAACAGAACCTAATGTGATTTTTTGCGGGCATGGGTTTAGTCTAAGCGGGTCCGGGTGAACCCGAGAAGATGTTTAGCTAAATGGGCCTAGTTTGTGTCACCACTTTGACCCATTTGTTTATTTTTTATTTATTATAAAATGTGTTTATATAGCTTAAACTATTTCAGCAGTTTATCCCAAAGTTTAAAAATAATTTGGGATGTTTTAAACATAATTGCTTCAAGAAAAAATAAAAATAATAAGTAATTTAATATTTTAAAGTATTAATATGCAAGTAAAAACTAAATAAAGTTCTTTTTTCTGTTTAAACAAGTCGTGTTTGTGTTCATGTTGGTGTGACACGATTTTCGGGTCCGTGTCGTGTCTGGGTCGAGTTTGACTCATCAACCAGCAAGCACAACCCAATTTATCAGCTCTATAATCACCATTACTTGGCTCATTTCTATCGATGCTTTCTTTATAAAAAAGAAAACGCAAACAAATTGTTATGATGTTATGATTCGAATGAGATTGTGACCTGATGAGAGAATGCGTATGCCATAGCGCGTTCACGCTTTACTGCTGCTTCTTCTCTCTGTTGTATCCTTGCAAGAGTCTCATCCTTCGTATCAGAACCACCACTCCACTCCACCTGAAATGTGATTATTAGAACATGTAAATAAAACTGAATCAATATGAATAATTTAACGTAAACAGAATAAACTACTTTTTGAAGCTGAAAATGATAATATTCAAATGAGAAGATATGTTTCACCTCTAGATCATGGAGCTTAGTCTCAAGTTTCAACTGATTTTCTAACTTCTTTTGTCTGATTCCTCCATCTTCAACCATGTTTTTTCTGCGCGTTTTTATCTGGGCTTGAATCTTGGTCCATGTTTGAAGATTGGTTAATGTGTTTGATGCCTGTTTCTTGCCAAGCTCACCTCGTGTAAGCGTTTGCAATCTTAATACTCCTTTCAAATTCCTTAAAACCTTTCTTGCCTGGTAAGAATAATTGTTTCAAAAGTTAGTTTCTTTTTCTTCCACATATGTAAATATAAAATAGTTAAAATAATCGATCGTTCATTCATGTACCTTAAACACCCTGAATGCAGTTTGGATCCGAGTTGCAGCTGTATTCTCGTTGATACTAGTTTTTGCTTTTTCTTGAGGTTGGGGTTCCAAACTATATGAATTTGGTGCTGAAAAATCCTGTTCCAAAAACAACAAATTAATTTATAAAAAAGGTTACGAATTTAATTATTGATCTACATATGTTGATATTGGTTTGCGAAAGGTGAAAGCTTGAAAGTTGAAACCGAAGTTGTCCGTTTCATTCACAAGATTATGAAAACAATTCTTGTAAACAAATAGTGCGCGTACCTTCGTCTTGTTTGATCTTGATTTACTCAAGTTGATTATAATCTTGAACCAATGTTTAGATCCCATTGTTGATGCTACACTTTCTTTATGCTGCTAGATAACAAATAAGCATGTAGATACATTTGAGAAAAGATTCAATACATTTGGAACCAGAAAAAACAACAATATTCATGAATATAGTTGAACCATCTTCATCAAACAAAGTTTAATAACCTTCTTGATTTTTTTTATTTTTGCTGTTTTTATATCCTCATTAGTTTAGAGTTGGAGAGCTACCCCTTTGACTTTCAAAAGTCAATACATTTCTTTATGGAACACTTGTGCAATAAACTAAAATAGATACTTGTTACATGATCATCTAATATGCTAACATTGTCATAATATGCCAAATTTCCCTTGATTATGTATGGATATTTTTTGGGTGTTATTGCAGGTAGCCAAGTACACCATCTGATATTATACGCACCGACACACGAAAAATGGTCATACGGGCCGTATGGCTGTCAGCGACCTGCACTGTCGCATCAGCCACTTTTGCTAGCGTCAATATAACATATCATAAGTCCCGTATGAATTGAACGAACATCAACTCATACATCCCGTAAAAACATTATGGCCCGTATGACATGTCAGTATAGTATAGCGCGCCATACGACCTGTACAACCAGTTTTCGCTTGTCATACGGCCGTATAACACATCATAGTTCTTAAAACTTAAACTATCAGAATACTACATAAACCTGTTTGGTTAAAAAATGAAAAATATAGCTGAAACCATAAATCCAATTTGGGGAATTATGCAAAGATAATCATGGGTGTTCATCAAAATACAGAAACAATAACAGTGAGCAATCAAAATAGCCAAAATACATGAAACCCTAATCAAGATTCAGTAAAAAGATAAACTTTGACACATGGGTTTAATGAAAAACAGTAATCACATACCAAAACTCAAGATTTCCCAAATTCTTGAATGCCCACAAAATAACTGAAAGAAGTTAAAACCAGAGCAAAAATGGTGTGATAACATTTTGGGAAAGGTGTGTGTTGTGTAGATATTTGAGCCAATTGGGCATGGCCCATTACTGCTTACCAACCAGCTCACTTATTTCATGAAGGTACAACAGGATGACAAATTATTGCAATGATTGAGATGTAGTTTAATGTGTCTCAGCAGGAATCTTTATTATGATTGTATTTGGTGAACATAATAAATTAACCAAATTGGTATAAATTTTATGATTGTGGTTGGTGCCTTGGTGGGTTGGACAGAAACATTATAAATTGGAAATCTTGTTTGTTAAATCATCAAAATTAGATTATGCAAAATCAGGGTGGTGGTTGTAACAAAAAGATTCTTAATATGGGCTGGTTTTGAAAGTTAATCCATTTGTTTTTGTGATTTTTTAAATGGTTTCACACTTATACGAAGCTAACATATAAGCGGAAGATCCAACCCGACACGAACCCAAACCTGAAAATCGTGTAAGACACGTGAACCCTAATATGACCTGTTTACCCAAAAGTTTTTTAATTTTTATTGTCTTCACGTATTAATACTTTAAATTTATATTTTTACAACAAAAAAATCATGTTTGTACAAAGGAATTACATTTTAATTATAAAGTATTATGCCAATTTCCTTTATTATGTTTAAAAATTGGCATAAGAATCTTGACCCGTTTAATTTATTATATAAAACACATTTAAAAAATGGTTAAACATGTCAACCCGTAGACCCGTCAAGTTGACCTGAACCCGGCCCGTTTACCTTAATAGATTCACGGGTATATGGTCGGGTATGGGACACATATTTTCAATAATATGAGATCTGAGATTAATAATACTCGTCCTGTTGCCAGTTTGTCATCCCTACATAGAAGAGGCATATATAGTCAAGATGGAAAGACTAAGATTAACAATACTCGTCCTATTATCATCCCTGCATAGAAGAGACATGTGTAGTCAAGATGAAAAAGGCATACCATGCTCAAACTAAGTTGATAGAATCAATTGCGCTTGTTTAATCACTTTGCATATTGATTTGAGTTACAAATGTGTGGGGACACTATCTGAGATTGATCATGATCCAGTCAATGAGATGCTAGATAAACAAGGATAAGCATTAACTAATTTTACACAATTATTTTGAAGCATATGAATGGTGATGTGGATGACATTTCTTTCGAGTTTCTATGTTAGCAGGAATAGTGATATGTTGCTAGACAAGTAGACGTTGTCCATTATCTGAATGCAATCCGGATATCGTTCGATATATATGACACAAGATACAACTTCGAGCCCCTCCAACGCCAATTTCATGATAAAAATAGGCGCTTAGGCTGATGCCAGTTTTTGAGATGCCATTAAAAATCATGTCCGTATAAACATTTGTCTGGGAGTAGCCTCTCTATTGCCTATATTATAGGCAAAGTTTACCATCATCTCACTCTTTCTGTGACATAGGGATATGAGCAAGCCATTTGTTTGTTTGTTAAAAAAAGGATAGAAATTATACATATAGTTACCATAGAGTGGGATTTGAAACTGACCCTTGGATCAAAATCCAAGATTTAATATTAACCGTCCGATAAGAAGATTGAATATTAACCGTCCGATAAGAAGATTGAATATTGACCGTTTGATACTCTTTTCCACACATGTTCATTTGTTGTATACAAAACCATTTCATCCTCTTCTTCTTCCTTAATAAACCAAAACACCAAAAATTGTTATCGCAAGGACGACAAACCCAAACATTGATATCACAATTCGCAAGGACGACGAACCAGAACTTTCCCCTAATCTGAGCCCCCTTAATTTCATTTCACTTACGCCATCCGGCTCACAGCTCGCGGTGTGTCGGCCTGAGATGGATGACATCTCGCTTCTCACGGTTAATAATAGTCGGTAAGTTGTTGATTTGACTGGTTTATGTTTGATTTGGGTGAATTTGGTTTGAATATGTGTTGAGGAAATTAGGGCTAACTGGTTTTCTGTAAAATTTAAATAATTTTGATAAAAAGTTGTTCTGGTCAACCCAACCTAGCACGTTTCAATCTGGGTACATAGCTGTTTTGACCTGCTATCCTAAGTTATTAGTAACATTCAATCCATTTTTGCCATTTTTACATTTTTTGTTTGTTAATTTGTGCTTTATTTCTCATTAACTTGGTGTCAGGGAACAAAGAAAACTTTGATTTTGAGGGAAATACCCGAAGATGCTATTGGAAAATTGCTCGTCAATAAGGATGCTTTGACAGCCTGTGACATTGCAGTCTTTATCCATGACAGGTAACTAACTGCTGTCACTATCCTTTAAATATGGTAGTTTGAGTCTTTGAGGCTTATTCATTTATTTATTTATTATCTTAAATTTGTAGCTCAAACGCGTCTTCATGGACAAGAGCAACATAGTTACTAAACGAACCGAAATGGGGGCATTTAAGGAATTTACATGCATAAAGATACAGAGAATCCCTATGGCATAAAGATTTCTCTCTTACTTACTGATGATCATGATATACGAAGACTGCTATCCCAAAGGTTTTGTACCCTTGATTGTGAAATTACGGTGACTTTGAATCTTGTGATTTATGTGAAAATAGTTATATATAGCAATTTCTGTAAGTTTAAAAAACCTTGTAAGGCACTGGATCCTCAAAAAAAAATCAGGGACATGCACCCTCAACCGAAGTCTTGAAAAGACAAAAAGGAAATTATGCATGAAAGTGTGCAGTTTACGTGTCCTGTATACAAATTAGTAATTCAAATGCCCCTAAATCATATGAAGTGTTCCTTTACATAAGTGAGCAGGTATCATAAATTTATATGAAGTCGATTACCTTTTTGATGATTGACTAGGCTGAAATGAAGTGTATATTAAAAAAAATTAATTTTCATAATTTGGAGAACAAACACATAGTGTTGATAAGTATATGGTAGAATTGTGTTTAAATCTTATATTACACTTGGGCCTTGATTGGACTTTTAAGAAAAACATGAAATTAAGGGCTTATTGGATACATGTTTAAAAAAAATTAAAGTGTTTCACATGTTAATTTATTCAGTTGCTTTTGACAGATTCAATCTTATTTCTTGAGATGCCTGTTGCACTGCGGTTGTCCAGTCATCTTTTGCTCGGTGTGGTTAGGATTTACTCAAAAAAGGTCAGTTACCTTTTTGATGACTGTAGTGAGGCTTTGCTTGAAGTCAAACAAGCTTTTGTATTATTGTGAAAACAGAAATAAAAAACGTAGACTGATTGAATAATATTTAAATATGCTTGTTGTTATTTAAGTTTTAATTAAAAACATTTGGTTTTGAAGATGTTTATTAGTAACGTGCTTTATAAATGGTTAGTGAGAAATATAAGGTGATCATGGGTAGTGGTAAGTTACCACTAACTTAGTTGTATACCCTTTTTTAGGTGGTTCATTTTGATTTAATTTTATAGTTTTACTTTCATTATTTGCATTTAGGAGGGAAATTTAAACCTTTTTTATAAATGGTTATGAGATACATAATTTTCAATGGTTATGAAATTTAAATATATAATAATAATAATATGAATAACGATAATAATATTTTTTTAACAGTATGATTTAATTATGGATTTGGTCCTAATTTGAAACGGTTAGTCAAACAAAGTAATTACTAGCTTTTATAATTTTATGTTATTTTATAATCATATGGATCCGGTAAAATCCTAAATATATGCATTACCATTAATTATATGATAAGTTATGTTGCAACTAATAATTGTTTAATGAATAGTAAGGTGACTTAGGGTATAGCAACTCAAAATTTTTGGTTCATTTGCAAGTAACATTTACGTATTAACACATTTTATTTATTGTGAAGATTTAATCTAAATTTGTTTCAAAACTATGTTGCAAAGTTAAGGGGTGGTTATTGTCCACTAAAGATATAACACTTGAGGATGTGGGTTAGTGGGGTTGTGGTTTATGAGAGGCAACAAGTTTTTAAACAACGTTTTCAAAATTTATACTACTTATAATTGCTTTATTTTCAATTATATATAAGGTAGTAAACTATTCTTTTACACATATTTTCAACACAAACAAACATACAGAAAACCATGGAAGACATCTTAATCTCAAGAGATTTCCTTCATGACAATGTAAATGTATGAATGTTTCATTTTTCCCTTATAGTTTCTATACTACCATTCTTATTAAAAGATATCAATATCTTTAATTGTATAACATGTTCAACCGAAAATTATGCCAGCTACTGATAAACCACAGGTTTTTTCATCTATACATTATCCTAAATTCGTCACTACAAACTTTTATTACCAAATCATAGCTAATATTATAAATTTTGTACTTACAACTTAGACAGTAAACTTAAATACCAAACATGATGAAACTGAGTATGAGAAAACACCACTTTTTCTTGATGACAGCAAGGTATCTATAACTTAAGTCAATTTCAATCAAATCAATTGTTTATTAGTTTAAAATACACTAATCCTATTACATTTGTTAATATCAGGAAAATAGTGACAGTGTTCAGATTATTGACTTCAGTCCACACTTTAGTCCATACAAATCTCAACTTCAACGTGAATTCAGCAAAGATGTACGTTCATATTTTTGTCTTAAATTTAATGTTCTTCACTAGACTTATTTATTTTTTTAATAGGATCGCGAATTTGAAAAACAAAGCAAAAGGAGAAGAGCACTTATTCAATGGAAATGGGATGAGGTAATTGATGTTTCGAGTTCCGAGGATGAAAACCAGCACGAGATAATTGAAGTGCCTAGCGATGACGAGGAGAATGAAGAAGATGATACCGGAGACTCGTATTCAAGTTCCCCTCCAAATTCCAATATTCCAAGAATTAGGGTCCTCAGCCGCAACTGAGTTGTTCGGGTTTGACTGGTTTTTATAATAAGTCGTAGAACGCATGCATGTTTTGATTAAGTCTATGCTACGCTTTTTAAGTTTTTTATTTCAAATCTATGTTACGCTTTTTATGTTTGTTATTTCAAGTTTTATCTAAATGTGTGTTACAATTGTTTTGATATATATATATATATATATATATATATATATATATATATTAAGGTTTAAACATGTTACGAGTAGTTAAACGAGTGTATTAATTTCGTGTCATATACTAATGTAAAATATATTTATGCGTATTTACATGAATCTCTTAATGTGAAACATAGGTTGACAAATGTCTAATTAAATCGGTGTATCAAAAAATGTGGGCGCTCTTTTGTTCCAACACATAAATATATACATAGGCATGAAGTAATACACTTCTATTTGAAAGTCCTGTGAATACGTATATCTCAAAATGTATTGTACCACAACCAAACCGTTGCATATGTTATTGACTTAATATTAGTATCATATTACTGTGTTTATATTCCCGTCCACCAGACGGGTAAACTGCTAGTTGGAATGAATACCACTACAAGTGTGTGTTATAAAGAAAATAATGAAAGCATGGTACTAGATTCCACAAACCATGGCCTACTAGGCTCATTTAGTCTCTCATCTCTCTAATATAAATGGAACAACATATTTTAAAATAAGTGTCAATATAATTCATTTTAATTTTAATAGATAAATCAGATATTCCATCAACACATTCAACCTTTAAGACCATTTTAACTTATACTTTAAAACAGTATTATGATTGTAGAGTAAAAATGTTTATAACATTTATGGAAGGATAGGTTTTTTAATAATGATGAGCACAAGTCATAAAATAAACCCAGCCATGTTTAGGCGCGCCACCCAACCTGCACGGCCTACTCATCTAACAAACTCTACATATAACTAAGTCTTAACAATGTGTCACCTGTTTTAATATTTTGAAGCAAAATTATGTAGTCATTAGCATGAAAACACATTAAAACCCAGGTTGCTAAAGAACAAGCGGTCACCCAAACCAAAACCGATCCTCGAAGCACATTTGACCTCACAAAAAGTACAACGCCATAACCGCGCTTAACATATTTACCGCTTTTCCACGTCATCGACAATAACCAATGCTTTTGATTGGGGCGGCTCGCTTTCTTCTGAAGCATTTGTCCCATCTTGTTTCTGCCATAAATATTAAAGGATACGCTCAAATTTCATTATAAATTCTAATATGAAAAGCTTGCAAATTTAATGATTAGCTGCAGTGATTTGTGGTCATTAATGTTACCTTCTTGGTTAGATCTTTAGTTTCCATGAGATGATAAAATGTTTTCATTAACATTTCTTCCTCTACCTACAAAATTGTTAAAAGATGATTAATACTTTGGTAAGAAAGTACAAATAATCAAATATATATAGCAAAAACATTACCTGAAGTTTATGCAATTCATGTGACATTGATCTATAAGCGTCCATGAGGAGTTCATCTTGCTTCTCCAAGTGTCTACCATTAAAAGATGAATATCATTAGATGCTCATAAATGTATCGAACACTAAAAAAAATAAAATTCAACAAAGATTACCTTAACACGTCTCCGGTGTGTTTAGAATCCATTGCTTTCGGAAAAACGAGCTTCCAGTCTTAGTCAGCTGTCGAGTCAATTGCGGGTTCTGCAAGTAACAAGCAGCCTTGAAACATTGTAAGTCAAGTCATTTTAAACTGTTGACTATAACAAAAGTGAAAAATGTTTTTGGTAAAATCCTAATACCCATTCATATTAATAGCTATCAGTGGTTTCAAATATGCAATTGACAATACCAGTACGCATACTGCATGGATTCAATCAACTAGATCCAATAAACATCAGTAAATGATGAATCAACAAGTGAATTGTTTAGGTTGTCTAACCCTAATTGTTGATTTTAGGAGTACGTCAATTTTGTAACATAACTACAAGAATTGGAAGCCAGTTATTTATTAATTACCTGAAAATCGAGCAGATCGGAAATCGTGGAAGTGCAGGGCAGGCGGAAGGAATGCTGAACTAAAAGAACCTTTTTAAGGAGGTCGCAATGGATTGGGAAGCAAGTCATTCGATTCGGGTTATGGGTTAAAATGGGTTTGTTTAAAGCTTCATCCTATTTTATTTCAAACAAAACTCACGAAACCGAGTAGAAACCGAGAAGTCGAAAACGAAGATAAACCGAAACATCGAAGCCAAAACCGGCCAAAATGAAAAAAGAACCAAAGCCGAACCGAAAAAAACACGAAAAAACCAAACCTGAACCAAGACAAAACCGGATTTTTTTATTATTTTTTTAACGAACGAGGACGATGTGGGGAACATTTTAGTTGTTTTACCTTTTTTGTTTTTAATTTATATTTTAAGTTATTCTTTTTTTTACTGATTTTTTTGGTGGTTTTTTAAGCCTTTTATATTATAGCATTTACTTGGATCAAGATAAGTTAGTTTTACACATCTTAATCCATACTTATCCTAACATTTTCTTTTAAAAAAACTCATTATGGCCCATACTCATCCTGATCCAAACTAATTCCGGCCCATCATCCAATCCAACCCGACCTATTCATATGCCATCTCTAGTCATAACTCATATCAAATTAAATTTTTACCTTTTGTTTTTTGTCCTAATTTGAGTAAACTTCAATTTTTCGTCAATGAGGTTGCCTTAAAAAATTAAACTTGTATTATGTATTCATCATTTGGGTTATTATTGTTTGAATTTTTAGCAATTTTCGTCCCTTAATATTAGCCATTATAATGATTTCATCAAGTATTTGTCACGTAAAGAATATTATCGTCTTTTAACCCTGTATCATTAAGAATTATGCAAATACATAAAAATAATACATGTATGAAAGGGTTGAAAATATATGAGGACTAAAATTTGTGATAAACAGTTAAACACCACATAAACTAGTAAACTGAAATATTTAGAAAAAAAATGACACGCATAAATACTAGAGAAATAAATTATTTAAAACAAACAAACAAGTGAAGCTTGGTATATACTAAGCTCAAGGGTTGACTCAAGTTGGTATCTATAGTTAGTAGTCAAATCAATACATTCAAGCTTAGATCTAGTTCATTTAGGCGTAGCTTGAGTCGAATTTTAGCGAGTCGAGTTTGACTAACTCACTAATATCCATAGGTTTCAAAGAAACTCGATTGGTCTGGATATCTCTTGTGAATCATGTACATAACACTTTTTGAAATGTTTTATTAGTATACTCACAAAAATTCAATCAAATAACTGAACAAGAATAATAGTTAGCTGTTATAGTTGAGTGGGTGTGAATAGTGGGACATTGATTTATAGCGTTGTCAACTGTGATTAGAGTCCAAAGTGTATCGGATTTAGAAAAGTATTTTATAACACAATAAATATATTAATAATAGATATCCAAATTTTAATATACTCAACGTTGTCAAACTAATGAAGTTTGATACATATACCAACTTCACATCATCACTCAACCAATTGATGCATACACCAACTTTGTTAAATACAACCTGTAAATGGTGATAATTTTAAGATATTTGAAAAGGTTTATTACTATATTTATAACTTGCTTGAGAATCATACACTTTATATTACTTGTACGTAAATAATTTAACCAGAGATGCAAATGAAGAAAAAGAATCTCCAAAGTGAAATAATACTAAAAAGCAAATGCACCTATAAATTTAATTTTCGTTTTTAGTTTATTTAATAATTAATTAAGAAAGACCGAATAATAATAATAATAATAAAGCAAGTACTCTAGTTGGATTATGATTGGGGAGAAACAAAGTGGACTCCCATCTTGCATCTCTTTTTTTTTTTTTTTTCCATCTTCACAACTCTTTTACAGTTTACACCAATCAATCATTGATTCATTATTATTTCATTAAAACTTTAAAACCAAACCAAACCCATCTTAAAACAGCTCCGGCCACCGGCTATATCATCACCGGAGCAGTCCAGTCGGCATGGGTTGTAATGGGTCAACGAGTGCCAAAACAGACGGTATGTACTCTTATTTAAAATATGTTTTGGTAATCGTGATATGTGTTTTATGTTAGCTGTTGAAGCATATTAATTAGATGTTGAAGAACATGTTTGTGTAATTTGATCTGGTTGGATAATAGGGTTTTAATATGTTCTTGTGTGTGACTAAAGAATGTTGTTAGATTTGCGGTAGATCTAGAGGTGCTAATCATACTCAGTTAACCGAACCAAAACTGGAAACTGAACCAAACTGAAACTTGAAACTGGTTAACCGAAGCTTGTTTTTTTACTATGGTTAATATAATAACGGGTTATTATCGTTAAAAATCAAATCTAGCCGTTTATAGCCTTTGGGAATGATCATGTTAGTATAAATAATCAGTGGGTGTTAAGGTTTAATTACACAACTTCTAAAGCTCTCAAAAACCCTTCTTATGCTCGAAAAACGCATAAACGCTCTGAAATCTCAAACAAAGGATCTAAAACAAGCGCGACCAAATCGCTTTATTATATTTTAATTGAATTACTGTAAGGAGATTTACGTTTTGTTAGTTTTAAAACTTTAAACATAGATTAAAAAAACGTATTTATTGAGTATATTTAGCATTTTTATTACTTAATTCATTTTTTCCTATTCCTTTTTAAGTTTTTTATTAGAAGCTGGTTAATTTAACCATTTATAGGTTCACTGGTTCTGTTACTAACCTAACCGATTTTGATGAATATATGCTTTAGACTTATAGAAACTAGTTACAAACCTTAACAGGTTATTGGCAAAAATTGTTTTGACCATTTGAACAAAAACCGGTTTTAGTATTTGCATCTTACCTATTTGATTATTAACCCATGAGACCTATGATTTAGTTGTATGGTGTCCCTACGAAAATGAGGTGACGAGTACATATCTTTGCAAGTGCAAAATTTGAGGGATTTTAGTTTTAGGTGAAAATTTTTGTTGTCATAATAAGTATTGGAATATGAAGGGTTTATGGCACATAATTCGAACCCATATAAATATAATCTCTTCCTCTTCTGCCTTCAAGCCCTGTGTCATCATGCACACAGTTGTTCAAAAATGTTTCAGTAGGTATCAAGTTTGGTAGCTTTGAAACAGGGATGGTTCGCCATGCCTTTTTGGAAGGCAGCCTTGAAGTAAATGTGAATAAGGTACCCCAATCTTGATGGCTCAGCCCATGACTATGCTCGGTCTCTCCACCGGAAAGATTAACTCAGCCCCGTCAAGCTACGATGGGATCAGCAAGACCTATCTCATTAAAGACGGCCTGCTTCAGATGCCAGCTATGGAGTCTGACCTCCCTATGTTTTCGGAGAATGGCATCACCATTGACCGCAACCAATGGTGGGGTGACTACCCGGCTACTAGCACATGGGAGGCCAACACGTGGCCCAGAGGCATTGACAAGGCTGGATATCCTACAGTGGAGCGACTTACTGACTCTGACCCCGCCAGGGGTATACCGGCACTTGATCTTCGGGGTCTAACCGGTGACCAAGCCCGCTTCATGCTCCACATGCTGGGTAAGTGGGAGAGACGTTCCCGCATGCGTCTAGACTTTGAGCTAAGGCAGCTCGCTAGCGCTGTCTACTACATGTCTGATACAGATATTCCAGGGCTGGCTGGGTGGATAGCTAAGGGGAAGAAAGATGAGGTGGTACCTGACGCTGAGGCACCGGCTGCACCGACTTCAAAGTTGGCTTGGAGCGCGCTGCTGAGATATGTAACTGTAAACAGATTGTATAATCAGTTTTCTGTTGCGTTACATATTATATGCACCCTTACATACCAATTTCTGCCTGTCACAGCGGACGGGCAGATCTGGCTTTCGTTTAATTGGAACGCCAACTTACCTGTCTTCACGTTTCTTTAACGAAGGCGAGCCTGCCTTCATCAGTCAAAAGGCGCTTGGGGAGTGGAAGTTTCTTGGCAACAAGCTCGAGAAACTAAACCTCATGGCTCTTGTCTGGATACAAGCAGTCCAGACAGGAATGGCGATTCGTTCAGTCCGTCATGGGCTGGAGTCATCTCCAGAAGATCTTTACTCTACTTACCACGATTTTTACAAGCCGACATATATGATTAGCGCAGCAGCTGCTGAAGCTTTACGACACCCAGCACCACAGCATCAGATGGCCGGCGTCTTTGTTGATCCTGATGTCAACTTTGATGTCATCCACCGTGACAGGTACATTGAACTCTCTGATGACATTGACTACAAGGTCGTAATGAAGGTGTGTGACATGGAAAAGGGGGTTTTCACGCCTGGCAGCAAAAACGGGGCCGCCAAGAAGACACGTGTCACTGCACATAAACTAATGGTGCCATGGACAACTTTCACCGGTATGCCAACTTTGATAATGCCGATTAACCCGTTTCCATATAACTCTCCCTTGTCACTCCAAGGGCAAGTGGACAGCCAAAGCGGCATTGTCGAGGCACGTGGCCTGAGGGTCACATCCCACACTGCTTGGCTTATTGTCGCTGTGTATCGATGGGCGAACTACACAGTCAACGGTCGATACCTAGGCCAGACGGCAGGGCAGTCAACGTGGGTAGCACCTGACCCTGTCAACTTCACCTGGCCCGTGTTGTTCCAATAGTTTGAGTACGAAGTCATGGTATTGCTGAACAAACAAGTTATACCACCGGCAAGAATGGCCATGCCCAACCTCACGAACGCTTACTTCAAAGGGCAAGAAGTTAAGTTTGCTGTCCACGTCATGTCATGAGGCATGTGTGACAGCACTGGAGGGGACGTGGATGATATTAAGGACCTCGGAAACTGAAGAGAAGTTAAATGTATTTGAGGTGTTTGATGTTCTTATTGATGTTTGAGGTGTTTAATGTTGAATAGAATTTTAGTTGCACAAAAGGGTACGGTTAATAGCGCCTGAATTAAAATGTCATCTGATTTATATGATTATCATTTAAACATGGGATAAATTCATGAAATAATAACTGGGATTCACACACTTGTTTCTAACAACAATAAACACTCAAGTTTTATTAGTGTTAAATATTTACAAAGTTAAGTGACTTAAATGGAAGATGCGTTAACTTTGGCTAGTAAATAGTGCTTATTTTTTTCAAGCTGACTTAATGGAACAATCATGAAACTTGATACCATGGTGAAACCTGAGTGCTTTTTTTTTTTCTGTTCAAAAAAAGTGTGAAGTGACTTTACTGTTATAGTATTAAAACTTGGTTACTATTAGGTGAAATATGCATAATTTATATCCTTAAGGAATTGCAGGAAATTGAAGTTATTTGTGTTTAACATATATGAAAATGAAATTTAAATACTGGATATTGTCTAAATCTCTCTTCATTCACTAATATAGTAACACTAATAAGTAATAATAACAATAGTAATGATCTCTTATGTTGCAGAACCTGTTAAGAAAATAACCAAACCGAAAGCATGGAAGCATTCTGAACCAGTAACCGGGGAGCAACTTAAGCAGATGCGTGAGGAGTTTTGGGACACTGCTCCACATTATGGTGGCCGAAAAGGTGACTCTTGTTATTAAAATAATAAACCTTTACCTCATTTGATTATGAATGGGTCAATTTGTAAAAATAATGTCTTCTCCCAAACGGGTCAAACCCAACTTGTTTGTGTAATCAGAGATCTGGGATGCACTTCGGGCAGCTGCTGAAGCTGACCTGTCACTTGCACAAACAATAGTCGACAGTGCTGGTATTATTGTTCAAAAAGCGGATTTAACCGTTTGTTATGATGAAAGAGGTACATTCAGTTTACATTTTCATCATTTAAATCGCATGTTTACCCTTTCTTACCAATGACCTCATGTCCCAGGTGCAAAATACGAGTTGCCAAAGTATGTCCTGAGCGACCCCACGAATCTGGTTCGTTGAAGTTTAGAGCCAAGAAGATACGAACGGACCCTTCTTTTGTTTCTAGTTTCATGACCAAAAACTGTATATTTTCATGTCTTTATTTCAATTATTTGTGACGCCACAGTAGCTTCAGCTTCTACATGATGTTGATACTCCGAGTGGAAGTGATGTAGCAATTGTTTACCACTAATATATATCACACCCTTTCGTGCTATAAATTGTCAGCCCTAAGAAAACATGCTAGTAGTGTTTTCAAGTTACAATTTTTCTTAGCTCTTAGAACCATTTGTACCAAAAGTACATTCTAAAACAACTATTTACAAATATATGTATGCACTGAATGTTAAAGAACATCAACATCCACATCATCTATTTCATCCTCATTGGTTGGAGAATCTAATCCTATGTTGTTTGATATCCCAGATTCAAACATATGTCTTCTTTGAACGGCAGCCTCTACCCTTTGTCGAAACTCATCATTCGTGCTCGATAGCATGTACCGAAGCTTGAAATTTACACGATTATCCATCATAATCTTGTGGCGCGGTATGATTCTTTCTTCAAGTGAATAACTAAAGAAACTGCAAATGTAATAATAGTTTGAAATTGTCACATGTACAAAGCAATGTAACTAGGGGCCTAAAACATTATTATGATTTAGAATATACCGTGGGAACTCGATGAGGTCGTCTAGAGGGCGGATCATGGTTCTCCTTAAATACCTATATTTTGGGCGAAGAATTTCGATATTGTACCGAAGCAGCATCGGGAAATCAGCAATCATTTCACCCAAAGTTTTAAGATCAATGCCAAGAGACATAAAGTATTTAACATTAGGGTCTAACTTTTTTGATATACTACACCCCAATAGCTCGGGACCCAACCCTATCACCTTTCCAATATCTGTTCGTGAAACTCCTGCTTTCGTCAACAAAAATATTACCTGCAATAATTACAAAATTATATTATTTTAGTAATAAGAATATAATTTTTATAAAAAAATATATGGGTTTTGTTTGATATATACCACGGGCCTTATCTTCTTGTGTAGGCTGTATGTTAGTAAAGATGGAAACCGGACAAGCATACTTGCGATTCCCTTTTCTTGAACGCCAATGTCACGAAAGAATTGTACCTTTAAATACGAAGTTTATAATGTCAATGTAACTATTGAAACAGAAACCTTGTGACTTTGACCAAAAAAGTCAACTTCTGATTGTATATCACAGGTGTGGAGACTAATCTATATTAAGAACAAGTGCAAAAGAAGACACCTTTTGAACAATATTGGCCTCCAAGTCGAAACAAAAAACCATGGGTTTAACGGTAAGAATTCTCCTCATACCATCTCGTGAAATCCCGAGATAATAAAGGTACTTAACGAGAGGCTTCCATCTTTCCTCAATGCTACATCCCATTAATTGTGGTCTAAATGCTAGTAATCTCCCCACATCTTCATCACCAAGACCAAACTCCTTTAAATATGCAACCTAAACAACACATAGGTTTCATTATTCCTTTTTGCCATACACCCTAAATTGATTTGTTAGCTTAACTACACGACTGCGGTGTAATTGAGCCCAAACCGCTCGCAAGCTACTCAAGATCGGCTCGCAAATAAGCTCGGATCGAGCCAAGCTTAAATGAGCCCGAGCTCAAGCCTAGAAATAACCTTGTTTAATAAATGATCCAGAGCTTGACCTTCACTTATTGAGCTCGAGCCAGCTCATGAGCCTATTATTTATAAAATTTCTGTATGATAAATTTAATGTGTATTTAATAATAATTGTTATTACATATAAAATTATAAGAAAAATAAGTAAAAAATATGTATAATTATAAGTATATAAAATATTTATTAAAACATAAATGAGCCAAGCTCAAGCTTTGGAAATAGAGCTCAAAACGAGCTAAGCTCAAGCTCTTTGTAAGTTAAACGGAGCTTGGCTCGGCTAGTTTACACCCCTACACACAACTTAATATGAACAACACAAAAAGGTTGCATATGAATCAATATGGGTTACGTATTTATCTTTAACATGTTGAGCTAATAGAGTATTTACTAAAGGGAAACGGGCCAATGGGTTGACTCAATATTAAAAAAAGAAACAAACTTTGTATACCTTTTGGCTCATTTCCTCGAGTGAATAGAACCCAAGCACTTTGGGAAAGTCAAAAACCATAGTCCCAAAATCTTTGTCATTCATACCCATATCAAAGTAAAACTTCATGCGGGTCTGGAGTTCTTCCATGCTAAAAGTCAACAACTCAGGGCACCTGCTAACAATATAACCCATCCATTCCCTTTTAACTCCATTTTGCTCCAAATACCAAACAGTTTCATCCAATTCTTCAGTGTTGCGTTCTAGTACACACTCTCCACCTCTAATTAACGCGACCCCGATAAACCTTCCGCTGACATGAATTGACTTGAGCCAGTCAGCAGTTGTCCTGATTGATTCAATATTCCCTTTTGAGTTGCAAATTAGCTTCCCGATTTGAGGATATGATAGCCCGTTGTGTTTTAGCCACCTAGAAAAACACAAATCTCTGAAGGCATAAGGTTTTGATCAAATGAAATCATAACTTATTAAAAACAATATCATTCATAATAGCAATTTTATTAGATCATAAGCTTTTAATAAACAAGATGGTGAATATCATTCTTTTGTATAGATAGTTTACAATAGCAACTGCATATTAACATTGAGATTGAAAAACAACATAAAAACAAAAAATAATAAATAAAAATTGACTTTGAAAAATCAAAATGCACCACTTTCTTGACAAGATAAGAGCTTTATCTATGTATTACCATAGTTATTAAAAGCCCTAGCTTCTTGTGCCTAGGCCCATTTTTCAGGCAAGGCTCAATAAATGCGCTTCTAGTTCCTAAGCGAGCGCTTCGGCATCGTCTATGCCAAGAACATGAGAAGATAAAAGCCGAGCAAAAGAAACACAAGGAGTGCTATTAAAACTTAAATCTAGGAGATGTCAAAGGCATTGTATTGATACATTTTGTAATTCAAGTTTCAGAATTACATTTGAATCTTAACTGTATTAGAACTTTTGGTACTAATTAGATGATATTAAATGTTATATAATAGCTTATGTTTATTTAATTTGAAGAATAGTATTACTTTTCATATACAAAATGTATTTTTAAATTTTTATTTAAGTGCGCTTGTTTTCCTTAGGCCCTTTGCGCCTTGCGCCTAGGCCCCAGGCGAGGCCCATGCGCCTTAAGTGCACTTAGCGCATTTGATAACTATGTGTATTACATAGGAAAATAAGTATTCTATTTAACAATTTGATGGGATCATAAGTTTTTGATAAACAAGATGGTAAATATCATTCTTTTTAGTAGATAGCTTACAACAACTATTGTATATTAACATTGAGATTGAAAAACAATGTAAAAACAAAAAAAGATTAAAACATGACTACCGAAAATCAAGCATTGAAATAATATACCTGATTAAAGGAACCACATTGGAGTCTTCTAAGAAAGCTTTAGCCCGAACATTAAACGTCGAACTAGCATACTCGGGCAGCTGTTTCATCGAGGCGGCTTGGATCATAACATAATCAATAAAGTGAGGAAACAATCTTGAAGCCAAATTAGTGGAATAGGTAATCCCAAATCTCCCTTTCCTCATAGCTTCTTTAAAAATCTCCAATGTGACTTCTCTCCTAATCTCAAGTGCCCGCATAATCACTTCATAATCATAATCAGAATCATGGGTAAACACTAGGTCTTTAATTGGTGGTAAAGATGAGTCAACAGCGATGTCTGCTGGTGATTGGACGTAGATTGAGCCGGGAAATTGAGGGGTTCGTTTTTTAGCCATTGAGAGTTCTAAAAGCTTCAAGATTTCATCGTGTTCGTACCCGTTTAGGGTTTGTGGGGTTTTGTGGGTTTGGAAGAGGATGGATGTGGACTTTGCGTTGTGGGTTCGGAGGATTTTGTTATCTTGGTTGGTTGTTGAAGTGGTGGGGTTTTGAATGATGGGTGGTTCATCATGGGATGCAGATATGGGTGGTGGGTGGCGGCGGGTGAAGGCGGCGGTGGCGGTGGTGGGGATTGGGAAGCGGAGGATGGGGAGGTGGTGGTGGTAGTTGTGCTGGTAAGTGAGCATTTTCTTTTTAGAGTAACACATTTTCTGTTTCCATTGAAAAGATTATATTGAGTTGAAAGAATTACAAAACTGTAGTTTATTTTTCACCCGTTATCAATCATTTTTAAAATTGATCCTTTTTGTTTTTTTCGTTTTAAAATCCGACACTCTTTGTCCTTTTCGTCTAACATGGTTAGATTTTCTTGTAAACTCATGTCAGCTGCTACTCACGTGAGGGCAATTAGGTCATTTCAGCTACCCTTCAAATTTTCCCCAATATATACCCACCCTAACCCCCTGACCGATCACTTACTCACCTTCAACAATCCCTAGGTTCTCTCTGCAATCCAGAAACGTTCTGACCATGGTTCTCTACAATTGTGGGAAAATGGGGGATCATCCTCACGTCATGGACCGATAGGAATCCTGGTCGGCGTTTCTATTCATGTCCCGACCAGGTAATTGACGATAATTAGGGTTTTTTACATTCTTTGTCTAAAATCTTGTTTTTATGTGAAAATCCAGAATTCAAGATGTGGTTTCGTTGGTTGGTACGATCGTAAGTGTCAAAGATATGCTGACATCATTCCGGGCTTGCTTAGGGTGAAGGACAACCTTGAAGTTGGGAATGAAAGGCTTGTGGGGAAACTGAAAGCAAGAGAATCCGACGCAATGAAGCTTAACAAGTTGCTAATTGTTAGTTGGATAGGGTTTATTTTGTATCTTCTTTTGGTTCAAGGTGCAAACAAGTAATGTTGTGGGTTTGGCTGTTGATAGGTAGTCTTTTGGATGTGGGGTTGGTTGTTGATAGTTAAGTTGTCTTTTGGATGCTATCGTCTTTTGGGGTTGGTTTAGGTTGGTTTTAGGTGCAAAGTGCACGTCTTTTGTATCTCTTTTGTATGTCCAAGCAACATGATGTACAGTTTGTAGATTAATGAAAGTGTTACAATGCACAAGTTTGTACCACAACCATTTGTCATACTCTGGTGCACAATTGCAATACACAAAGTCAAAAATATTCATGCCAAACTTAATCAAGTCAAACTTATTGAAGTGAAAGTGTTTAACTGTAAGGCCCCTAACCCGGGTGCCCTACTTTCTCGCTGGTTGGACTTACTCATTCACATAATTCGTAAAATCAGAGTTAATTAAAACATTTCGCGGAATATAAAGTCAATCATTCTTACATAACTTAAATACTTTGTCTTTAAACTGAAATATCATAAGTCTTAAACATCAAACATAACTAACACGTGTCTCTTCTTTTCTTCGATGTCAGTCTTCCTTTATTCGCCACGTGTCTCCCTCAAGCCACCCGTCTCATCCTACTCACCTGCGTGCATACTAAAAGTCAGCTACGCTGAGTGAGTTCTAGTTAATTAACATACAATGCATCCACTTACTTATTAATACGCGTCCTAAGATACGTATTAATTAGTTTCCGGTTCTTCTACATTCATACGTACATACATACATACATACATTCATACAATCTTCCATACTTTATCTGACTTTCTTTAATTAATACCTACGCGTCCCTTCTATATTTTAACGAGCCTTTCATCCTATAAACTTCGCAGATATTATTAGGGTCTGCCACCCTTTATTCTTCGCAAATATTATTAGGGTCTGCCACCCTTTATTCTTCGCAGATATTAGTAAGGTCCGCACCCTGTATTCTTCGCAGATATTAGTAGGGTCCGCAACCCTATATTCTTTGCAGATATTTGTAGGGTCCGCAACCCTATATTCTTCGCAGATACCCTATATTCTTCGCAGATATTTGTAGGGTCCGCAACCCTATATTCTTCGCAGATATTTGTAGGGTCCGCAACCCTTTACTAATCGTTCAACCATACAATCATACATTCGTTCGTTTCATACCTTTATCCTCCAATTATAATATACTTAATTATAACTACGGGCATACTGAGTTAATAAACCCATATCATTCACATTCATACGCGAACATATATCTAATATACACTTACCATTTAAGTTAAGTGTATAAATCTAAACACATCGTGGTATGCACACAGCCCCGAAAACATAACACATAAAAGGGGCTAGAACTCACCTGGAGTTGATTCCTCTCTGAATTAATAGTAACTCCTTTCTTCAACTGGGCTCAACTAACTGTTAATAACGTACATGTGTTAATTTCTATATTTGCTTCATTACTTACTTTATTAGGTTAACGGGGTTAACTTTCAAGTTTCACCGAACCGACATGTATTCATCTTTAACCGTTCATATTAATTTAATATTCTTAATCCTTCTTTATTATTTTTGTGTTTATATATATGATTCTTATTTCATTATTAGTTCATACCTTCAACGTGTTTATAAATTAATGTTTCCCTAAACGAGTTCGGGTTCGTATCTAACTCATACTCGGTTAAGTTCTTACTTTTGCTTATTATAAGCTATCCTTCATTTAATCTCATTCTTACGGGCAAGTTCTCATGTTTGGCTCCTTTAGCTCACATTCCTTTATTTGGGGCGGTTTACGGGTCATTAGACGAGCCGGGTCTCGGGTTCGGGTTTCGTTCATGCCTTCTTATCTCCACGATCCTTTTATTATAAAATCTTTTTATTCTTATCTTATCCTTTTATATATTTTTTAATTATTTATTATTATTATTATTATTATTATTATTATTATATAAACCATCACCACCCCCACCCCCACCCCATCTACTTTAACCCTAGCCCCTTCCCCCATCATCCTTCATTCTTCTCTCTTCTCTTTACCGACGAGCAGCCACCGCCGCCACTCTCTATATCCGGCCACACCATACCGTCGCCGCTACTCCAGAAGTCCGGCATCTCCACTACGGTGCTACTCAAGAGACCTCAAGCGGGGAATTCTCTTGGGACGCGAAATTCAAGTTTCGCTTGGAATCATTTCGCTTGGAATCATTTTGCTTGGGATCATTTCGCTTGCCGGACTTTCGCATCCCGATGATTCGCGTGCCGGGATTCGCACGAAATGGGTTGTCGCACAAGGGGTTTCGGGTTCGCACGGGGTTCGCATGGGTGGGTTTCGCATCACCGGACTTCGCGCGAGTCTTATCCGGCCCGGATCTGGTTCGTTTAACTCGCCTCGGGTTTCGTGCAGCTTTTCCGTTCACCGGAAATGGGTTTACATCCTTACCGGAATTCGTTTTGTATTGTGTTGCCTTTGTTATTTGGCTTCGTATAAATAGGGTCCGATGGTTCGAGTCTCGGCACCACGGATCTGGTTCGGGTCCCATTTTTGGCCGGATCTGTTGGAATCCGGGTCTCGTTGAAGACCCGTTTTCGATGGTTTATTATTTATATTATTTATTTTCTTAAACACATTGACGTTATTATTTTGATTGAAACTCGTTTATCACAGTTCGTTTTATATCGATTCGTATATGTCGGTTTGGCTCGGTCTTATATTAATAATCTTAACGAGAAGGGAATCGAGATACATAAATATACAGTTTACCTTTTAGATTGGGTGAATCTTGAATAACTTGAGTGGAAGAGATGGGATTTGAAATGTTTGTGTAAAGGAGATTTGTGATTTGTGTGGTGTGTATGGGTGTGTGTACAATGATTGGATAATGACGATGAAATGATAAGGATGAAAAAATATAGGGTTTTAAGGGTTTAAATAGGCAAAAGTCTAAAGGCTTTTAAGCCCAGTTTACTTTCAAGTCCATTAACCTTTATTAACTTATCCATTCTCCTTAAATATTTAATTAATTTGATTGACGTCTCTCGATACGACAACTAAAATAAACCCGAAATATTTCATTTATTTATTACTGAAACGAGGACGTTACATTAACACAACCTCAAACATAACCAAATCAACATAAACCTCACAATTCACATAACATAAGTTGTTCACAATACATATTACCACACCTAATAAAGTCAAGTGCTGCCACAAACTTTAAAATACACAAAATCATTAGAGGGTTCAAAGTACACAACCAAAAGACCTTACTAAAGCAAGATAACCAAATGAAGATCTAGTGAAGCAGGATCCCATTAAGCTGCCTTTTTTCCCTTCTTCTTTAGTGGGCCTGTGCAAGTCCTCACATTATGGCCAGTGCTCCCACACCTGTCACATGCTCCAGAGGTGTTCTTCCTTGTCAATTTGCTAGTTGCTGGTATATCATCCTTTTCCACAACTGACCTCTTTCTTGCCTTCTTAGGTCTGCCTGCCATGGTGTGGTGCTTGGGTGCTACAATGGTTGTAGGAGCCTCACATTTTGTCCATAAAGTCATCCCATTTATTGGATTTACTTTAAAGGAGTAAACCAACTTCCACCTGTCCATTGTGTGCACCGGGTGAACCTAACTTTCTAATGCCCCCACCCTCCTCCATTAGCAGCCATGAACCAAAGTGCAGCCACATGTCTGCAGGGCATACCTGTATACAAGTCTTCATATAAACAAGGCAACTTGCTACAATTAATTCAAACCAAATGTAATCAACATACCTGTAATTTCCCAGCCCCTGCAACTACAAGTCCTTATTGCCAAGTTGACAGCACATGTATCAGTAGGTTTTCCACTCACCTCATACAGATCCCCTCCATTCCATTGCACACTGTAATGATTTGCTTGTTTCTGGATTGCTTCAAACAATTGTGTGGCCCTAGGTGTAAGCAGGCCTTCACATTTATCAATAATCCCAAGCACAGTTACAATCCTCCTCATTAAATACTCCCTTACATACTCAAGTGCAAATATGATGGGTCTGTCCCTGGCTTCCACAATCTTGCCATTGTATACCTCACACATGTTGTTAAACATTACATCGGAAATTGCCAATCATGTTAAAGGATTACACAAGATAATAAGCAGACAGTCTGGTAAGTATCACAAGCATACAAACTATTGCTAAAGTCTTTAAATACTAACCAGAGTAGTGTGACCAGGACCAGGATTGAGGTGCTATTTTTGACAACCACAAGTGTGCTTCCTTGTTAAACTCCTTTAACTCATTCATTGCAGTAAGAAACTCAGGTTCGGTTGTTGAGGTAGCACATTTGTATAACATGTTTTTGTACAGCACACCTATATATCCTGCAAGCTTCATATTCTCATGGATGTGCCTAAGACAGTATCTGTGCTCAGCACAAGGAAACAAAGTTTGAATGGCTTGAAGAAGCCCCTGTTCAACATAAACAAAGGTTAACAAATAACATAATGACAAATAGCAAGTGAACCTTTAATTCCTTACTTTTTGCCTGTCACTCATGAAAGTAAACCTTGAATTGCTTCCTATTTCCAGATCATTTGCCATAAGCTCTAAGAACCAAGTCCATGAGCTAAAACTTTCTGACTCCACAATTGCATAGCAGACAGGGTAGATTCCATTGTTGCTATCAAGACTCACTGTAGTAAGCATTTGACCAGGAAAGATGCCTTTCATAAATGCACCATCTAGACCAATCAAATTCATGTCTAATGCTTTAAACCCCTGTTTTAAAGCAGCTTGAACTGTCTGGTTGTAGCTTCATGAGCTGATGGTACTTCAACCTCAATCTTAACAGTGCTACCTGGATTTTTATCAACCAACTCAGCAACATAATCCCTAAGAAAAGAATACTGTTGCTTGTAGTCCCCTTCAACTTTTCTCTTTGCTTTCATCTTGGCCCTGTATGCTTTCATCTTATGAACACTAACACCATACTTCATTCTAAATTGATCTTGAACTGCTTTAACAAGGATGTTAGGGTTTTCTTCAATCTGTTCTAACATCTATTCAGATAGAAAAGTGTATGTGCAAGCATATATATTCCTTGATTGAATGCATGTGTGGTTGGTATTTAATGTCCTAACAACCCAACTTTGAGAATCTTTTACTTTGGAGAGAAACAAGACCCATGGACATTGATAAGCATGTGACTTTGTCCTTTTGCCCCTACCACCATCATGTAGTTCGGCTCTTGTTCCCACTAGCCCCTTCCCCTTTCTCTTTTTGTTCCCACTAGCCCCTTTACTTTTTCCTTTTCAGCCCCTTTGCCTTTCTCTTTTTTGTTTTTAGATTTCTGTTGGCTAGCAACATGCACCCCACAGTCATCAACCTCAAAGTCTAGCTTAGAACCAGTGTAAACTACCCTTACTTTCAACTTTCAACTGCATGTTGTCTAATCAACAGAAATCTAACCTCAAAGTTTGGAAGAAAATAAGAGGCTAAGAAGTTTATTAGACAACATGCAGTTGAAAGTAGAAGCATATATATTCCTTGTTTTTAGATTTATGTGATCATCTTGTTTAATTTTAATTAACCTTCTACTTTCAACTGCATGTTGTCTAATCAACTTCTTAGCCTCTTATTTTCTTCCAAATACCTGGCCAAGATAAAAGTTTGACATGTTTTCATTGGATCTTCTTATACTGTGAAGAATGTTTTTCCTATTGCTGGTCTCATTATCATATGATTCTGACCCACTAAGAAACTTGTCATTGTCTATTACATCCTCACCAAAATCTAGTGGTTCTAATGTTGGATACTAGTTCTAATGTTGGAAGTAATTTCCAACTTAATAGGCCTGTCACGTGTAGGTGATCAGGTTGGACCTATTGGGCCTATGGAATTAGGGTTTTATTATATATGGTAATGTCTTAGCTAGCAAGTTAGGTTAGTCTATATAAACAAGTCATGGTTAGACATTATAGATTGTGGTGTGAGATGCAACCGAGTTAGGGTTCATCTAGAGACACACACGAGATGTAACCGAGTTAGGGTTCATCTAGAGAAACACGAGTTATGTGTAATAGGGGTTTTTGAGTTATATTTCCTCTATATAGTATTGAGAGTTATTCAATATTAATTATCGTGTGTTTACGTTTTGGTGAGCTATATCAATTCGTCCTTGAATTTGTATCAGATCAAGACCAAGATGGTTGTGAATGCCAAGAAGGTCAAGATCATGGTTCGAATCAAACATGTGAAGAAGACAAGTTTGGAGACAAAGATTCACATATTTCGAGTCGGAAATTATGGGGGGGGGGGTGATTGTTGGAAGTAATTTCCAACTTAATAGGCCTGTCACGTGTAGGTGATCAGGTTGGACCTATTGGGCCTATGGAATTAGGGTTTTATTATATATGGTAATGTCTTAGCTAGCAAGTTAGGTTGGTCTATATAAACAAGTCATGGTTAGACATTATAGATTGTGGTGTGAGATGCAACCGAGTTAGGGTTCATCTAGAGACACACACGAGATGTAACCGAGTTAAGATTCATCTAGAGAAACACGAGTTATGTGTAATAGGGGTTTTTGAGTTATATTTCCTCTATATAGTATTGAGAGTTATTCAATATTAATTATCGTGTGTTTACGTTTTGGTGAGCTATATCAATTCGTCCTTGATCTAAATCATCCCCATCTTCAACATTCGTATCAACATTCAATCTGTAATCACTCATGTCCACTTCAGGGTCTGTCATGTTATTCTCCTCATCCAAAATATACGTATCATCATCATCCTCATTGTCAACCCTATTCTCCTGTATATCCTCTTTCTCATTCCCAAGCCTACTTTGCTCACTAATGTCTACATCCTCTTGATAATTCCCAAACCCACTAGAATGACCAATATCTATATCCTGATTGTCATTTCCAAACCCACTAAAATGACCAACATCTATGTCCTCATTGTCAGCCCCACTAGATTGCCCAACATCTTCATTTAACTTTAAAGGCACAATAGCAAATGGTCCAGGTTCATCAATCTCTTCAATAGTGATGGACTTTGACTTAGTTGGTGAGGTAAACAATTCCTTTATGTTTTTAACACCATGAGTGGTATAAACATGGATGAGCTTATGCTCTTCCACATGTCTAGCTAACTCCAAACAATCTCTGTCACTACTTAGGTGTTCAAGGCCATTGTCTAAGTTATTTTCAGGATGCAAGAACTGGTAGTACATTGGCATTGTCCCATTGTAGCCTAACATATCCAACATCAGATCAAGCTCATGAATTGAAAACTTGTCTATGCCTATCAAGTCCACAAACGTTATCTTACCTCCAACATAGGTACGGTTTGGAGGTATCGATAACCTACCACCAGTATGCTAGCACAAATTGAAATAACTAGGATATAAGCCTGCAATTTTTTTTTTAAGTTAATCAACGGTTAATCGCACCTAGGGTTACAAATTGTTAAATTAATCAGCAGAAAACGCAACATTACCGTATAGAGCATCGAGGTCATATTCTTCGGTTGTGTCGCGTACGACCCAGCCCGAATCACCCATCGGAGTTCATGATCGGTCTTTTTGTGGCTGAACCCTAATTTATCGAAGAGCGAGGATGAAGAAGATGAATTATTGAACGGTCAGGGGGTTAGGGTCGTTTATATATTGGGGGAAATTTGAAGGATAGTTGAAAAGACCGAAATGCCCTCATGTGAGTAGCAGCTGGCATGACTTAACGACATAATCTAACCGGGTTAGGCGAAAAGGACAAAGGGTGTCGGATTTTGAAACGTAAAGGACAAAAGGGATCAATTTTGAAGATGAGGGACAACGAGTGAAATTTGGGTGAAAGATAAAGGACAATTTCTGTAATTATGTCTATTGATTTAGAGATATTTTTACAATGTGTTATGCACAACTAGATGACAAAACTAAAAACACTAAAGATTTTTTTCCCAAAATGTTATGCTATTTCTCATTAAAATCAAAACGATTACAATAAAGTGGCAGACAAACGGGCAACAAGCTGCGCCGCAACCCCCTTTTGGATAGCAAAAGTCGATAGGCAGACCCTAGACGGATGTACGACTGGGGAGTTGAGTGTATTTGGATTACTTGGGGAGTACTCGGACATGGTAAATATAAAGAAAATTAAATTTTAGATATGATATATATGTCAAACTAGTTTTTATCCCTCGTATTACGAGATTGTTGTATATTATTCGTTTACAATATTTATATATTTTTTGGATTTTAGTTTTATTTATTATAAAATAGTTAATAATATACCTATTGTTTGATGATGAAAGGGTTTCACAAATAGGTGAAATGTTATAATCCGGTTTAAAAGCTATCTAGGTTTGGTGTGACTCATGACCTGCTTATTTTTTTTATTGTAAGATTGTTTCTTAATTGTAAATAATATTTTTTATTTTAAAAGCCGACATTAATTTTTAATATATCCCTATTTTACATAATTTTCGTATCAAATATTTGATAAGATTAATTGTTAATTTAATGAGATGTTATAGCCCGTTTAAAGGCTATCTGAGTTTAGTGAGACTCATGAAGTCGGGTCAAATGAATGAGATCCCTCAATTTACAAATAAAACAATCTGATAGCTTGAGAGAATGTATGGATGCTTCGTTTTTATATATTTAAAATTAAGACAGGTTTACTAATATTTATAATAAAACAAGTGAATATCAATATAAATAAAAGAAAGATATTTTTAAATAATAAACTATAATAAAAATTGTCAAAATCATTAAGTGAAATGATATCTGTTCTTTAATATTATATAAATAGGAATAATGTTTTTATATTTTTAAGTCAAAATCGGCTCAAGTTTACCGACTAAATGTAATTCTGGCAATGTGGACCAACTTTGACCGATTCTTAGTAACTAGATGGAGTTACAGAAACTCATCTCAGCGACATACCTTGTAGTGGCCTTGTAAACCTACTTTTACAAATTATTTTTCAAAATGTTTATAGACTGCAAAGTGTTTTTTTTCCATCCTTTTCAATGTGATGTGATGGTAAGAAACTTGGGTTTTTCAATTAAAACCCAAATTCAATTTCCATTTACAACACTTTGGAGAGGGTACGAGTGACTCAATGAAGGAAGACTATGATCTTTGTTATATCTGTTTGATCTCAAGGGCGTCTGAATTTGACCACCAGCTAATGGGTATTCTCCTACTGGAGATAATTTGGTAACGCTTAAGGTCTCTATACAACTGGGTTAAGCCGGTTAACGGTGACCATCTTGTACGAATTACGAAGTAGCTAAACAATTATAGCAGTTAAAATAATAATAATAATAATAATAATAATAATAATAATAATAATAATCATTTTGGGGGTTTAAAGATGTAAAGCAAACCCAGCCACCATCACCCATTTTGTAGGAAAAACTAAACTAAAAGCCCTATCAAAAACCCCTACTTCTGCCACCGCCTCTCGCCGATTAACTTCCGACGGCCGTCAAAACCCACCGACAACCAACCCATCTCGTATTCGGGTTCGTTCCACCGTCACTCTTCTTATCTACACGAACAAATTTGTATTTGTGTGTTACTCTTTATTATCATATGTATTGGTTAAATTCCTTAGGTTTTATGCCATTGTTGATTAGTTTTGATCCTTGTAAGGATGTATTTCAATCTAATTTATGTCATGAACTTGCTTTTCCCCCGGAATTTGTTAATTTGTTTGATGATAGCTCAACGCCTAACTCTGTTTTTTTTTAAACCAACCCTAGTTGTAACCAGAGCCGTCCCCGAGAATCGTTAAAAAGTTGTGGAGAAAATGAAAGGATTTTTTACTGGATTCAAATAATTAAATTTTTAAATGGGCTCATCGGATTAAGATTTGGGCTGTGCAAATTTTTTTTTAATAAAAACGGGGGTAAAGGAATTGAGTAATTAGGTTTAAACATTAAGAATACATTTTTTTTTCAATAAAAAGTATATAAATTTAAAAAAAAAATATTCGGGCCTACCTTGCTGATCGGGCTGTGGACGGTTGCCCTCCCCGCCCCTCTCTCAAAGCCGGAAGTGGTTAAGATTGAACGGAAATGAAGCAAGATTTTGTCTGTTAATTTATTTGGGTGTGGTGGGGTGGGTTTAAGGTTTAGAAATAACAACTTTAAGGCACTCTGCAGTGAACC
Organism: Bidens hawaiensis; assembly: GCF_021521415.1. Lineage (NCBI taxonomy): Eukaryota > Viridiplantae > Streptophyta > Magnoliopsida > Asterales > Asteraceae > Bidens > Bidens hawaiensis. The sequence goes on from NW_027491236.1 coordinate 1,567,599, forward strand.
AACATGAGTACGCAAAAGCTTGTACTATGTTTTTGATTTTTTTAAGTCAACTTTGAAATCGCATACTATTATGGCCACATTCTAATACATGCTAAGGGACTGATTTTGAAACTCAAAAGAAAAGGATTATGTTTAAAATGGAATTTATGTTTTAGTTGTTGTATGCAAGTTTAAAACAGGACAATCAAGCTCTAAAAAATGGAATTTATGTTTTCTTTTGTTCTATGTATACCAAAGTTTATAGTTTCTTGAGTAGTAATTTGTTTTCAGCTAATATATACATTCTTCTTACAACTTCCATGCGTATCCCTGCTGTGAACTTGATACTTTAAGTTGTATGAAGTATTAAGTTTCTCGTTACGTCTAATTGTACAAGTTTTAAAACTGTTTTGGAGAATCAGTAACATATTAGGATTGTTGAAAGACTTTTTCTTTTTTTACTTTGGATAGAAAAAACTGTATTTAGTTAGTATTCATCACTCATTTTTTAAAACCTTGAAAGTCTTTGCAAGAATATGATTCATTATGGCCATATGGAATACATGCAAATGGATTGTTCTCATGCGTTCAAATTCAATTTTACACAAAGTTTGTGTGAAGAAATTTCTAAGTTTATATGAGCATTAAATGGTGTTTTGAGTACTATGTTGTTGTTATGCAAGTTTCAATTCTTGAACTCATGAGATTTTCGGTCTTTATTTTCTCTTTTCTAATATTGCATTCTCTACTCTTCTCTTAGTCTATAACTTATGGACCTGGTTGAATCAATCAATGAAATCCCGGTGCAAAACCCGTCAGCGGATGACTTCTGTGCTGCTGATTTAAAATGGTTCAAATTTGGCACTCCCGAGCATCATGATGACGTGGCACTAATTCCTTACACTCGAGTTGACGAGTTCATTTTTGGAGAATGTTCAAATGTCGAATCCCCAACACGTTTCCACATCGAGAGAGGAAGAAATCGTTCAAAAGGCAGCTTACATGAATACAAAAGCGATGAATATTTACAATACTGGCTGTAAGTAAATAAATCTTTTTAAACATAATTTTATATTTCAACTATTTTTTAATTCTTTTTTTGTTTAAAGGTACTGGTGCTCATTCGGTCCCGAAAACTACGGGGAAGACGGAATAGTATTACCGAGCCGAAGATACCGACTCAACACACGAAACCGTGCAGCTCTGCCTCAGTCAATGCGAGGGTGCACGTGTAATTTTATGGTCAAACGTCTATATGCACGCCCGTCTCTTGCACTCATCATATACAATGACAGGAGACACGTGAACGAGTCGGGCCTTATCTGCCATGGCCCACTTGATCGAGATGCTATCGGTCCGGGAGCCAAGAAGATTCCGTATGTCGGGAATGAGATTCAACTGCAAACTATGTCAATGATTTATCTTGGAATACCCGAAGAGAATGTTCTAGAGAAACATATAGAAGGGATCCAACGGTACTGCGGGTCAGACGTGATAGTCAATTCCCTTGCTTCTCAGTATGTGCATAAACTCGGGATGATTATTAAACGGTCTACACATGAACTGGATTTAGATGATGAAGCGAGTGTACGGATGTGGGCAAGTCGGAATAGGAAATCTATTTTTTATTATCAGGAAAACACGGACCCGTTTGTTCTCGGGGTTCAAACTGAGTGGCAGTTGCAACAGATGCTTCGGTTTGGACATCAAAGTATTATAGCAGTTGACTCAACATTTGGAATCAAGAGACTAAAGGTAGGATGTAATCGTAAAAACTGAACCGACGAAAACAAAAACCAACGCTTTTGTTTTATGTTTTTTTTTTTATATAAAACTTGCATGTAATTGAAACCGAAAAAACGAACTGAACTGATTTTATGAGTTTTTGTTTTTTATTTTGAATTTTAAGTAATTTATAAGAATTTAATAAATGGCATCGCCCAAATGTATACTAATCAATTAGTGTGTTAATTCACAAAAAGGTTTAAGGCCAGATTCATTATTGTAGGGCAATTTTTTTTGGGCCCAAAAATTTCAACCCCTGATGCTAAACCCAAAATGACTGAACTGAATGGTTTTCAAAAACTCAAAAAGCGATTTTTTATTCTTTTGGTTTGGTTTGAGCCCAAAACTAACCCAAAGCGACCCATGCACATCGGTTTGTACATGTTAGTAGCCACTGAATATTTCTTTAACCACTCAAACCTATAACTAGAAATGAAAAATGGGTTGAAACTGGTACGAGTCTAAATGCGTTGAAATTTATACGGGTCAAAATGGGTTAAAACTGGTACGTGTGAAAACGCGTTGAAACTGATACTGGTCAAAGTGCGTTGAAACTGGTACGAGTCGAAACGGGTCGGGCTAATTATTATTATTGTTTTTATTATTATTTCTGGCAGTATCCTCTGTGCACGCTTCTAGTGTTTGATTCAAGACAACATGCACTTCCCGTAGCATGGGTCATTACACGTAGCGTTTCTAGTGTTGACATAAGCAAATGGATGAAAGCTTTACTTGTTCGTGTTCGTGCTGTTGACCCGACCTGGAAGGTCAATGGGTTTGTTATTGATGATGCAGCTGCTGAGACTGATCCTATAAGGTACGTTACTTGTTACCTCAAACCTAGTTTTTGACTGTCATAAGGTCAACATGCATTTTTGACCCGGTAACTTTTTGACTCTGATGAGTTTATATTTCTTTTTAGGGAAACGTTTTCGTGTCCTATATTATTTTCTTTGTGGCGGGTTCATCGATCGTGGCTGCGACATATTGTCAAGAACTGTAGGAATATTGAAGTTCAAAGAGAAATATTCAAACGGCTAGGAGAAATAGTTTATAGCATCTGGACAGGAGTAGATCCTTTTGCGGTTTTAGAGAAATTCTCCATTGACTATGTTGACCAAACCGACTTCATGCAATATTTCACTGCCACATGGGTGCCTAAGATTGGTTAGCCCACTCTTCTTTTGCTTCTATGTTCACCTGTTGGATTTTTCTTTATTTTACACTAGGATAATAACCCGTGTTACACACGGATGGAAAACATATCAACAAACAATATAAAATATAAACTACGCATTCAGTCAACACAAATATTTGACATAAGTTTTTTACCCTCTGATGTTACAAAAGATGTTAAACTACATCTATAACATAAAAAGAAAATACTTTATAAATAAACAATGCAAGGAATAAGAAATAATATAACATAAATGAACCATTAGACCTGAAAAAAAAATAAAAAACACATATTAGTAAAAGATTTTGTAATATTAATTGAAAACTAAGTTTACAAATACATACCAACTTTAAACTGTATCACATTAAGTTTTCGAAAATATCTTTGTAAACAGCTTTATTTAATTTTTTTAAATGTTCCTAATTGTTCTAAAGAACGTTTTTTTCTTTTTTCTTTTAAAGTGTTTTTTATAAATAATTTTCAGAGATATCTATATTTTTATAGCATTTTTCATGTTATTTCTTAATAAATAAATAAATAAAACTTAAAGAACATTCGGTTTGATCACCATCTCTTCTTCTTTCCTCAAGAGTAATTTAAATCATTGACAAGGTGGTTATTAATTGGAATAAATAGACTTAATCATGGAGTTAATTGCATTAATTTGAATAAATAGATGTAATTGTAGAATTAATTGAATTAAATTGGAGTACTTATTTTAAATCAGTGGATTAAAAATAATTGTGAATATGTGGAAATTATTGATATGGAAATGTGATTACATGGAATCCTATGTGGATAGGCTAGAATAAGGACATGTGGAGAGAATCATCTTGCTTTAATATATTAGTAAGATTAGGATTGTATACGAACTGAACGAACACGCACGAAGCATGTTTGTGTCCGTTCTTTCATTTAGCTTTAACAAAAACTAACAAACATAAATGAACGTAAATGGGTGAACATAAACTAATTTAAATGAACAAGCAAGACATGTGTTAAATTAACAATTTTTTTAGTTCATCTTTGCTTGTTTATTAATAAATAAACGAACTTCTCGCTGAACAATTCACCAGTTGTTCATTAAATGTTCGGTTCGTTTACATGCCAGTGTGCATGGTTCGGTTTAGGCTCAAACTGAACCAAAAACCAAAAAATTGGATTTTGAAAGTCGGTCTATTAATCACTTAAAAGTCGGTTTTTTCAGTTAGGTTCGGTTTTTGGTTAATGAAAAACCGAAACAGAACTGAAAATTGGTTTTAAAAAAACACAAAACCAAACTGCCAGTTTCTATATTTGGTTCGGTTATTTTGGTTTAGTGACGTCATTAGTTGTTTCGATTCGGTTATTTTGGTTTAGTGCGCACTTTAAATTTTAGGGGTGGCGATTTGGACCCATTTGCTTATAAATGAGTCTATTTTGTTTATGTTTTTTTTAACGGGTCAAAAATAACATAAAAAAATAGCATAAAAGGAAGCAAAGTCAAATGGGTTTGTGTTTTTTTTATTATTTTATATAAATTATTGCAGTTTCATATCCTTCTCTGATTTCTTAACAATTTCTGATTCAGAAATGTGGTTAACTGTAATGAAAACCCTCCCGCTTGCTAGTCAAGAAACATCCTGTGCAATTGAAGCTTATCACGTGAAGTTAAAACTAAAACTTTTTGATGACTCGCATCTCGGTGCACTCCAACGAGTCGATTGGCTGATTCACAAATTAACCACCGAGTTGCATTCGAGCTACTGGCTCGACCGATATGCAGACGAATGTGATTCCTTCCAAACCGTTAAGGAAGAATACATCAATTCCACATCATGGCACCGTGCAGTTCAAATCCCCGACACAGATGTCACTTTAAACAACCATTTTGCTAAAGTAGTTAGCCAAAGTGACCGAACCCAGGTCCATCTGGTTTGGAATCCTGGGTCTGAGTTTGCCTTTTGTGATTGTGAATGGTCGTTGCGCGGGAATCTATGCAAGCATGTGATCAAAGTCAACATGATGTGTGAGAATCAACCCGGGTATCAAAGCTCGACTTCGTTTCAGTCATATCAGGATATACTTATTAACATGTTTAAGAAACCGCCAGACGATTCGATGGAACTGGATTTGTCGGTAGCGTGGTTGCATCAGATTAATGATCAAATTGAGAAGCTGGTGGAATTAAGCCGGTCAGCGGATATTGGTATGCTGGTCAACAAGCTTCCATTGAAGTGGGGCAAGAAGAGAAACCGGACATTGCCATGTAGGCAGGCGGCGGCGGTTAGACCGTGTGTCAGCTCATCTTCAAAGAGTGTTAATGTTCGTAGGAAGAGTCGTAAGAGGAAAAGGCTGTCGAGTATAAGGTGAGAGTTCGTTATGCGTCGGTTATTTTAACTGTTTTTGTTTTTAATCGGTTAAAATTGTTGCGGATTTAACGGCGAGAACAGTGTTGGTCGTTCAAAGTTTTGAGGTTGAATAGAGTTGCGTCAAAAGGTGTATATAACATAACATTATTTTCATGGAAGATAGCTTATGGTTGAGACGTTTTACAAGAAAAATGAGAAAGTATGTTGTTTTTAATAGTTAGAAAATCTATATTGCTAACAAATAGTACATAAAGAAAAAACTCTTGGTGCATGTTTATACGCCAAAGCTATAATATAGAAACGTGTAATCGATTTCCTGGTCCAGAAGACTGGATTTCCTTATCAGGGTTTAGCGGGTTATGAATAGTTATTTTTCAACCCCAAGATCCAAGGTTTTGTTTTTAGTAGGATTGAGTTTGATATTCAAAATATTGTAATATTTTGAGTTTGGCAATGATACTAACATTTATCTACTTCTGCTCACAACTTAAATCTCAAATGGTTTCACATTATTGTTAAGTAAATCAATAACATGAAACAAATCATTACATACTATATTTTATAAAGTAACATAACAATCTAAAATATGAATGTTTATTTATATATTAGTGAATAATGATTTGATGCAAGCATTAAGTGAAGTTGTGAAGTATGAAATAAGCGTTGTATATTTCTTGCATTGTTTTGCATGCTATCGAAGTATCAAGCTACATTTGATATTTATACCTCATATGACATATATATTGGTTTGTAATTTTATATAAATTTGCAAGCTTTATACATAATGTCAAAATGGTTAAATGAAGATTTAGTTTACATCATTATATAAAGGTTTATTATCCGACTACACATATCTCATCTTTTGTTTGTTCTAACCTTTGCCAAGTACAAAGACTGGGTGTCCATACCTTTTGGCTTGTTTGACTATACAAACTTGTGAGTTGTGAGTCTCCATGTGGATTGTAAGTTACACAATTTACTTCTTTAAAATACTTGCATGAGACGGCTTTTAGTTTAAGAAAAGTGATATATTCAGTCTTTTATGACTAAAAAATTATTATTGTTTGCGTCTTGCATCTTGCTTGTTTCCTTGGTTTATACTTTTTAGCGGTATTTCCTTCGGCTTGTAGAAAAAGAAATACAAAATAGGTTCTGCAATCCACATGGGACAAAGTGACAAACTACGAAAGCCTAGCTGTTATATCCAAATTTAACCATTTAAGGATTTAATTTCACTAATTAATATTTTTCCCAATTTCTGCAATTGTCAATTGCTTTTCAATAAAACTCATCTTACTTGAGAATTATTTCCGTGTTCATATTGGATGATAGATCTTTAATCGTATAACTCAGAAATTTAAAGTTGGTTAAAATAATAAAATATGTAAAATGAAAACGAAATATAAGCATAAGTCAAATATAACATGGTCATTAAATAAACAAATTCGTAAGCCTTGCCGGTGGGTTGTTCAGTGGTTGCACTAATGCCAACCATATCTTACAACTTTAAAAGTATTCATTAAATATACTACTAAATTCAAGCTATTTAGTTTTCTTATTATTTTCATTTTATATAGAATAATATAATATATTTTATATTTATTATAATAATATAATATATGTTATATTTATTATAATCACAATAGCATTATGGATCTGTACGTATTAAAGTATGGCTCGGCCACTACGATTCAGTTATAGTTCAATATACGGTATGTGCATTTGCAATAGAAGGAAAAGAAAAAATCTAATCACTCATACCAACTTTACACATACTATATGTATAATGAACTTTTGTTGTAATTTTTTTAAATATATTATAGTCTCTCATTTTCCTTTAAAATTAACACAATCTGTTTTTATACCTAAAATCTATTTGAATTTATTAATATATTAGATTAACATCCTATATTACACGAGTTAAATAAATATAATATAAAATTTAACTATAATATAATGTACATAGTAATGACAAAAGTTATGCATTTAGTAACAAGTATTATCATTATTATTTCATTTTTTAATTATTTTAACAAAAGATAAATTTGAACTTGATAATATTGAAGACTTAAATAGAAGCCTTTAAGTGAAAAATCATTTAATTCATAAAGGTTCATAACTAATTTCATATTAAATTTACTTTATTAATGATATAATAACTATTCATAATTAAATTTATATTAAATATCTATAAATATATTCTCTTAATATTATTATTATCTAATATTCTTATTTAATAGAATAGAAAGATGGGAAAACAAAAATTAGATGGCCTAGAATAATAACAAGTGCGCCCCAATAATTTTTATTAAATAGCATAGATACGAGTTTGTATTAACTAATTTTGGTAACGGTGATGACATGTATGAGGTGGTGTATGTGGGTGGCGGTGGTGAAGACAACTATGATGGTGACGAAGACAGAGGCGTTTAGTGTTGTGTGGTGGTGTTGGTGATGGCAACGAACAACGATCACGAGTCTTGTTATCCCATTCAAACTCTTTTATATTAGCAAGTTTCATAGTAGTTACACGTGTATATCCATTGTTTAAATGATCAAAGCAAATGTAAATACAATTTATTTTTCCTAAATCAACTTATCTAATCTAACTATTATATTAAAACATTACATGGTGTTCATATGGCATTTAATTAAACTGTTCACATAGGACTCCACCTCAACAATTTCCAAAATTATAATTTACACCTAATAGGTCATTCAATTTTAATATTATTACCATTTATATAATTATTAACAAAGTCACAAATATAATTTTAAATGTTGTATTAAATCAGGTTTTTATATATTTATGAATTATAAATTTTATTTATCATTATTTATGTCATATAATCCATAAGGTATTTATTATATCTGCTATTAAATTTAATTTTTTTGTTACATTCTTTTAACCACCCGTGTATTAAACGGGCTATATTCTAGTTTTATATATTTATAAAATATTTAAGTCATACGTATTTCTAACATAGTTTTATTAATAAGTATAAATTCCTAGTAGATAATCCAAACTAGTTGTTATCTACGTTTGAAAAAGTAAGATATAAACATATGACAACAATAATAATAAGTTCCCAACCGTATAGAAAATAGAAAGTGAACAAGGTCTTCTTGTCCACCATAAATAAACCCACATTCCGGCAACCCACGGCCACTTCCAATGGCGGAGATAGACGGCGGTGCTAATGTGGAAGATCAAACGCATCCAACGTCATGTTTTCCAACTGTTCCTTTTCTTCAAAAGGTTCTCATTTTCCTAACTATTATTATTATTATTATTATTATTTTGTTAAAACATATTAATTGTTTAGAAAAACAATAATAATATTAATAGCATTTATATAATCATGGTGTGCAGTTGATAGCTGAGGTTCTGGGAACCTACTTCGTGATATTCGCCGGCTGTGCGGCGGTGGTGGTGAACTCCGGCCAGGACAAGGTGATAGGTCTTCCCGGAATATCCATTGTGTGGGGGTTGGTGGTCATGGTCATGGTTTACTCCGTTGGACATATCTCCGGTGCACATTTTAACCCTGCAGTCACCATTGCTTTTGCCTCTTGTAGAAGGTTCCCGGTCAAACAAGTAATTTTTTTAAAAAATCTTTGATTTTTTTTAAATGTTCGATTATTTACTGAAGAAAATAAAATAAAAAATATGTATAATCTTTTGAATATAAAAAAGGTATTGGTTTTTTTTTTAATAATTTTATAGTTTTAATTATAATTTTCTTTATAAAAGTTTTATATAAATATACTTAAGTACACAATGATTCATTTGTGATACTAGTATTAATTTGTCACAAGTATAGTGAACTTTTTATTATTATTTTTAACTGCTTAAATATAATGAAATTAATTTTGGGTTTGGTTCAAACTATCTAAAATTTAAATCTAGAAAAATAATAAATTAAGTACACAGATGATTCATTTATGACACATTGACACTATTATTATTTGTCATAAATATGGTGAAATCATTTATGGGTTTGGTTCAAACTATCTAATCAATGTGAAATTTATGTAATAAGATGATATGAAACTATGAAAGTGAATAGATAGTCATTTCACATGAACTCTTTTTTTATGATCTCTTAATATTAGAGACCAAAGCTAATCCATTATCAAACAAAAGTGTTAACATGTGGGCCAAGCTCGAGACTGTCGAAGCTTGAACTCAGCTTGTTTAGCATTTTCTTTCTAGAAATCAAGTTTAACTAATATTTATATGAAAGGTACCGGCATACGTGGTTGCTCAAGTACTTGGGTCAACCTTAGCGAGTGGGACTCTCCGTTTAATATTTAACGGCCATGAAGATCATTTTGCTGGAACCCTACCCGTTGGATCTCATCTCCAATCTTTGGTTTTAGAGTTTATTATAACATTCTACCTCATGTTTGTCATTTCAGGCATTGCAACCGATAACCGAGCAGTTACTATCCTATCCTTTATTTTATTTTGTTTTAATAATAACATTGGTAAAACATGATAATTAATAATATGTTAAAAATAATTAAATGCTAAAAAAATATGACCATTTTTTTTAAAGATTGGAGAGTTAGCTGGACTTGCAGTAGGAGCCACAATTTTACTCAATGTCATGTTTGCAGGGTATGTTTTCTCATGTTTATTATTTTATAAAGACAAATCTTTATTTTCTTTTTTTGTTTGGGTAAAAGTGTTCGGTGATCACAGGCCAATATCAGGGGCATCAATGAACCCAGCAAGGAGCTTGGGTCCAGCCATTGTGTCGAACCATTACCACGGCATATGGATTTACATGTTGGGTCCAACCGCAGGCGCCATTTCTGGAGCATGGGTCTACAACATCATAAGGTTCACCGATAAGCCTTTGCGTGAAATCACCAAGAGCACATCTTTCCTTAGGTCTGCTAACAGCCGTAATGCATCCAAATGATTATCTCCAACTCGAATGATTAACAAAACTTTTGTGCGTATGTATTCGTACTCGCATATGACTTATTTATTTATACTACTTTTTATGCGATTTAAAAAGATAATGTTATCATAGGTAAATTGACAAGCATATCAATCAATCAATCAATCACGCCCAGTAAAATCCCACCGACAGCAAAGCTATAAGTAGGGTCTGGGGAGGGTGGGATGTAGGCACACCGTACCTCTATCCAAAGGAATAAAGAGGTGGCTTCCAGAGAGACCCTCGGCTCTAAGTACAAGTGTATGAAGCAAAATAAAGGAAAATAAAGCAAAATAAAGGAAATCAAAGTTTAACAGTTATATAAAAACTACTACTAATTATAATAATATTAATAATAAGATCACAGTTTAACAGCTATATAAAAGCTAATAATAATAATAATAATATATGTAAGGGAAAAACCATTATGGTAAATTGACAAGCATGTCCATACCATATTCACATGTTGTGAGTTATTATTATAAAAAATATTGTTCTATTTGAAAAACCAATTTTATGTAAACCAGACCGATTATTCTACTAGTTCACTGGTCGGATCAGTATCACTGGTATCATTTAAAAGCGCACCACCTCTTAGACCTAGCCACGAACCACAACAGGACATCATAACAACCGAACCCAACATAAATATAACGAGACCAGTCCAAACAAACACAGTCACTTTCCACGACCACAGAACCCGCTTCAAAAATGGTAGTTGAGACTCGAGTTTCAAGTAAGCTGTGTAAATTTGAGGAACACCGCGACCCTTTGCAAACTCTGCCCGCGGTTCTAGTGCCACCCTCACACAACTAGTTGGAGTTTCCCGTTCAGTGTATTGGTTAAACTTGATGTGCACGGTTTGGGATTCTGATGAGTAGCCGGTTATTAGCGGGGCCAGCTTCAAAACCATCATCAAAAGGCGGATAGGCCCACTTTTGAAGCGGATTGTACATGGTTGAGTTGCACTTGCAAGGAATTTGCCATTGCTTGAGAGGAAGTCTACCCTCACCTTCAAGAAAACATTAATTCAAACCGTTATTCTAGTAGATAGTTGAAGTTGTAAAATTGACCCGATTCTTTATGACCAGGTCGAATCTGCTTGGTTTTATCTCTAAAACCAAACGGGTTTATCATTCAATCCATAAAACCTTGTTTTATTGAAAAGTTTAGATTAATATACGCATTACGTTTAAAAGAAAGTCATATAATTGGCACGACCCATTGACCCACTCTAATCTTAACGTTTAGCGGCATCTAAGCCTGGCAAAACGGGTCGGGTTCGAGTCAAAATTGGTTTTAAGAAAATGGATAGTCGTCAGATGGGCCATTTTAAAAGAGTATCAATTTGGTGGCGGCGGTGGACACTAGAGGCGCCCAAAAAAACCAGCTCAGGACCTATAACCGGAACCGGTATTAAAACTGGTTTGACCCGGCCCCTAGGGTTGAAATTGGGCCTTAACACTGGCCATGATAACTGGCTTGAACAAGGTCAAACCCGACCCGAACAAGTTAAAACTGCCTTAAACCCAATCCTTTCCCTTCAAAAACCGGTTCCAACTTTGACCAGAAAACGCCATTGACTTTTGTTGACCCAACCCAAACCAGTTTGGGCCCAGCATCCATGTTGTGCACCTCTAGTTAAGACAAATAACAGACATTGGTGGCCCGTTTAGACGCGCTTAAATATAAAAATGTCCCAATTAAATACCTGAAAATTTCCAAGATTTCTGTTATAGTCCGATTCGGGAAACGTCAACTCGACAGTAGCCTGCAACTTATGATCAGGCGGAAACACCCTCAACAAACCAACATTGCTAAACCCAATCTTGTCAACACAATCCAAACAAAGGGGCTCGAAACAAGACATCACAGGCACAAAAGCCACCGGACTATCTCTCGTATAATCAAAACTCAATCGCGTGATTTCACTCACAGGCGCCTCCACAACACACTTCATCACCACACCACCAACAACAAACGAAGAAACCAACAAACCAACCAAAATAAACCCGACAAAAGCCGAACACAGCAACCCCCATCCTATTTGTAAACATAACTTAAATAAAGACTTCTCTGTTTTAATGCAGTCACACATAATCTTTTTAATAATATGCAAACAGCATTTCAGTATAGCCTTCTTTCTTTCGATGCAGTCGCATAGAACCCGTTTGATCATATGCAAAAGGAATAATAATATTGCTTTCTTTCTTAGGAAGCAAGTGTACATAACGTATTTGAACTTATGCCAACAGAATAACAAGAATCTTATAATGATTATTATTATGTAATGTTCAGCACGTGTCGTAATCCCAATCGGGTCGGTAAAGAACCATATTGGAAATGTGACACATGTATGTATTAGCCTTGCCACGGTGGATATTAAATTAGGGGAGTTTACTGTGACGGACTGATCGTTGACGCTTACGTCGTCAGTTAATGAGCTGATAGGCCTAACACGGACCCTAGCGTCGGGTTTTTTTGGATTCCGGCGGCGGCGACGGAGACCGGCGGAGAATTGTGGCTCCAGCGGGTGATCGGAGTCATCGGAGAAGGCGAGATCGTGAAAGGCGTCGGTGAATTCGGAGTCGGAGTGTTGTGACATTGGAGTTGAGTGATGGAGAATAAGAAGCAGAGAAAGATGATGAACGATTTAACAGTGAAGTGTGAAAGTCTGTTATGTTTGTGAGTAAATGAAGGTCATGTTTCTTGAGTTGAAGTCTCAAGTCATAACAGTCAACACCTATCTGGGCTATTATTCAATTCACTTTTTTTTTTAAGTTATTATTTAAGATTTTCTTTAAATAACATCGAAGAAACACTAATCTAATCTAACACCAGAGGGATTAGCTTAGTATCTCGACCAAGTGATGTATGGATTATGGTTTGCTATGAGTTAGTATCGGCTTAACCTGTAATACAGAACACCGGGGGGGGGGGGGTGGTCTTCTCGTAATAATTGTTCAGAATGACAGGTTGCAGATGCCTTTATCGTTGGTCTTGCCTAGGTATTTATAGCCAAAGGCGTTGAGAAGGATGGTCCAGCTGTCCTCCAAGTCGAACCTTCGATTCTCATGGCTGCGCATGCTAGAGGTTTATGATTTGTAAGGCCCTCGACCCGGGTGCCCTACTTTCTTGCTGGTTGGATTTACTCATTCACATAATTCGTAAAATCAGAGTTAATTAAAACTTTTCGCGGAATTTAAAAGTCATTCATTCATTCATAACATAACCATCTTGTCTTAAACATCATAACATAAATTGTAACATCCTAAAATTTTAATGTTGAATAAAGAAAGTTATGTTTAGTGATTTCGCGTTATTGATTAATTAATATCGAGTAAGGAGCGGATCATGGACTTAGATTAATTGAGATGGGTTAAATGAGAATGGGCCTTAGGTCCATGGGCTTTAAGGGATATAAATATCCCCTAAACCCTAAACCATCACTCATTCCATCTTATTCTCTAACACACTCCAAAACACACACACACCACATCACCGCCATACGGCCGGCGGCCGAGAGAGGAACGAACAAGATCCGAGAGAGAGAGAACGACTAGTTGTGATTAAACAAGTTAAACGAGATCCAAACGAGCACAAAAAGGTATGTTCTTGATCTTTAAAGTTTAAAGATCCAAGCTTTATAGTATACACGGGGTATATAAACGACCGAAAACGGTTGGGGAACGTAGTGGATGATGTTGAACCATAACAAGGGTGTTAAAATCGCCAAAATGCTTGATGAAAACCAAACCCGCGGCTGAACTGGGCAACTTCGCCTGCGACTGGGCAACTTCGCCTTCAAAGCGATAACTTCGCCTTCAAAGCTTAACTTCGCTTACGGCCAAGTTCGCCTAAATGGTAACTTCGCCTAAAGCTAAGTTCGCCTAAGGATTAACTTCGCCTAAAGCTAAGTTCGCCTAAGGATTAACTTCGCCTAAAGCTAAGTTCGCCTAAGGATTAACTTCGCCTAAAGCTAAGTTCGCCTAAGGTTTAACTTCGACCCCAGCCAGGGGCTCTGCCCCTTGGACCCTGCTAGGGGCTGCCGCCCCTAGACCCCGCAGCCAGGGGCGCTGCCCCCGGACCCCCGTTCGTTGTGGGTAGTAATTAAGACTAGAAAGATGATATGAGTAGTGATAGTTAATTGATATGTATACTTGTTATACAGTCAGCCGTGCACAACTGAAGAAAGGGATTACGATTAACGGTGAACGTAACCGTGTTCAGGTGAGTTCTAGCCCCATTTATGTGTTATGCTTTCGGGGCTGTGTGCATACTCGATATGTTTGTTAATACGCTTATCCTAAGAGATAAGTGTATGCCTTATGTGAATGATGTGATATGTATGAATGATTGCTTGATGGTATGTGAACGATCTTCGGATATTGCACGTACTGTCAGGTTGTAACGCTATGTATAAGGTAAGTATGATATGTATGCTTATGTGTATGAACGTAATAAAGTTAATAAAAGAAGAAAATGATGGTTGTATGGTTACGAAAAGGGTACCGAGCCCTAATAATACTCGAGGTATGATGTATGGTTGTATGGTAACGAAGAGGGAATCGAACCCTACTAATATTCGAGAACTAGGGAACCGAACCCTACTAATATTCGAGGAAAGAGGGACCAGACCCTTATAATATCTGTGATGTTAGGGACCAGACCCTTATAATATCTGTGATGTTAGGGACCAGACCCTTATAATATCTGTGAGGTTATAGGGCGAAAGGCTCTTTAAAACGTAGGATTATGTATGTAAAGAAAATATGAATGAAAGTATGAAAGTATGAATGAAAGTATGAATGAAGGTATGAATGAAAGTATGAAAGTATGAATGAAAGTATGAATGAAGGTATGAATGAAAGTATGAAAGTATGAATGAAAGTATGATTGAAAGAATATAAGTTTATGTGTATTGTATAGTGTATGATTAACTAGAACTCACTCAGCGTAGCTGACTTTTAGTATGCACGCAGGTGAGTAGGATGAGGCAGCTCACTTGAGGAGACACGTGGCACTGAATAAGAGGCTGGCATCGGAAGACTCAAGACGTTTAAGTTAAATGTTTCGATTATTTGGAAAGACAAAATGATGTTTTAAGACAAGACGTGTTTTGTTATGAAATGTTTTATGAAAGTTTTTATATTCCGCGAAAGTTTTAATGAACTCTGATTTGTACGAACTGTGTTTATGAGTAAATCCGACGCTAAAGTAGGGCTACCGGGTTCGGGGCCTTACATAAATCCATAAAACATAAAACATTAAACGACACAGTGTCTTCTTCATAGCGATGTCAGTCTTCCTCTTATTGCCACGTGTCCTCATCAAGCAACTTGTCTCATTCTACTTGCCTGCGTGCACACTAAAAGTCAGCTACGCTGAGTGAGTTCTAGTTAATTAACGTACATTACATCCACTTACTTACCAATACCGTCCGAAGATACGTATTGCTACTTACTCATTCGTCTATCATTCAATCATACGTACATACATACATTCATACTTTCATTCTAACAACATACCTCGGATACTATAAAGATCCGGTCCTCACTTACCTTGGATATTATAAGGGTCCAGTGCCCTACATACCTTGGAATTATAAGGATCTGGTGTCCTTCATACCTTGGATCTCCTCAGAGTCCAGTCCCTACTTACCTTGGATATTATAAGGGTCCAGTGCCCTACATACCTCGGTTATTATTAGGGCCCGGTGCCCTCTAACATACCATACCATTCTAACTTCATTTCATTTCCTTCTAATTCCTTCAATCATAACTAATATAACATTACGTGCATACTAATTAATCAATCCATAACGTTCACATTCATACACAAACATGTATCTAATATACACTTACCATTTAAGTTAAGTGTATAAATCTAAACACATCGTAGTATGTACACAGCCCCAAAAACATAACACATAAAAGGGGCTAGAACTCACCTGGATCCTGTTACGTTCACCGTTTATAGTAATGTCATTCCTGAGTTGTGCGCGGCTAACTGTTTAACACATATATTCATTAATTAACCATGTACTAACATAATTAATTAGATTTGTATTTATTAATCTAGCGTACTTGATAGGCTAGGCTCGTTTGTTTGGGCTAACGAATCAAACGGGATTACTTATATATATATATATATATATATATATATCTCCCCTTTATAATAATGTGTTTCTTTTCATTAATATATTATTATGTATGTATATACAATATATATATATATATTTATATACCTTTCTTTTAATTAAATATTATATTTCTCTGCTTTAACGGATTATTTATCTTAAAAATATATCGGTTTATACAGAGGTGACGAGGTTAGTTGGTTTGGTTCATCTTGGAATGGCCCAGTTCACATCGCATGGCCTGGGTCCATTAGAGTTGCATAAACCAAAAATGAGTTGTGAGAACCGGGACTCGAACCCATGACCTCCGGTTTCCATGCTCATGTCTTATCCACCCAGCAGCATATGTGTGTGTTTAATGTTTACCTTCCAAACCTTTTATACACACATTGGCTGCTCATCATGAGCTCCTTTCCTTTTCCTTTTTTTCTTTTCTTTCTCTTTTCCTTTCTTTTTCCTTCTTCTTTCTTCTTTGTTTACGAGAATTATTATTATTATTATTATTATTATTATTATTAATACTTTTATTAATTTATTTTTATTAATATCAACAACTAAAATATAAACTTGGTTAGATTCAAGCTTCAAATATTATATTCTAGGCTTGCAAAGAGCCAAACTCGTGTTAGATCTACAAGTCATGAACGAGCCGAATTTAACTAACGAGTTAAACGAATTCGACCCTCAAAGTTCACATTTTTTACGTCAAGTTTATATTTTTATTAACCTTTAGGCCCCGATCCATGATTCTACCAATTTTCATGGAGAACCGACACTAAATGAACCACCTTTACACTACAAACGTACCTCTAGCGAAATTCGTTTTAGAGCTTAATCTTGACACGAGCTAGATCTTGATTCTTCTTGTTGTTTGGACGCGAAAATCACTAAAACGACTTGGATCTCGTTCTCGGGTTTCAAAGTATGGAGTGTGTGTGTGTGGTAATAATGGAAAGGTAGGGAATTATGAGATCTAGGGTTTTAGGAAATGTTTAAGAGGTACTTATACCCTTACCTTATGGACCTTAGGCCCATTAATTCACTAAGTCCAAGTTTTATTTTTAAGTCCATATCCATTAAGCCTACCATCTCTCATTTTAATTTATTAATTATTATTATACGACGATTGAATAACAAACTTTATTTAAATATTTCTTTATCTATTATTTCAAAAAGTCGGACGTTACATGATTGGACGTACTAGCTAGCGTACGGAGACAGGTGTCGTCTGACGGTACAACGCTGGAGGCTTGTAATTGGTTTAAAGTGCAATTGTGGTCCTTATAGGAATCTTGGCCTGTCATGCGGTATTCTGTCTCCTATGTACGACATGTCTTCCGCTTAACTCGTTGATTTATGATATGCCAAGGCTTCCTACGTAAGTGATGTTATCATTCACCTCGCGAATGGCGTTATGTGTTTCGCGGTCAGTCGGCTTTGCCTTACCTCTGGAACTCATATTGCTCCGCGGATGGTATATGACCCTACTTTCCATGTTCCGCGATTAGTCGGCTGTTCCTTACTTTTGGAACTTGTGGCATTTTGTGGATGGTTTATGACCCTACCTCAACAAACATTAACTCATGAAATTGAAAAATTGACTCGTAATTGAAAACAACGAAAAGGAAAAACCATTGGTTTGGTTTTATGTTTTCGTAAATACAGAATTTTCGGTTCAATTTCGGTTTTGCCTATAATTAAAAGTGAACCGACTTTATGTATGTTCAGTTTTTTTAATGGTTAGTAATTTCAAATAGTATAAGCCAAAATTTTTAGCCTGAACGAATAATTGATTAATTATTACTTAACAAAAAGAAATAGCCCAAAGTTTTAGATTCATATTCATTTTTTTCCAGTTATAAAGTTTTGAGCTCAAATGGTAAAATCGAAAAAACGATAAACCCAAATGAAAACTAAAACCAAAATAACCTAAACCAAACGGTTTTCAAGAACCCAAAAACCGAATTTTTGGGTGTTAGTTTGGTTTTGAGTCTAAAATTGATCCAAATCAACTCATGGCACCCTACGTTAAGTTTTCTGTTAAATTTAGGTAAAAGTTCAAATTATCCCTCACCAATAAAATTATAAAACTTATACCAAAACGTCAAAAGACCTTACCAGGAAATCATGACCCCTTATGGTATTTAATATTTATTGTATTATGTGACCAATCACAAAATCCATAATGCGACCCAGCCCGGCCCTAAAATTCTAATTTTGGCTGTTAAAAAACTTAGCACCAAGAAAAATAAAATACCTGCTCGCCTTTGCGATACATATTACCATGTATAACATACAAGAGTATCATATAGTTAAGGTTACATGTTGTGAGTTTATAATGATGTTTTTTATCCCTTTTTTTATTCAAACATGTACAGTCAGGAAAAGTAAGAAAAATCAGTTTACTTTGTGAACACACATATATTTACATAACTCTAAAACTCCCTTCGCACTTGTTCGGTTTGAACTCGTCTGGTGGATCATCATCTTGTCTCAACGGGCTCGATCTCAGAATGATCATAAGAAGACATTGAAAACAGCGGGTCCGTTTGAACCGAGCTCGATCTCGCGTAAGTCTTTCATGGCTTTAAATCTCAAATCATCCGTGTAGCCACCTGCTTCTGGGTCTATATCCGGGACACATATTCGACCTTCAAGCATGCTCACCACCTCAGACATGATTGGTCGTATAGACGGTGAACCATTCGTGCACAAAAGTGCTACTTTGACCATGATTTCTGCTTCTTCTTTGTTGATATTTGACCCCAATTTCTCATCAAAGATCTCGTCGTAGTTTTTACTTTTTTGCAATTGGCAAGCCTGCAAAATATGTATATTCATCCTGAGTTATATTTAAGATCTAATGGGTCAAATGAGTAAACTTTATTTAAATAAAAACCGATAAAAGAAAATGGGTCAGAGTCATCCAAAGCTCTTTTGTTAACACCTAAAACCTTATAAAATAATCTTACCAAAAAATAGATTTGAAACAAATTCCAACTAACTGGTATTCATCCGATTTATGTTTAACATTCAATGTGTCAAATGAGTATTTATTTATATTAAATCAGTTCAAAGAAAACTGGCCAGGGTCATCTTTACTAAAAAAAGAATATTATTAAATCTGCCACAAAGTCAACCCGCCTAGCTCAGTTCAAATTTAGTGAGGTTTTAGATTATAAATAACTAAATCCATAATGTAGAGGAGCATATAAATCATTATAACTATTGCTTTCTTAAGTTAGCTTATAAGAAAGAGTTATCTAATACCCAATCTAGAAGACATATGCAATCGTCCCGGGGAATGTAACTCATGTTGTTCTTCCCGCTCACAATATCCAAAGCCAACACCCCGAAGCTGTAAACATCCGCTTTATCACTTAAGAAACCCCATAGCGCGTACTCAGGTGCCATATATCCACTGCAAATCAATAAACTTTTGTTAACATGGCATTTAGAGCACAAAAAATTCCATTTATATATAAATTATAAATGTATTGTGCTAGAATATATACAATGGTTGGCCATCAGGCCTATTAGCTAAGCCTATTAGGGTTCTTGGTTCTCAGTCTACATATAAGGACTACACATGTATATAGACTGAGAACCAAGGACCCTAACAGACTTAGCTAAGGGCCTGACAGCTAACCGTAATATAATATTCTAACACATTGAAATGTTATAGATATTATAAATTACATTGTGCCAGCAACACGAGTGCTAACATGAGTTTGGTCATCCTCATTCAGCCTCGCCAATCCAAAATCTGCTATTTTCGGGTTCAAGTCTTTGTCAAGAAGAACATTAGTAGCTTTGATGTCTCTATGCACAATTTTGAGCCTTGATTCTTCATGAAGAAAAGCTAAGCCTCTAGCAATGCCAAGACATATCTTAAACCGTGTTGGCCAATCCAACATCAATTCACTTTTATTTGAACCTACAAAATGAAACTTTATTGTAAGTAGCAACCTTATAAAAGAAAAGGTGTTTATGAGCATGTTATTGAAACACTCACCAAACAAAGCATTGGAAAGGCTATTATTTTCTAAGTACTCGTAGACGAACATTAGTTCGTCTCCTTCGATGCAACATCCATGAAGCTTCACAAGATTTGGGTGTTGTAAACAAGATATTACACCAACTTCATTCAAGAATTCGCGGTTCCCTTGTCTTGACTCTGATGAAAGCTGCTTCACTGCAACAACCGTTCCATCACTCAATGTACCCTGCAGCAAATATCACACAACTTCACAATCCATACATGTAGAGGTGTAAATGAGCCGAGTCGCTCGTGAGCTACTCGAGATCAGCTATCTAAAAGCTCGAATTCGAGCCAAGCTTAAATGTGATCGATCCTAATACTAAGCTTGTTAAATAAACGAGCCCAAGCTGGCTCGCAAGCCTAAACGAAAACCTACTATTTGTATACTTTTTTTTATTATATTAAAAATATATTTTTATAATAATAATAATTATTATATAAATGTGATAAAAAATAGATAAATAAGATGTATTATGTTATATATAGAAACAATAATTAAAATATATATACATAAAATAATTATAAATGTAAATAAATTAATTAATAAAATACAAATGAGCCTAGCTCAAGCTTTGGAAATAGAGCTTGAAACGAGCCGAGCTCGATCTTTCATAGGTTAAACGAGCAGAGCTCGAGCTAAAATGAGATCGGGATCGGCTTGGCTTGATACATGGAATTTGAACATGAGTAGAGGTGCAACCCAGGCCGATCCGCTAATGGTTTAAAGTTTAAACTCTAGTACCACTCGAAACGGGCCAAGTCAGGTTGGTTGACCCACAAACAATTTACTATCAATATTATTTTATATTTACCTAATCAATTATTGTGATCACTATTACAACACAATAAGTTCTTCAATAAAACGTTTTAGGAGGTTGCATGTATTTAAGTGCAGACACAATGTTAAATATAGATATTATAATATTAGCGTTTATTTGTGTTTGGTCCACGTGAGTTAGGTTAGTTTAGATTTGTTTCCGGTGAGTGGTTTCCTATATATTGAGGGTCCCCCCTCCTTTGTAAACACACAATTTCAGCCACAACAAGTGATTCATTCATAAGTAAATCGGTCTACTTCTAGTGTCTAATGAGTAATCATTTTCTTGCCAGATATAACCTTGTATACAGGGCCGAAACCTCCCTGTCCTATTTTATTTGCAGCACTGAAGTTGCGTGTGGCAGATTTTAATTGCTTTAACGAAAATGAGATTGTTCTCAACTCCAATCCTTGAAAATCTGTTCAACAAAAGCATAAAACAAGTGAAAATAAAACATACAATTTATAAATGCACCATCACATAGATTTATTATGTTTCAAAGACTAAAACAGTAAAAACACCCAAAAAATTGCACATAAATTAATGGAGCCTTCATACCTTTATCTTTCCTTTTATTATGTTTCAAAGAGCGTTTCCACCATATAACTGCCAACACTAACAATACCAAACATGATACTCCAACTGCAATACCAACATAACCAATTTTCTTCTTTTTTCCACCAGCTGAACAAGTTTTGAAATCTGCCCACAAAGAGTTTGTCAAATATAATAATACATCACAAAAATGTAAAAATAAAGATATGAATACTTACAAGGCTCGACAGAAACAGCAGACACGAGAGGCCCATAAACTCCTCGTTTAGGAAACCGAGTTGTCCCTTTACCAGCCCAATAAAACCGTATCTCTAAAATATTATTCGTCACACTTACATTAAATGGAATTACCACTGAATTTCCCATTCCTCCAGATTCATCTTCAATGTTAAAATTCTTCTTAACAAGTCGCCCCTGTTACATAAATGATACAAAATCAGTTAGTATTCAATGCACACACTTATTCAACGTTTATGCAACTAACCCTTTGTGTAAATATCTTTATCACCTGAATAAAAATATCAAAAATTCGTCTGCCAAGACTTCTATAAGTAGTATCATTAGTGAACTGTAATTCAGCAAAGTGTAGTTTAACAGCATATTCACCATTTTCCAGACAATGGGCAAAGTAAACAAGTGAAAGAGGAGATAAGCATGCGGTTGCATAAACAGAAGACGATAAGTTTGTTGATGTTGTAATGTATCGTGTGTTTTGGAAAATATTGTCATCCATGAAGTCCCCAGTGCTACTTAATCCCCAATTATTATTATTATTGTTTATGTATAATCGAGATGCACCACCATCGACATGTGCATCTCCTTCATAAACAATATTCTTATTATTTTCTTTAACTCTCGCGCCATCTCCACCACTATTAATATGCATGGAACACCCATCTGTCAAGCACATCAAAATATGCATTAAAAATAATTTACTTTAATGGGGAGGGTTAACGTACAAATGAAATTAACGTGCTAAATATGAGAATCAAGTAGAGTAATTACATATACAAGTAGAGTAATTATGTAATTACACTATAGAGTAATTACGTAATTACTCTATGATGTAATTACATAATTACTCTACTTGTATATATAATTACTCTACTTGATTATCACGTTTAGCATGTTAATTTCATTTGTATTTGATCCAAACCCTACTTTAATACTCTAAATCTTTTAACAAAAAAGACATAGGAGGTTGTATGCGTTAAAATTAGTTTGGTGACTTTCAACTAATTTGATCAATTTAATCAGGTCAGTCTTTAGTTAAAAATTTGTTTGACCCTTTTGAGATATCTATTCATATGTATACGGGTCTAAATTCCCTCCTCTAACATCAGAGCAGGCTTGTAAACCAACCGAACGAACACGGACAGGGCATGTTCGTGTTCATTCGTTCAGCTTTAACCGAACAAACGATCGAACACGAACTAAACAAATGGGGTTTCTTGTTCATGTTCATTTATTAAGATTATGACTTATGAGCGTGATGGTGTTCGTTTATGTTCGTTAACAGTATAAATGCACGGTTCACGAACATAAATGAACTCCTGATGACCGAACACCAATTAAAAGTAAGCATGAACATTAATATGGGGGGTCTGAAAAGTTAATAAAGCTAGACAAATCTGTAATGGGTGATATGTTAATTTCACAAAACTAGACTAAATTGTAATCATCCTCAAATATTAAACAAAATATATAAGCAAGCGAACTTAAAGAAACGTCGACTAACAAGCATAAATGAACGTAAACGAACGAGCGTTCACAAACATAAATGAACAAATAAGACACGTGTCCATACTTTCTTCATGCTTATTAAATAAATGAACACAAGCAAACTTTTCGCTGAACGGTTCACTTGGGGGTGCAAACAAGCCGAGCCGAGCCCGAGCTCGACCAGGCTCGAGCTTGGCTCGTTTAACTTACACAGAGCTCGAGCTTGAGCTCGGCTTGTTTCGAGCTGTATTTCCAAAGCTCGAGCTCTGCTCGTGAGTAGATTTTCAAGCTCGGGCTCGGCTCGTTTACCATTTTATAAATTATTGTTTAAATAAATAATTATTTTTATATAATTTTTTGTATAAAATAATATTATTTATTTATTTATTTTTTTTTATAACATTATATATATATATATATATATATATATTAATTATGAAATATATATTTTAAAAAAACATATAAATGACAGGCTCGTTTAGGCTCGCAAGCCGGCTCGAGCTCGTTTATTAAGCGAGCTTAGTTTTAGGCTCGAGTTCGGGCTCGGGCTCGATTAAGCTCGGCTCGATCAAGCTTTTTAACGAGCCGATCTTGAGTAGCTCGGCTCGTTTGCACCCCTAGGTTCACTGAACGTTCGATTCGTATACAGGCATGTACAAGGGCATAATAATTTGGGGAAATCAATATTCACATAGCATAAGTATCAAAAAATAAGTAAATACTTGGAAATAACATCAGTGTACGTTTAAAGATGTAAATACTTACATCTTGGACACTTGATATGCTCTGTGCAGGCCACTATGTCCTGTCTGTTAATAACATTAATGTATAAGCAATAGACATTTAAAATAGATATTATCTTCCTTATATGAGTAAAAATTAAAACTAGGCGCGTTAAGATTTTAAATAAACAAAAAACTGTCTTACACTGAGTTCCCTGTTGATGAGCTTTTAAACAAGTTAATGTATGTATTCCTGAAAGAATTAGAAAAAAGAATTAGTATTGGTATTGGCAAATACAAAGGTAACAAGAAAACCATACATACGTGTTTTGTTTGCACGCAGGTCGATCAGGTCCTTGCCATGTAAAGTTGTTGTATGACAGGTCACTGTATTAAAAAGGGTCACATATGGTTGATCATCAGCACTTGTTATCCATTTTCTATAAACTTTATATATGACTACAAAACTTTAAATATAAGATCCATGAATAAACTTACATACCAGCTCCATTTAGCAAAATTGAGTCAGGTATGTCTCCACTTAGCATGTTACTAGTTAAAAACCTATTTAAAGAAACATCACGTTATAGTTAATCCATAACTAACCAATAATAATTAAAATGGATTAATAATCACACGTACACAAACCTCAAACTCCTCCCGATAATGTCTGGGGATATTCCACCAACTAACCTGTTAAAACTTACATCCCTGTCCAATTACAGTTAAAGTGATGTCATTACATGTACCAACAAACAAAAATTGGTGTTTGTATACTTAGTTACTTACAATGTTTCCAGTTCTCGGATCATCCAAACATAAGCAGGTAATTCACCTGTTATGTTGCAATTTCTTAAAACCCTAAATTAAAGAACAAAATTTTGTCATTTTGTATGTCTTAAAATAAAACTCATAAGAACATGAATTTTGTACATACAGTCTTATTAATCCACTAGCATTGTTAAATGGAGGAAATCTTTGTGCTGGTCCCGGCATGTCACTAATCCTCCTGCAAAACATGAACAGATGACAGAATCAGTTTGACCGTAAAACAAATAGATTAATAGTAAAGGTTAACTAGCTATGAATATTAAAAGAGATTCTTCACTCACAAGTCAGTTAAACCCTCAAGAAGAGATATATTTGAAGGGATCGGGCCCTCGAGTCCACTTGCAACCATTTCACTTCAGAAAGAACAAACAAAGAATAAAATCAATGGAATGAATGCCTGCCGTAACGTTTATATTAGTGTTGTAGTGCAATTAAATGATATAAATGAAAAATAATATTACAGTCGAGAAAGTTGTCTCCCGTTCTGTATAAAATCAGGTATGGGCCCACTGAAGTTGTTATCATTTACCCTACTGTATTGCAAAAGAAAGACAATGGATCCTTTCTTGGAATAAGAGAATAACATGTAAGCTATAATGCAAACAATTTACAAATTTGTTAAGTTTCATAGTTCACCAAGGGCTGCAGGCAATGTCCCCGTGAACTGGTTTGAGGACAAGATCCTGAAATAAACAAACTTAGTTAGGAATTTGGAAAGGAAAAAAAAACATAATGGAGAAAACATGTCATCAAAAGATTAATAAATCTTACAATGATTTCAAATTAAATAATCTCCCAAGTTGAGAAGGAACGGTTCCTGAAAGATAGTTTGCTTCAAGATGCCTGATTATAAAGTTTACTTAAACCACTGTTTATTTGTCTAAATAGCTTCACATTAAATATACAATATAATCAAGATGACATACAGCTTTGTGAGAGTGGTAATATTCCCTAATTCAGGTGGAATTTTCCCGGTTAATCGATTGCCAAGAACAGAACTGCATCATGGTCAGTGCATTGTTACTCGTACAGAAAAAAAATTCAGAGAAAAAAATTAATAAAAATCTCACATTTCTTGTAATTGTGTCATGCCCCATTCTGGTGGAATTGTGCCATTTAAGTAATTGTAAGCAAAGTCGCTGTAATTAAGAGTTGAGATTAATTGACTTTAATAATGCAGCGTTATCAAGATAAAGCATGAGCTTACATTGATTGAGATAAGGAAGCTTCATCAGTTCGGGTGAAAGAACACCAGGAAGACTGTAAAACTTCATCGTGCTGCATAGATTTAAAATATTAACAACTATAATTAACAATGTATATGTAACATAGACTAGGAAATGAGTATTATACATCCTTACGACATGACAGTCGGTATTGTTGTTGATGTTGCAATCACATCCAGTACTAGCATTAACTTCTTGAGTTAGCTTTGGCACTTGAGAAAGAAGATCAAGATTGCAAGTGTCACCATTGAACCTCCAATTGGTTGCACCCATTGTTGTAAGAATATTATTAACAGTTATCACTGGATCAAATCAAATGAAGAAGAATTTTGTAAGTATGGTTCGGTGTTGTAAAAAACGTGATTAGTCACCGATTAATCGCTAATTGGTATGCCAGTGATTCGATTTCGCCTAATTGGACCAACAAATCAGTAGTCGGTCAAAATTGGTCAAACTTCGGCCAAAATCTTTAAAATATTTGAAACATAATACTTGTTAATCCAATTCGATTAATAAGTTTAAAAAACTATAGAAAAATTTTTAAAAATTTAAAGATTTTCTGTGCGTGTGTATAATTTTGAAAAACTATGCATAAAATTCCAATCCGATCAATCCCTATTAATCACTAGTCGGTGGCTCACCACCCGACTAGCGCCTAGAGAGTTCTACAACACTGGTATGGTTTAAAGTGTGCATCATGCAACGTTTGCTTCAATGTTTATTCCAAACAGTAAAGCTAACAGCTGTCATAAATCTATTAGATAATATTGCATATCATACGTTTATTATACGTTTTATTACAATGACGGAACTTGAATCGTCACCTTTGAAAAAACAAACATTTATCGGACACTTTGATACCGCCAAGTTAAATGTCCTTTAGTGGCAATTTTAACAAATTAACTTATGAAATACCCTTTAACTTCTAACTAAAAAAAATATTAATCCAATGAGAAATGCCATGTATTCCACCTAGCTCATCATAACCATTTTCTTGCGCCAAGGTGTAGCATATCATAACCATTTGTATGCTAGAAAACCATTAAGTTGTAGTAGATCCATGTTACATAAGATTAAGATTCATGCTCTTACTTATATTAGGTGTGCAATACACCTACACCTACATTAAAAGACGCATGTAAAGGAATTTAAATATAGCAAATAAGACAACAGTTTTAGAAAAAAAAACAAAAATAATTGAACATTGTTATAGTTAAAATAATCTTTATTTTTCAATGCTACAACATTTGGGAGTCAATCAGATGTATTGTTAAGATAACAATGATTACAAATTTGATTAATCTCTTGTTTTAATAATGATCAAGATTATGTAACTTGCATTGTTGGTTGTTTATTAAAAATTATTTTATATCACATACATGTTACAATCCCTACAAACTACACTCGAATGATCACATGCAAATATTAAGTGCTACAAGATCCAGGTTAAAAATTACGATATGAAAATGTTAAGAGATCTAAAATCAATAAACTAAATAACAATAAAAGGATTTCTATAAACATAAGGATGCTGCTATAGCAACCATGATGTTATCCTAAGTTTTTTTTTTAAAAAACAAGAAATTTAAATAAAAAAGTTTTAGAGCGGTTTTTGAATTTCAAATTTATTATAGTCTTGTAGACAAAGCTTACTATTTTAAGAAAGTATTTCCAATGATTTATCATTTCAATTAATAATATGCAAACCATCATAAACCGTCTTGAAAGGGCTCAGGAGTTCAGGACAAAACCAAAGGGAAATTAGCATCCTCACTTTTGTAAAAACGAAAGTAAACGTAGGAAATGAAAAGGTCAAACACACATTATTTTAACTTGTAAACATGACCTAAATCTATGAAAAAATAATGCATGACTACCATTCATGTTTACGTGAGGGCTTGGTGATATGCGAAGTCTTACAAACCTCTTCATAACGGGACACGAGTTGAACTATATGCAAGGCCGGCTGGAGGGTGGCGACGGTTGGACCGTCGGTCGGGGCACGTAATTTTTAGGGGCCAAAATTTTTTGTATCTATATTTTTTATATATACATTTAAAAATATAAAACTTATAAAATATGAATTGCTCTTTACCATATTATAATTATTGGGTCCGAAATTATTTTTTATCCATAATCCATTTAATTAAGTTTAAATTATTGGGCCCAAACTAAAATAAAAACTAAAAAAATTAAATAAAAACCCGATGCACAATAAAAGAAATAGCGGTCGATTGAAATTTCCTTTTGGTTCATTTCTTCTTTGCGAATGCTGAACAAATAACCCAGCCGACCATCACTGTTGGTTCGTTGTTAACCACCAGGCTCCTTCACGGTTGACCAAGCTAGCCACCAAGGATCAAGCTATTTTTTTTTCCAATGTTAGGACTTAGGAGAGTTTCACGAAACATTAGTTAATCGTTAATTATTACGGTATTTGATTTTAATAATATATTTTTCTATGTTTATTGTTATAACATTAAGCCTCGTTTAAAAAAATTAGCTTATATATTTCGTTACTCGTTAAGGCTATGGGCCTTTTTTTTCCGTCTCGGCCGAGATATTTAAATCCTTGGAGACGGCCCTGACTATATGCATGACGAGTGGTTAAAGAATTAATAATTACACCAAACCTGTTGGTAATCAAGATTCTCATGCACGACATAAGCATCCGTTGTTTTATATTGACGCATTAACCCGACCGTGAGAATCCTTCGCACCCTTCTCACATTAAGCCTCCATTGCATTGGGGGAATTACAAGTATCCTGTTTACAACAATCTCATTACATATATACCTAATCCAAAACCTAAATTACACATATCCACTTCCTAATAAAAATGACATGTAATGACAATAATACCTTTCTCAAATTATGAAACATCAAAACCGATAGATAACCATCGATCGACTGAAACCTAACATCATATGTTGAAATATATACATAGTTTAATTCAATGTCAAACACGTGGTTCATACATTTGTTCTCTTATTATTTGCATTCTTGTTTACGTGATGATGGAATGATGCTCCGCTGTTGAGATCGTGAAAGGAGTTATGCTATTGGGCATGAAGCCGTGTCACACCCCGACCAATGAATGCGGAAACGTCGAGGCGCGACATGATTGCTCATTGCACAATGACACTATAAAGTTACAATATTTAAACAACTCATTTAAATCCATATCATTATAAATAACACAACAATTGTTCATACAAAATGCCAAATAGATAGATAAACAAATAACTTGTTCTTTTATTTTCTAATATCCTAAAGCCAAGATAATAAGTTTCTTCAAGTAATCTAATCAAACTAACATCAAACCTGTAACATTGCATAAAATAGAGTTTGTCAACACGAAGGTTGGTGAGCAATTTTCATAGTTTTGGACAATAAGTATATAGTATGAAATCCACAACTAGTATATGAAAACAATAAATAATAGCAACAATTTAGATAATAAAACCGTCAATAAGAATACATTGACGTAATACATTGACGACAATAATGAAATCGTCAATAAGAATACATTGACGACACCTTTCTATATGGGGATACCATATATACTCGAAATCAACGTATGATCATACTTTGATGAGGCTACCCGCCTTAGCATTCAAGAGGCTACCCGCCTTAGCATTCAAGAATTTGTACATAATCATGTAAAGCATATAACACCAAATCGAGCATTTATTTAAGTAAACATATACAATACGTGTTGTGGTTTAAGACTCAAGTATAAATCATTTGAATTTGAATAAGTATGCAATGCCACCCCTAAAACGAAAGATGGAAAACGGGGGATGAAAAAGTACTCACATTAACAAGTAACTTGAAAGATAGTGTCGTGAATAATCGGAGAGATCGGTTTAACGAGCAAGACCTATATTAAACGGGTCTTGTGTTAGTAGGTAGTCTTGGAAGGGTTTAAAATAAAATACATGACAAATAAAGTAAATAAATAAAGTTTAGGATTTAAAATGTAAATATTTGAGAAATTAAAGAAACGAGTTTTGTAAAATAAGTTTACTCGAAACCGGGTCTCGGTATTCTATTCATTAGTTTTTTTCTTTTTTTACTCAACCTATGTTAAGTAATAAATGTGGGTTAAAATGCGATATTGCAAAACCTTTGGTTATAAGAATACCAAAACGAGGTTTAAACGAGTGTTCGGGTTTGTCGGTTCGAGACTTGATAATTGACCAAGCTCACAGTTAACTTCCCAAAATAATAAATGTTATGAGATAACTCAATAAAATCAAAATAGACTTAACCAAGTATGTAGTTCTATTGTGAAGAACCTTAACGTTCGTTAAGCGAGTATACGACCTTGTCGGTTCGAACTTGTTATAAGAACAAGTTGGTTACCGACATGCCAAGTATGTTTAGAAATTAACTAAAATTGATTTAAAATATAATCTTGAAGAAAAATATGAGTTTTGGTGGCTAAAAACACACTTGTGTGTCTTAAGCGAGTGAACTCGGTTTAGTTCGGTTTTTTGGTTCGGTCCTTGACTCGGAATAAGATCGAGGATGATTACCACATACCCAATTACCATGGAACTTGTAAAATAACTTATAAATAATAATACTCAAGTTTTACATTCAAAAAGTTAACAATAAAGCTTTTAAACAAAAGTTCGGTTTTTGGTTCGGTCCTTGACTCGGAATAAGACCGAGGATGGTTACCACATACCCAATTACCATGGAACTTGTAAAATAACTTATAAATAATAATACTCAAGTTTTACATTCAAAAAGTTAACAATAATGCTTTTAAATAAAAGTTCGGTTTTTGGTTCGGTTCTCAACTCGGGATGAAACCGAGGCTAGTCACCACATACCCAATACCATGGAACTTGACAAATATGAACAATAAACTAAAATATGTAGAAGTTAAGCAAGTATAACAAGTTATATGGTTAGATTTGTTAAATATATAAACAAGGACTACAAAGTCCTCCATGTAACCTTGCCTTACTAGACCGACATTTCAACCGGCCGAGACCAGAGAAATGAAAGACCGAAGGTAAACAAGGAGTGTATATTATATATATGTTGTAACATCAAGCTTTAAGTATTGAGAAGTTAGTTAAAATGAAAGATTAGCTTATGAAGAACAAACTTATAATTCAAGAATTTGAGAGAGAAATGAAGAAATGAGCAAACACAAATGAAGAATATAGGTGTGTATATATAGGGTAAGTTGAATGGGTCTTTCATAAAGGGTATTTCATGAAAATGGGTTGGTTATAGACCCAAGAAAGCACAAACTACAAATGGGTCATTCAAGTCTCTATTTTGGTAGTTTTAGTCCATGGAGTTCGTTTTGAGAGTTTTCGGGGAATTTTAAGAACCGAAAAGCGTGTTTTTTTTTATCCAACAACTATAAAACAAATATTTAACATTCAATTCATCATTTTGATAATATCGAAAGGTTCGGGATACAAAACGGGTCGGGTTTACATTAAGAATACAAGTATAAAATAACCTGAAATTGACAAATGTCACAAGCCGGGAGCAGCCAAGACCAAGGATTTAATGTTTGACTAGATTTACAAATCTTAAAAAGTTGAGGGACTAGTTATGTTAATACTTAAACTTGGAAGCCTTAATGAACATTGTTTGACGTTCTATTGTCAAATGAACGTTAACGAAGAAACTAGCACACACCCCTCAATCACGTGAAAGGACTTTCTTCTACCTAGACTCTCTCTTCTCAAACGACCACTTGGGAATGACTTTGTTGCTATAAAGGTGTGCCTTTCATATCAAAGGGCATTAACAACAATCAACAATGCAGTATCTAGTTTCCTTGTTGTTAGGGTGTCATCCCCTTTGTCTTCTTCAATTTATAATTTGTAAGAATTTGTGTTTAGCTTGATTATTGAAAATAAAAAGCATTTAATTATCTGTTTTTGACATCATCGGCTATATGCAAACTAATGCAAATCAAAAGGAAAATCGTTAGATGACGAAAACATATGCAATTTCAAGGCTTCTTATCCTTTCAATATTCACCAATGATGTACAGCGCTTTCACTCACCTTCAACGACATTGAATGTGTATACAGTATGTACTATACGAAGATAATACACCTTCAGAGAATCCAGTCATTGCCGATCTGGTATCCTCTGTGGCCCCATTCCCCATTCTGGCATCAACTTTCTCAACTTTAACAAAATAAAAAAATTGATAATTTGTTACTTTTCACTAGAAAAAAAAAGATACATGTCATTCATCTAATTTTGTAAGTTAGACTTATGAAATTGTCCCTTGTATTTACACATTTTTCTTAAACAAGTAACTCCTTTATAAGAAACCTTTTATAAAAACAAAATAAATTAAGGGTCCTACCAGGGACACCCCACACCCTACCAATACGCCCCGTATAGAGCAATAATAACAAATAATAAATTAAAAATATATATATATAAGAGGCGGCGTATAGGGCTATACGCCCATTCTGATAATAAGACAAAAAAACATAATAAGATAATATTGATGGTTTTTTCTAGAAAAACCAACCAATATGCGCCGTATAGAGCTTATACGAGACGTATTTGTGGGGTGTTTTAGCAAAAGGGGTAGGCTGTAGAAAACCGTAAATTAAACTAGCTTGGCTTAAAAGAAAATATGTTTATTCATAAAAAAGAATAATATAAAATGACCCTTAAACCCTAATATAACCAACCCTTGAACCTCTTGCAGCATCACTCCTTCTTCTTGTCCCGTATATCGTTACCGCAGCCACCGCCGTTTCTCCGGCTGCTCAGGTTGATTCTTTTATTATTTCATATTTACGTTTTCTGTTCAATTTGTACCCAAACCCTAAAACTAGGGTTCGTGTATTCCTCATTCTTTCGAGTTATTTTCGTTTTGTGAAGTAAATTACTAAATTCGAACTCTGTTTATGCTAATTAGGGTTTTGTTTTACTGTAGCTTCAATGGTATAAAAGGCAAAAAGTCCCAGAAGAAATCAACCAAAAAGAAGCAAGTCAAAGAGCTTCCTACTTTTAACAAGAAGAAGAAAGTTGAAGTCTTGAGTGAGTCTGATTCGGAAGATGAAAACTTTGAAGAACAGAAGAGTCTTGATGGTGATGAAGGAGGAGATTCCGGGTCCGATTTGTTGTCTGACGGAGACGATGCGTTCGCAGGCGATTTTTTACAAGGCAGTGGTGATGATGAAGGTAGTTTTGCATATTGCATTGACTGTTATGTTATTGAATTATTATTATATTAGTATTGTAGTTTAAGGTTGTTTTTGGTTGGTTGTATTTGTTAACAGAAATGGGGTCCGGTTCGCAATCAGATTTGGATTCTGATGATACTGATATCGAGCGGAAAGCTAAGAAGATTGATGAAGCAAAAAAGAAAGAAGATGAAGATGCTTTAGATGAAATACGGCTTAATATTAAAGAAGCGCCCGATGAGTTTAGATTGCCGACGCAGGAGGTATTGCTGCTATCTGTATTAGATTTTCATGTATTCATGCTTAATAATTGTTGACTTTTGTGTTTTCGCGTTTGTGAGCTGTTTATGCAGGAACTTGAAGCGGAAGCACGTGGCCCCCCTGATCTTACCGGTCTCCAACAAAGAATAAAAGAAAGTGAGTCTTACTTTGTGGTCATGTTATGCAAACAATATTCTTTTTCCATGTTTGTTTTTTCATTTTTTGAATTACAATGTTCAGTTGTTCGGATTCTTTCAAATTTTACATCTTTGAGGCAAAAGGGAGCAACACGAAAGCAATACATAGAGCAACTTAAGATGGATTTGGAATCATATTATGGATACAATGAGTTTCTTATGTCTTCGCTTGCTAAGGTAATTTGTGTACTATGTGAATATGTATGTCTTTATGAATCATAATGGTTTTAATTTTGTGTTTTGTGTAGATGTTTCCACCTGTTGAACTTATGGAACTAATTGAAGCTCTTGAAAAGCCTCGACCAATTACCCTTCGTACCAACACATTAAAGGTGATAACTAATTGTATTATTTTAGCTTCTTTTTTGGTTTTTGAGCTATTATACTCACGGGCTGACCGGATGATGTAGACACAAAGACGTGACTTAGCTGGTGTCTTGTTGAACAGAGGTATCAATTTGGACCCGTTAAGCAAGTGGTCAAAGGTAAGGACTACTCCTACTCATTTGACTTTATATTGTTCTTTGATGTTTTATTAATTGTGTTTGTTTCAATGTAATACAGGTTGGTTTAGTTGTTTATGATCATCAAGTGCCATACGGTGCAACCCCAGAGTATATGGCTGGCCGTTACATGGTAGTAATTTTATATTTTGTTTCTTTTTTATTCTCAAGTTTTTGTTAATTCATTTCTTTCTATCTTTCTGCTTTTGTTTACAGGTGCAAAGTGCAAGCTCGTTTCTACCTGTAATGGCACTCGCTCCTCAGGAGAAGGAACGCATTGTTGACATGGCGTATGTATCTACTATAATTGCATCTTTATATCTGTCTTGAACTTTTTAATATTATTCTATTATCTCTATATCCAATTTAAATGATGGTTTTTCACTTGTAGGGCGTCACCTGGTGGTAAAACGACTTACCTTGCAGCTCTTATGAAAAACACTGGTAAGTTCTTGCTATACAGTTTTATCAAGTTAATCGTTTTCTTTTATTTGACACATTGTAACACACATATTATTATTAGGTATAATATATGCTAATGAGATGAAAGAGCAGAGGCTTAGTAAACTAACATCAAATCTACAACGATTGGGTGTTACAAACACTGTAGTATGCAGCTATGATGGAAGAGAGGTTAGTCTTTATAACTTTTACATGATCTTGCGGTGCGCGCATATAATGTATATATGTGTGAACCCTCGGGTGGGCAAAAGTAAAATTGCACTAATTTTGACGTTATTTTACTAATCTCGTGAAAATAACGTTAAAAGTGGCGGAAGGTTAATCAGGCATCATGTGGTGGCGTTGATAGCCGAAAGACAAGGGCACATGCACCGATCAGCCGGTGTCCCGATGATTGAGTGCTATGTGCCTTATGTCCAAGGCTTGATGCAAAACTACTATCGAGCCGGGGGTCTCACCGGAAGCAGCCTCTCTATCCCTATGGGATAGAGGTAAGGCTGTCTACATCTTACCCTCCTCAGACCCTACCATAGCATTGCTATTGGTGGGATATACTGAGTACGATGATGATGATGATGATGAACTTTTACATGATCTTTATTGTTTTAAAGCCTTAACTTTTAAGTGGTCTGATTTATTTGTCTGTAATTCTACTTTAGCTGCCGAAAGTTTTGGGACACAACACAGTAGATAGGGTTTTGTTAGATGCTCCTTGCAGTGGTACCGGGGTGAGGATTTTTATGTTTTCTTGTTCTAATTTTGTGCCTGGTTTTTTATTTTCACTTCGATAAAAAGGTTTTTGATGTTGCAGGTTATATCTAAAGATGAGTCCGTGAAAACCTCAAAAAGTGCTGTCGATGTACAGAACTGTTCACGTCTCCAGAAGGTACTTGCATCCTTTTTATTAATCAAATTTATTAGCTTTCAGGTTAGACATGTGTTATAGATTTATAGAGTTATAAAAGTAGTTATAATCGGGCTTCGTTTTTTTTATTTGCAGGAACTAATACTTGCAGCAATTGATATGGTGGATGCAAACTCCAAATCAGGTGGTTATGTGGTATACTCCACTTGCTCTATGATGGTTATTGAGGTAAGGATGCTTATTATTATTATTATTGTTGTTGTTGGTGGTGGTAGTGGTGTTGTTACTACTATTTTTATGATCATTTATAATTATTTCTTTTGCAGAATGAAGATGTTATAGATTATGCACTCAAGAAGAGGGATGTGAAACTTGTGCCATGCGGATTAGACTTCGGTCGCCCAGGGTACATAACTAGCATTCTTTTCTCACACTTAAAAAAAAAACTTTTGTAAATGCATCAAGGAAGGTGTGTTTTGTTTATGTATGTAGGTTTGTACGTTTTAGAGAAAGTCGATTTCATCCTTCGTTGGAAAAGACTAGACGTTTTTATCCTCATGTTCATAACATGGATGGATTTTTTGTGGCAAAGGTATTCGTGTGTTTCAATAGGAAATCGCAAGTTAATTACAGGTGGCATATTATGTGGTCAAGTTAATAAGTTGTGTTAATGTTACTTTTAATTTCATTTTTTTAGTTGGAAGAAAATGAGTAATGCCAAGGCAGCTCCAGCAACGGCACAGGTGGCGGAAGATGGTGATGCCGAGACCGAACCTAGCGTCATAGAGGTCCCTGCGAAGCAAAATAAAGTTGTGGCTAAAAAGGGGGAGAATAAGCGCCCACAAAATGATAATAATAAAAATAAAGATAATGCTTCTCTTAAGAGAAAGAAAGAAGAAAAGCCTCATGAGAAGAGGAAGAAATACAAACCTCCTCCAAGAGAAGAGATCTCAAGAGCCAGGTTGGTACCATCGTGTTCAGGATTCCGGTCTTTTTTAGTTTATGACTGTAATTTACTCCTAGTAACACAATGGCGTGTCTTTGTAATTTGCAGGGAAGAGAAAAGACAAGCTATGAGAGAAGCCAAGAAGAAAGGCAAACGTGCGGTTTAACACTCTGCGCTATGTTCACATTGTGGCATACATTGGATGGTCATGTTTCAAAAAGCCGATTTAAGACTTATAGGTTTTGTTTGTTGCCATCCAGGCACGGCTTTCTTGTTGTTCAATGTTCATTGGTTTTTATCCTATAAATTTTGTTTTTTCGGTTTTCTAGTTATTTCTCTTAGGGGCATACTCTGTTGACTTAAAAGGAAGTTATTAAAATTTGATATGAAATATTTATTAAATTGGTTACCCAATGTTTTATAATTTTTATGAAGTTATATAATTTAGTCAAGACATTTAATATTTCACTCGTCTAATATAATTTAATCAAGACATTAATATCTCACTCTTCTAATAGGTTATTCAAAAGAGTTAATATCAATAGATTCTAATTTTAGTTTTTTTCTTAAATGTTTGGCTAATTTAAGTTTTGAAGTTTACTTTACTAAAAGATGAATATGATGCTGCGTAATGAAGGGCTCTGATAGAGACAATGCTTTTTTTAAAAAGGTTGGTTCAAACCTGGACAAGAGAGTAGTTTAAAATTATTATTAAGAGTAGCAACAGTCCAAAATTATCATTAAGAGTAGCAACAGTTAAACCTGGCCGCGAGCCGTTTAAGGGCCGTCTTAGTATTTTTGTTCCTTCACTATACCTAACTCGTTCAAAATGTCTGATCTCTCTTAAATTTTCTTACATATTAAGGGGTACTAGTATAATACCACGGTAGTTGTAATGGTACCTCTCCGATTGAAAGAAACTTACATACACGAATCCGAAAGCTCTACTTGAACAAGGTAACACATTGTGCCATCGTGTAAAGCTTCATGTCTCGTGATTATCTTTATGATTATGGGGTTTATACTAACCTAGATATACTACATTATGCTTAACCTAGGTGCCTAATATCAGGAGGCTTGTTAAATATAAACTTTCAAGGTGAGACATTCGAGTTTGCACAACTCATATTTGTGTGAGACAACTGATTTTCCAATACTGTCGTGATACTTTTCTAAACTCATGATAGATAGTCCAAATGTTTTTAAATACATTTTCAAAAGATTTTAAGTGCATTACAATGATTAAGTCTCTGTAGACTTACGAGATGGTTACTACTGGTATTGTGGGTTTTGTATACAATGCTTGTCTACTGGGCTATTGCACGTTACTTATTAGACAAGTGTTAGCCAATAAGTAATATGACCACAGTCACAGATACAGTAGAGTGACAAGTAACTTTCGGTAATTTGTAAGCAGGCAGATGTAAAAACATCTTAATGCTGAAACCGTAAAATGTGTCGTTTATAAGGGAATGTACTCACCAGTATTTCCTGCAGATTAAATATTTTTAAACATTTTTCAGGTGACTTGTTACAGACAAAGGAATAATACTTTCGGGCTTCCAGCTTAAATAAGTGGTTTGTCACCAGAATAAAGAAACATGTTTTGTAAATTAAGGTTTATTCCTATAAAACCTATGTTTGTATAAAAATGGGTTTTAATCCCAGTTAATGAAATAAGAATCATGGTGTTTTACAACTCTGATCATTTTTTCTAATTACGGTCCTAATGTAATATTCCGCTGTAAATTATTTTAATAAACATCGATACCACCACTCGATGTTCGTGGCTCCCCTCCCGGGGTACAGGGGTCGGGGGCTGTGACATAAACACCCGCTTATGACGCTTACGAGCTATTTACATAGGATCGTCAAAACCTAAACAGCCGTTTAAAAGGTAAAACTGGTGATGCGACAGAGAGAGTGAGTGTCCAAAAAAGAGACAACCCACTTTATGTGATGTATATATAGAAGCCCTTTGACAAAAACATCTACATCAATATATCAACCACTCCTTTAATAATAAAACAAGCAAGCGATGAGCATAGTCAACCGTTAATCCTAGTCCCCTTGACAAACTGAGTACAAACAAGTTATATTACTATTATACAACAAAATGAAATATAATACAAAAACAATTATTACTATTACTGTTACACACCATATGAATAAACATGCACTATGCACACAAAATAATCAAATATGAGATGATGCAGTTTCATGACATCATGTCATGAAACGCTTAATGTATAAGGCTACAGGCGCATAACATTACAAGCATTCTCATTGGGCCTGACAATGACCGTGAATGGCAAGCAACAAAAAGAATTTAGAAAATTTGAACATCACGGTCGTGTGTGAAATATTTGTCTTGTGTTTTAAACTCAAAATATCGATTGTGCATAAATAACTTCAACATGATGCAGCTTGCCAAAATCATTTAGAGAACACCCTTTTCATAATAGGAACCGTAGGCATGATTAAAGAAAAACCATAGCAGGTTGAAAAAAAACTACCTCCTACTCTTCGTGTGTAACCTTAAAAGGTTTGTGCCAGTAACAGGAGACAAGGACATGTGTATCAATTATGTAGCGCATGCATGTCTGTTGTAAGAAGAGTAAAACTCCTGCTATCGAAGAAAAAGAGGTTCAAAGCTACAAACTCAGGATTTAATAAACTGTTTACTAAGTACATATGCAACGAGTAATTAGGATGCCAATCAAACCAACACCAAATCAAAGCAAAATCTTGATAGCCAAAAAATGAACAAAAACTTTCTTAAGTTCGCTATCACAAGTGTATCCAAATGCAGATTTCATTCAGTTATGCGTCTTTAAATATCTTCGGAATCACTTCATGTGCACTGATATCTAACGCCACTGGGTCCCTGCAAATAAATATTATAATGTGGACCATTATACCTTCTATTTCTCCTTACACTCCAAACTAATGCAAGTTTCAAGAGAATGGTAAAAATGTAATGAAGTATACAAACCTGCATAGTACTTGGCCTTCTTCGGAAGAACTAGGAACAAACCATTCTTTTCTAACGAGAGGCGATTCAAACTCCACAAAAAACCCGTCACTTTGTCCATGCTTCCATCTCCTCGGTCCCTGTCCTTTCCACACCTGTAAATCAAGAAACGCATCAAGTGGTTCAGATCATGAAATACACAATAAATGAATTGAAAGTATACATAAAAGATATCCACATTACCTGCGGATAGGATATGACACTCTTGGGTACAATTAAGCATGCTGCATGAGAAAACGATTCCACTGCATACTGCCTTAAAAAGGAAACACAATCACCATGTGTATGTGGCGACTCAAATGCCTGTTCAATAAAAAAGTCAACATCTTTAGAAGCGGGTCAATCAGGTTATGTTTATCTCAAATGGGTTGACTAAAAAACATACCTTGTCAACATTGACCACGGGTGCATATTTTTCAGTGTCGGTTTTTTCCTTATCGAGCAAGAAATAAACACGCGCATCAACTTTTGATGTTTGATGCCATGATTTAACCGCAGTCTCCATTGTTTCAACCACAAACGAGAAAATCTCTTTCCAAGATTCCTCACTACCATACTTCTGTGCCTGAAAAAAATAACAACTTCAAAATCTACTCACTTTATTTTTCACACAAAGAAAACAAAATAAACAAAACTAAATTACCAATTCAAATTTAAAACCATCCAAGTGTTTGGCCAGATCAACATTGGATCTCATATTATCCACTTCTTCTGACCGTTTTTTATCCTTTGACAACTGTGTAATCCTCTTGATCTTTTTCGACACCTCTGTACTTTGTGGATTATGCTGTGAGGCTAATCTAAAGGCTTCCAACGCCTACATTACACATAAGCATAAACATTAACACTATTAGGATAATAAAAATACAAAATACATCTAGAAAGACTGTTATCATACATCATCGTATCGCTCCAAGGCCTCTAATACACACCCTTTCCTGAAATAACCCTGTGGAACAAAAAATGAACACTTTTTTCAGAAACAAATTAACATCCACATTGGACAATATATAACAGATTATAGGTTCTCTTTTACTATTACTACCTTGTCCCAGCTGGGATTCAAAGATATGGTTGTTTCCGCATCACTCAGTGCTTTTTGTAGCTTAACAAGATTTAGGAACGCTGCAGCGCGATTGCTAAAAAGTAGAATAAACAAAAACAGATTTTAGTTATGTTAATTCTCAAATCTCAAACCATCAATTAAACCAACTAACATCAAGGAACAGGTCAAACGGGCGGAAAATGTCCGCAATTTCTACTTGTTTTTCCGATCAGATTTAGGGTTTTGTATCTAGCGGAAGGATATCCTAGAAAGGTCTATTTTGCCTAAATAGCCTAAAAAAGATTTCTGTTTTGGATCGAAACCGGCTCAAATGAACTCCAATTGAACTCATTTCTGCGGCATCAGAACCTACTCTAACACTAAGCCCTAAAGCTAAAGCTCAAAAGCTAAGCTGGTAGAGTTGCATCGGGCAGTTACAATACCGCAGAAACGAGTTCAATCGGAGTTGGTTTGAGCCGGTTACACATAAAATAACGCCCCTATTTATTTTTAGGTTTAGGCAAAATGAATTGTTTATTTGATCCTCAGTGTTTGTATATAATATAATATAATATAAAGATGATTAGAGATTCGATATATCCATTTTGAATTAAAGTGAATCAGACAGTAGTTTGTAAGTCATAACAACGGCGGTAGCGATTCATGTATGAATTTGTATTTGTGTATCAAGTAGCAGATAAATAACGAGTGTAGCTACCTGTAAAGGGTAGGGTTGGAAGGATCTTTCTTGATGGCTTGAGTGTATAAAGCTGCTGCCTTTAGGTAATTTCCGGCCTTGAAGAACTGGTTTCCTTGGTCTTTCAGTGATACCTCTGCTTTCGATTCCGCCATTGCAGCAGAGGTTTAATCGAGTAGTTTTAGGGTTTCTGTATTTTACTGTTAAATTGAGATGGGAATGGGAGAGAGGCGCCTGCCTTTGATGGGACAGATGCTACCTTGCTGTGGGTTTAATATGTTAATAATCTTATGCTTCTCTCTCAGATATGATATCTATTTAGTTCATTTAGCTTTCTACTCGTCTTACTTTACTATTTTTTTAACCGAAACTATACCGTCGGCCGACA
Source organism: Bidens hawaiensis (assembly GCF_021521415.1). Taxonomy (NCBI): domain Eukaryota; kingdom Viridiplantae; phylum Streptophyta; class Magnoliopsida; order Asterales; family Asteraceae; genus Bidens; species Bidens hawaiensis. The sequence continues at coordinate 1,609,489 of NW_027491236.1, forward strand.
CTCGCCACAAGAACAGAACTCTCTCTGGCATAGCACACGGTGGGACCAAAACCTGGGTGGGCTCGGGATCTGAACTGACACCCTCGCAAAGCCTGACTCAAATCCGTCATTACCAATATACATCCAAAGTGACAAAAGTATAAATCAAGCTTGGAACGTAAGACTTTAAAAAAAAAATTCAAAGTAAAAATAGAACTAGAAAAGACATGAAAACTTAATAGTTAAGATAAGATAACAGATGAGTAGGATAACTTTTAAAGAATCGTTAACAGAAGAACTATGCATCCACAATATCATGTCTTACCAAATTAAACAAGTTGATCCTCTATCATTTTTAAATGTAAATAATGTGGACATATAGTTCGTTAGTTTTATTTTTTTAAAAGTATTCAATAATAAGATCGAGAGAATTCCCACTTTAATTCGAATGTGGTATTACAATAGTATATAAAAAACCTTTTTATAGCGTTTTGAACCAGGATATTTTAACAATGAGTTAAACGGTGTGTTTAGCTTTAGCAAAGTACACAGGTGCAATAGGTTTTTACGTTTTTGTTGGACACATTTACCCTTCACTGGCCTCTATTGGTCGTTTATCATCAAGTTCTTACTTTTTATTATAACCAAAATTCATTCTTTATATTATAATTGGCGTCATGTTAAAAGGTATAAGAATCATATAACACACCTATACATGATTCCATAAAAAAATCACATCTAATATAAGAGAGAACACAACTAAATAACCATGTAGTGTGTAACGTTTAAAAAGTAAAACAACCGGCACAAATAAATTACCCCTTTTTAAATTTATAATCATTGTTTTAGAACGAACTCAAATGTGTATATATTCACATATGTTGATAGTTAACCTCAACACTAACATCAAGAGCACTTTCCTAGTTTATTTTTCTCCAAACAGTCATACATTTGACTTGCAATTAAAATACATAAAGGGGGGGAAAAAAGATTAAATGCATATAGTCAATCATCCACATCAACAATTCAACATTCCTACAAGACTTCTACTTTGGTGTAGATCATATCATATACATGTATGAACTCAAACAAGTAACTTTACCTTTGTTTCATAACTACAAACAAATTTAGAAAGAACATAAACCAACAAAACAATAACCTCTACCTTCACTAAATGCATAAACATAATAATACTTCATTTGCATGTGCATAAAACCGCCATCATTAGTAGTTCAACAACGAGTATTTAACCCGCAGCCCGATCTTCCCTTTATCTACACCAAGTTTTGCCCCCGTAACCAGCCAATGACCCGGTACATCTTGCGGGCCCTTCGACATTTCCGTCATGTCCACAATCTTCGCAAGCTTCCCGGATTGACTCGGTCCGTCTCCTCCCTTATCATCACTGGGCTTTTGAAGATTATACGGGCTATGATCCCATACGGACCGACGTATGGTACACCCTGGTACTTTGGAGAAGAGAAGTTTGAGATGCAGGACACTTCTAGCACCAAAGTCCCATACCCCAAACTGGGCCCCAGTTACAATGTGGACCCCAGATAGATCGCCAATGTATGTCTCTGTGTGTTCTATGGGTGCAGTGCTTACATGTGAGAAGTTTTTCCACTTGATGGGCTCGAACCATCGGCTGTCCTGCTCTTCGGGTCCTTGCCACTTGGGTGCACCAATGGCCATGTGTGCATCCCAATGCGGTTGCAGGATTTTGGGAAGGGATACCAAGTGTTGTAAATGGACTGCTAGCCTGTTTTGCTTGCTTCCTTCTAAGTTGAGTCTTAGGCCCGTGACGGGCTTGCGCCCGACTGTCACCTGTAAATAAGGATGAATATAATGACTTATTTTGAGTAACAACCTTGACCCGCTTATATATAAGACAAAACAGTTTGAAAGTACAAAGTATAATTCAAGTGTTTACAATCTCCTAAATTGTTGTATTTAACAAAATCAGATTATAAACAGTTTTTAAAGTCATTATTATGCCAAATACTTAGGACATTTTAGAATGGATTCCAGCCGATCAATTATTTGGTTTGTTGCACGTTAAATGTTCGTTTCCTTTCTATTGCCACAATTTGACATCAACAAAGGTGGCACGAGGGCATGTAGAGCGGGAGGTCAAAACGGGTAATATTTTGTTAGTAATAGTAATAAAACATAATACTATATTAAATTATTAGTTAGTAACTTATGCGAGATATTTGACTTATACGTAATTTCAATAACATCTTATCTCAAAATATTGTTTTATGACTCCTAAATTTTCATTTACAGTATTTAATATTTCCTTTATTCAACCCATGTAATACACAGGTTTCTAACCTAGTTTAACATGCAGAGGGACTTCAATGTGCAAAAAGTTGACGGAGTTTGTAGGAAAGCTCCTAAAGTATGTTGATTTTTATGGTATTTACCCAAAATTATATGTAGGACTTTCGTATGCATTACAAATACACTTGCCATTTTTCTTTATTTTAGCCTTTTGATCTGACATGCTAATCTGTTTCAGGGCAATCCTATATTAATGGGAGGATATTGCTTCCTCAAGAAATCACTCAGTAAACGGGCTCATAAAATTTTAAAGAATACCTGCTCCAGACTTATGTAAAGCTTCGGGCCCATCAAACTAAACTGAAGAGATGGACAAACGGGTTCCTTTCTTTGAATGCTACTTTGTTCGGGAGCCCAAACTCGAGGTATTTGGAACTCCAAAAAATATTGTAAATCCTCTATAGGAGGCTTGTCTGGAAAAACGAGCAAATGTATGAGAATCTCAGGACTAATTGAATGTGTGACACATTTTTAGTTATAATACAAATTGATAACATTTGAGGTAAGGTCTTACATTCCAAATATAGGTCAATGGCACGGGTCAAATGTTTTATTCCGGGTACGCTTTGGTCAAGCAAAGAAACAATGGGAGTAAAAGTCATATTGATCACATCGGGTGCGGTTTCTACAGTTTCCGCCCATTTTGCATGACTTTGCTCAAGATCGTCCCCTCCTCTTCGCCTAAAAATAACCGTCACATCCTACAATAAAAAAGAAGAAAATTCGATTATTTTTTCAATACCACGTAATCACTTTTAGATTGCAAATTCAAACAAACCTTGTCCTTGTACTTTAACGGGCCCGAACTTGATTGGCTTTTTGAATCAACAAATCTGTGTTTTCCAATGTCTCTCACATAATTTTCAATGTCCGATATTGACAAAGGAGATGATTGATGTTGCTTTATATAAACTACATCTCTCCCTCCAACTGTTGTAGAGGTGACAATATGGGTGCCATAATTTTCAATAAAGCTGCAAAATTTATGATTATAAATTATAATAATCATATGAATATATGATACACTCATATGATTAGAGAAATATGACACAATCTTGTATAAAATCTGGTTTTCAGCTTCTAGAACATTCAGGAAATCATGAAATTCAATTTGTGGTGCATGCTCATTGATACACACTAACTGAATCTGTTAAAGTTGAACTATGTATTTATATGTATGTTACATCAATAATAATATATTTTATTAATAACTGATCAAATCGGTAATCCTAAAAAACACAGGTTTTTTAAAAATTGCTTTAATATAAGGATTGATCATTGTTTTGATATCAATTATCGTAATTATATCCATATATTAGTTATTTGTGTTTATTATTAAAAAAAAGCCGAAACCATCTTGACATGTTTTGACACAAATCTAAGAGAGCACTTATAAAATTATTGGATTAGTATTGAAATACAATAGTCTTTCTAATCATATTTAACACACTACTAATTTATCAACAAAAAGAAAATACGGACATGAAGTGTTGTGAGTCAACCCAACACGTTTGACCCGTCCTGTGCATATAACTTACCTGGCTAAGGATGCAGGATCCCAGGAATACGGAACCGCACGCTTGACTTCATCAAGCAAAACAAAATCTGAAGGTTCTAGATGAACCTCGTATAACGGAACTATGTATCCAATCATTGCAAGGGATTTTGTTGATGATGCATCAACTTGCCTCGATCCGGTAAAATTAAACATGGCATTAAAGCTTCCAAGAGGAATGTCACTGCTGAGATTCGATTTCATATTGAAGTATTTTGACATCTACAGTTACATAAACCAGTCATCAGCATTTAAAGAAAAAAATCTTCTTTTCCAAAATAATATTAAAAACGATCAATAACCAGCATTGTTTACACAGACTGTATTTATGTGATTCAATGTTACACTTTCCGAATTGATCAAACGGTAACATATATCGCTAGACGCGCCAATTCTAAACAAATGTTGTATGCATAAAACTTAATGCTCATAATTTAAAAGATTCTAAAACATAATAATGATCATGATTTGATGCTCATGAAGTAATGACAAGAATCCCTGAACTAGGATCACGGCTTAAACCTTCATCATGAAAACGTTACACGATTAACAGACATAAAAAGCCGATTTCTTTATAAAATCTAAACCCAACAAATGGGGCATAATGATCATCCACCATTGTCAATACAGCAACTATTATTCCACCAAAAACCAAAAGTTTTATTAAAAAACCCCCAAATTTCAACAACTTCCAACACGCCCACCAGCTGTTCGACGAATTGCCCACCTCAATTACCAAATCCAATTCAAATCATTCAAACCCACAACAAACAAATTCCCAATTTAAACAAATTAACACAGAATCAGTCAATCAGACCTCATGGAAGTTAAAAATCGGTGTGGCTTCAGTGTTTCTTTCGCCCGTAGAATAATCAATATCCACCGAAACATTAGGGATCGTAACATCGTCGGAAAACACAAGGTCTTTGGTGTGCTGATCGTCCAAGTGAACCAACCGAGACCCAGGTGCGCCTTTGCAGTAGAGAAGCCTGATGTCAGAGGTGACGTCAAACCCACGACCGAGTGCTTGAATTGAGTTCTTGAGAGTTGTGGTCAAGGCGTTGGTTTTGTCTTCCATGGAAGAATGATGGTAATCTATCATTACAGCAGGTTTCGATAACTACGATGTAGATGGCGATGGTGACGGTGATGGATTAGGTGAAGAAAAATTATGAAGAGATTGGAGCAGCAAAGGTTTGAATTTGGTGTGTGTGTTGGACTTTGACGGTGTGTGGTTGAATTATGGTATGGTGGTGATGAGTTTGACTTGAATATCATATCATTATCATAGATAATAATAAATGTGTAACAAACGCGTTTTTAAGGGCTAGTGTCTTTATGTATGTATGTATGTATGTTTTGTCAAGTAACTTAACCTACTACTTTAAGTCACAAATTCAGACCATGATTTCCAGAAACAGGGCGGCATTGACTTGTGAAAAGAATGATGTTTTTTATTACCTATTTAGATTTAGATTAACGTTTTTGGCGTGAAGAGAATTTATGGGAGGTGGAGGAGAGAGGAGGAGAGAAGGTGTGACGGATATGTATTGTTAGAAAGAAGAAGAGAGTGGACGTTATGAAAAGAGGGGTTGGTCGTTTGGCAACCCACCCGTGAAGAGGGACTGCAAGTGGTTTTATAGTGTGTTCGGAGTTAAGCGGTCAGACTTATTAGGTTAAATGGATGAGTTAAGATTAGGCATGTGGATTGGTCCCTGGAGATATTTATTTAATATTTGACGTAAAAGGTAGCTACACGTGTATCTTTGAGTTACTTTATATGTTATGTGTTATTAGCTCTGGATAGTTCGGTATAGCGTGATTTAATTATTGTTATTCTTTGTTACATCACAAAGTTATTGCGGCTACTTAAATATTGTTCTCCTTTCTCACGTCACGAAGTTATTAGGGCAATTTAACCATTATTCTTTGTTACGTGTCACACCCCGACCAATGAAGGCGGAAACGTCGAGGCGCGACATGATTGCTCATTGCACAATAACACTATAAAGTTAAAATATTTAAACAACTCATTTAAATCCATATCATCATAAATAACACAACAATTGTTCATACAAAATGCCAAATAGATAGATAAACAAATAACTTGTTCTTTTATTTTCTAATATCCTAAAGCCAAGATAATAAGTTTCTTCAAGTAATCCAATCAAGCTAACATCAAACCTGTAACATTGCATAAAATAGAGTTTGTCAACACGAAGGTTGGTGAGCAATTTTCATAGTTTTGGACAATAAGTATATAGTATGAAATCCACAACTAGTATATGAAAACAATAAATAATAGCAACAATTTAGATAAATGAAACCATCAATAAGAATACATTGACGAACCGTTAATAAGAATACATTGACGACAATAATGGAATCGTCAATAAGAATACATTAACGACACCTTTCTATATGGGGATACCATATATACTCGGAATTAACGTATGATCATACTTTGATGAGGCTACCCGCCTTAGCATTCAAGAGGCTACCCGCCTTAGCATTCAAGAATTTGCACATAATCATGTAAAGCATATAACACCAAATCGAGCATTTATTTAAGTAAACATATACAATACGTGTTGTGGTTTAAGACTCAAGTATAAATCATTTGAATTTGAATAAGTATGCAATGCCACCCTCAAAACGAAAGATGGAAAACGGGGGATGAAAAAGTACTCACATTAACAAGTAACTTGAAAGATAGTGTCGTGAATAATCGGAGAGATCGGTTTAACGAGCAAAACCTATATTAAACGGGTCTTGTGTTAGTAGGTAGTCTTGGAAGGGTTTAAAATAAAATACATGACAAATAAAGTAAATAAATAAAGTTTAGGATTTAAAATGTAAATACTTGAGAAATTAAAGAAACGAGTTTTGTAAAATAAGTTTACTCGAAACCGGGTCTCGGTATTCTATTCATTAGTTTTTTTCTTTTTTTACTCAACCTATGTTAAGTAATAAATGTGGGTTAAAATGCGATATTGCAAAACCTTTGGTTATAAGAATACCAAAACGAGGTTTAAACGAGTGTTCGGGTTTGTCGGTTCGAGACTTGATAATTGACCAAGCTCACAGTTAACTTCCCAAAATAATAAATGTTATGAGATAACTCAATAAAATCAAAATAGACTTAACCAAGTATGTAGTTCTATTGTGAAGAACCTTAACGTTCGTTAAGCGAGTATACGACCTTATCGGTTCGAACTTGTTATAAGATCAAGTTGGTTACCGACATGCCAAGTATGTTTAGAAATTAACTAAAATTGATTTAAAATATAATCTTGAAGAAAAATATGAGTTTTGGTGGCTAAAAACACACTTGTGTGTCTTAAGCGAGTGAACTCGGTTTAGTTCGGTTTTTGGTTCGGTCCTTGACTCGGAATAAGACCGAGGATGGTTACCACATACCCAATTACCATGGAACTTGTAAAATAACTTATAAATAATAATACTCAAGTTTTACATTAAAAAAGTTAACAATAAAGCTTTTAAACAAAAGTTCGGTTTTTGGTTCGGTCCTTGACTCGGAATAAGACCGAGGATGGTTACCACATACCCAATTACCATGGAACTTGTAAAATAACTTATAAATAATAATACTCAAGTTTTACATTCAAAAAGTTAACAATAATGCTTTTAAACAAAAGTTCGGTTTTTGGTTCGGTTCTCAACTCGGGATGAAACCGAGGCTAGTCACCACATACCCAATACCATGGAACTTGACAAATATGAAAAATAAACTAAAATATGTAGAATTTAAGCAAGTATAACAAGTTATATGGTTAGATTTGTTAAATATATAAACAAGGACTACAAAGTCCTCCATGTAACCTTGCCTTACTAGTCCGACATTTCAACCGGCCGAGACCGGAGAAATGAAAGACCGAAGGTAAACAAGGAGTGTATATTATATATATGTTGTAACATCAAGCTTTAAGTATTGAGAAGTTAGTTAAAATGAAAGATTAGCTTATGAAGAACAACTTAGAATTCAAGAATTTGAGAGAGAAATGAAAAAATGAGCAAGTACAAATGAAGAAGATGGGTGTGTATATATAGGGTAAGTTGAATGGGTCTTTCATAAAGGGTGTTTCATGAAAATGGGTTGGTTATAGACCCAAGAAAGCACAAACTACAAATGGGTCTTTCAAGTCTCTATTTTGGTAGTTTTAGTCCATGGAGTTCGTTTTGAGCGTTTTCGTTAAGAACCGAAAAGCGTGTTTTTTTTTATCCAACAACTATAAAACAAATATTTAACATTTAATTCATCATTTTGATAATATCGAAAGGTTCGGGATACAAAATGGGTCGGGTTTACATTAAGAATACAAGTATAAAATAACCCGAAATTGACAAATGTCACATTACGTCACGAAGTTATTATGGCATGCTTGATATTCGATGATTAAGGATTAGATTCCATCCTCTAATTTGGCTATATAGGGGTACCATCATACTGTTTGTATAGGATTTATTACGTGTCTATCAAGCGTACGGAAAACTTAAGTTGAATTATTTCTGTTAAACCTACCATGTTAAGTTCTTAACTTAAATTCATTTTATTATGAAAAACACACGCACACATGTTGGAGGCTCCCGTTATCTCAATTGTTGTGTCATCCTCATCCTCAACGACCCCTACGTTGTATCCATCATAGGCGACCCCCTTTGCAGATTTTGTTATTAAATCACCTTGGTTTTATAGTGATATAGTTGGCAAACATCTAAAACATAAAAATAAATTGCATTAAATGCTTGGTGCAACTTATTCAGTTTATTCTCTTATTAAAATTAAAAACCTATCATGTTTCAGCTACACATCATCGAAACAATTAGTGTGAACTCCTTAGTAGGAGTAAGTGGTACTTGACTGCCCACCAAGGAAGTGGCAACTGAGCCCGAACTCCTTAATTAGTAGGAGTACGTGGTACTTCACTACTCACTAAGTGGGTGCTAACCGAGCATCAGTAACCACCCACGAGAAGTGACAACCGGCTCGCGACAATACGAATGTGTGAAAGGACAAATACGACATCAAAGCGTCACACTACTTCCATTACAATTGCCCTTACCCGTCCATTACAATTGCCCTTACCCATGCCAGACGGACATTAACAAGTTAGGATACTAGTTTCTTGTGAGGCTCCCTTTTATATGCTATTTTAAAATTTGCGACATCAAAGCGCCACATTAAGTTTACGACATCAAAGTGCCAAATTATGCCCGTTACCCACGCCCGTCAAACGCCCATTACCAGGCTTGACAGACGACACGAATTAGGATACTTAATAATTTCTTGTGTGAGGATCCCTTTTATATGCTATTTTTATTTTAAAGTTTGTTTCAAAGTAAATCCCTCAATAATTTCCAGACCTACAAAGTAAATCCCTCGCTCACACCAATAAATTATCTATCTAGCTTTCACAACTTCGAATATCGGTGGCTCTTTCACGTCTGTAATGAATATAGAACGTTTAGTCCGTCAGATCACAGGTATAAATATCCTATTTATTTTAAACACATACCATTATATAATAAGTTTCCCCTAGCAGTCCATTATTAATTATTTGCTACTACAACAAATCTACATGAAGCCTACTACGTATGCAAGTCGAGCCTCACATAAACCACCATTAGCTCACGAGTACTCAGTATGTGTCTTGATCTGAGTGCTTTCAACGTCTACTTCAAAACACTTCTTGTGTTGTCTCCAGTAATCAGCCATTGGGTTTATCCACTCCGGCTCTGGATCTCCATTCTCGACTTCATGAGATCGTCCTTCAATATCTTGTAGTTATCGTCTCTCTTCTTCACCAACTCCGGCTTCACAACACCATCACCCTCAGCTTGCGGGGACACCATTAACGATGGTAGCCCCAATGAAAGCTTGTCGCCTCTATCGGTTTGCCATGTGCACCAAAACTTGCCGTAAGTTTTGGCTAGGTTCGTTAGCTCCGGCATGATAATCATATCCGGCATTCGCGGGTGTACCCAAAGACCAGACTTCACCTTAAAACAACAAATTAGCGTAATGTAATAATTACTCGATCTAGAGAATTTATTATTATATTTTGTTGTAGCATAATAATAATTATAATAATTAATTAATTACGCTACAAAAAAATAACTAGCGTAATAAAATCACTCTATTGGCCCACCACTTCATTGTAAATCGTTTGGTTGTTTTTTAATGATATATAAGTCGAGTTGGTATTCTTAAAAAAAATGGCATAGTTATTAATGTTCATGTACTTGCAAAAATGCCACCGCACAAATTTCTTTCTGCAGTTTGCACGAGTACACGCACGTTTTGTACAATAAGAATCCTTTGTATATTTTGTATAACACATTAATTTAATTTTTACATTAACTTTCCTAACATATATAATATATTACCTCGTAGTAGAGGCGGCAAATGGGTTGGGTTGGGTTAAAACGGGTCATGGGTCGGAACGGGTTAGGGTTGAAACGGGTTAGGGTCGAAACGGGTCACTTAAAAAAAGGGTTGTTTTGGTTCGGGTCGGAACGGGTTAGGGTCAACAGGTTCGGGTTATAACGGGTCAAGGTTGGAACGGGTCAAAACGCGTTTAAGCGATTTTTCAGTTCGTTTCAGCGCGTAACAGCTCGTTTAAGCGATTTTTCAGTTCGTTTCAGCACATAACAGCTCGCTTAAGCGATTTTTCAGTTCCTTTCAGCGCGTAACAGCTCGCTTAAGCGATTTTTCAGTTCGTTTCAGCGCGTAACAGCTCGTTTAAGCGATTTTTCAGTTCGTTTCAGCGTGTAACAGCTCGTTTAAACGATTTTTCAGTTCGTTTCAGCGCGTAACAGCTCGTTTAAGCGATTTTTCAGTTCGTTTCAGCGCGTAACAGCTCGTTTAAGCGATTTTTCAGTTCGTTTCATCGAGTAACAGCTCGTTTAAGCGATTTTAAAGTTCGTTTCAGCGTTTAACAGCTCGTTTAAGCGATTTTTCAGTTCGTTTCAGCGCGTAACAGCTCGTTTAAGCGATTTTTCAGCTTGTTTCAGCGCTTAACAGCTTGTTTAAGCGATTTTTCAGTTCGTTTCATCGCGTAACAGCTCGTTTAAGCGATTTTTCAGTTCGTTTCAGCGCATAACAGCTCGTTTAAGCGATTTTTCAGTTCGTTTCAGCGCGTAACAGCTCGTTTAAGCGATTTTTCAGTTCGTTTCATCACGTAACAGCTCGTTTAAGCGATTTTTCAGTTCGTTTCATCGCGTAACAGCTCGTTTATGCGATTTTTCAGTTCGTTTCAGCACGTAACAGCTCGTTTAAGCAATTTTTCAGTTCGTTTCAGCACGTAACAGCTTGTTTAAGCAATTTTTCAGTTCCTTTCAACACGTAACAGCTTGTTTAAGCGATTTTTCAGTTCCTTTCAGCACGTAACAGCCTGTTTAAGCGATTTTTCAGTTCATTTCAGCATGTAACAGCCTGTTTAAGCGATTTTTCAGCTCATTTCAGCACGTAACAGCTCGTTTAAGCGATTTTTCAGCTTGTTTCAGCACTTAACTGCTTGCTTTAGCGATTTTTCAGTTCCTTTCATCACTTAACAGCTTGTTTCAGCATGTTTTTGTTTCGTTGTTGTCGACATTTCAGTTTCGGTTAATTTGTCGATTTTTTTTTAACGAGGACAACGGACGAAACGTTTTAGTTTTTTTACATTTTTTATTTTTGTTTTATTTTTTGAGTTATGATTTTTTTATTAATTGTTTTGAATATTTTTTGATGATTTCTATTAAGATCAAAATCCCTCAAAAAAAAATTCAAAAAAAACAAATAAAAAATCATAACTCAAAATATAAACAAATAACGAAAAAAGTAAAAAACCAAAATATTTTCACCGTTAACCTCATTCATCAAAAAAAAAAAAAAAAAAAAAAACTCGACAAATTAACCGAAACCGAAATGTCGACGAAAACGAATCAAAAACCTTAATCGACCCGTCTAGTGCGAAAACTCGAAAGAAACCGAAACCCAACCCGTCCAGTGCTAAAACTCGTGTCGGCACGAAAGCTGATCCGAGCCGAAACCTAAACCGATATCGTTCCAATCTAAAACCCATTTTAACCCGAACATGTCACTTTTCCTTAATACACTAACCCACATCGACCCATGTAGTTAAATTTGTCAACCCATTTTGACCCAAAAATAAGAATGTGGAATTTCAAGTGACCCATTTTGACCCATTTATTTAAAACCTATGACCCAATTCAACCCATTTGAATTTTAAAACAACCCAAATTGACTCATTTGAAATGGTTTGGGTCAAGGTTGCCACCCCTACCTCGTAGGCATGAGAGTGCCATAGTTTTTGTTCCTCAGGTGGCAGTTTTTCAAATATATCATCAGAAACTATATATTCTACCCCTAAAAAATCAAACAATCAAATTATATCAAACCTCACTTAATTATTACAAAACCAAATGATCAAAATAATATTATATACCAATAAGATTTCCGCTAGAGTTATCATAAACCGTTGCTTGCAGGAAGTCCTGGTTAACTCGTGTAATAAAATGATGCGTCTCGATTTGTCGACTCATATCATGACTATACAAAGCAAAAGTACAAGCATGCTGGCTCATGTGGCTGATGGGTTTGAAGGATTTCAACATCTGAGCACCTTTGTCTAGAATTTGTTGTCCCATTGATAACGGTTTGGCGGCCATCGGTTCACCGTTCTTTTCGGCTCCGGCTCCGTTCTGGTTATTAGTTGAAGACATCGTCGGCCGTCACCGAGGAATTAAAGTTCCAATTGTGGTTTGATTGTGATCAAGAAATAGGAAGAAGTTAAGAGAGGTGGCGAGTGATGGTGTGACAAGGGGTGCCACGTGTTGGAGATTTTTGTACACGTGTGATTGTGTTGTCTTGTTAATACTAAATCAAGTCAGTTTAAGTGCACAGGAAGATCTTTATTTTATAATATTCTAATTTTTTTAAATAAGTTATATTTTAAATAGGTCCTTATTTTACCAGGGTCCAAGCTCTAGCTTTACCCATCATAACTGTTTAAGACGAGCCTAGTTATGTAAATTCTATGTGTATCGTCATGCTTGTTTGTTTGTATTTACAGTTGTTTGTATTTTGTTTTTATTTTTATTTTCACTCTAATCCCGTATTTCTGTAGTTGTAGACATGTATAGACAAGCTTATACATATATAAATGCTTCAGTCCAATCTCAGCTTTTCTAACTCATCAATTCAACTCAGGGAGTATTTTAACCACACACACATTAGCATTGCGAAATGAGTGCATATAATGCATACTTCTTAATTGCCAAACACCAATTGGTAAAGATCTTAGTCTTCATAGTTTGATGATTGATTCTTGATCTCAAATTAAGGATTTTTTAGCATTCATAATCTTAATTCAACTTGTTAATCAAACATATATATGAGGCTTGTTGAGTACAATTATGAAGTTAAACGTCTTCAAACGGATACATGAGGTTCATAGAACTCAAATAAGAAGGTGAAATATAACTAACACATGCCATGCTTAGCCTATCCAAACTAGAATTTAACACATTATTCACATAAAGATAGGCAACCAAGTCTACCACACAAGCGAAACCACCCAAATACGTTAATTCTATACATGAACGACGAAATCAGGTAAATACAAACACGCTTCTCCTTCTATCTATTAATTTAGACGATTAGTGTTTATCTTACTACCAGTCCTACCGCAATGATGTAATAATATATTTGCTAGCTTATACTTTGTTTTGAATAATAATATAGAAAAATTGCAACAGTCTAAAGTGTATGTTGCTGACCAAGTAGGAAGTCAGAAGTTGTAACAAGTAAAGAGCTAAATGATCCAAGCTGCAAGTCACTAGAACAATTTGTTGACCAATAAATCACTTGCATCGTCTATAAACATGTCATATTTTATAAAACACTTCTACAATATCAATCTACCAGACTAATTTTCCGCAGTAATTGCCTCAAATATTAATAAAGAGAAAGCACAACAAAATTCCATTTCAAGGAAACATGTCAATTTACACCAAAGCCATGAAACTCACTCACTCATAACTCTGTCTTGCTGCTGCTACTGCGCTATACTGTGACGAAACATCTTTTAGTATCTGAATCACACCCTTCAAATCACTGCTACCCAATTCAAGTAGATCCTGCAGCAACCCGCCATCCACAATTTCTGTACGTACCATCTCAACTGCATCCTTCAACGGACCCTACATTCACATCACAAAAAAATTGAATCCAAAATCATATATGCTTCCAACATTCACTTTCTTCTAAGCGAAATTGGAATCTAGTTTACGTGGCATTAAGACCGAAAGTTGAAAATTAAGATTTAAAACACTGAGATATCGGTGATATATCGGTACCGATACTCTGACCGATATTTTGACGGATATTTCACATGTAGATCGACAACCGAGATTAACTGCATAGCATTGGAACCAAAAAAATGATAATAATATTGCTATCATGAAACAATGGAAGATAATAATACGTAATGAATCTTACCGGTTGACTGAAAACTTTAAGCAACCGATTCAACAACGATTTTGACACCGTAAGCACAGAACCATAATTCCTACGCACCCAGTCAACCCGATCCACCTCCGATTCCAAGCGAGTCAACTCAGTCAAACCCCTCATCAACTCGTTCATATCGGAAACAGCACCCATCATTTCAACCGACGCCGTTCTAACATCTCTCCACACGTAGTTTTTTAAGTAGTCCCATCCAACAGACTGTTGAGTTTTAACAAGATTATCAAAGTCATAAAAGTCCAATTGTATGAAAAACGCAGCGGATAAAAGATTTAAATCTTGTTAGTTTATAGTGTATAAAACCAATTTTATACATGTAAAACCCAAAATCGGATCCAGATACGAAATACATACTATCTAATACATGCATGTCACTATAAGTCCATGCATGTCATAACTACCTTTCAAGTAGCAAAACCGGGTGAAGAAGGAGATGACGGAAGGGCAAGAACTCCAACGGAGAAGCTCCTCAAGCTTGTATACCCCAAGCTCCAACAACACACCTTTAGCTAGGATTTTAGCACTTGAAAAACACCTCCTTGTTCTTCTTCTCCTTTGGCCGAAATTGGGAGAGAAAGGAGAAGAGTGAGAGTGTTTTTGATACTTGCAAAAATGTGATAATAAAAATGAAAGAGGGATTTGGTGGTCATTCAAAATGCACCACTCCATGGACCAATTGCCTTCTTTGCATGCACCCACTAAGGGAAAAATAATAATATAAAATGAAAGGAGAAAAAAGGGGGGGGGGGCACCCTCTTCCTTTATTATTATTATATATTTTTTTATTTTTTTTATATCATAAAACTCAATTGTGTTATTTCCAAAAATAAACATAACACAATATAGGTAACATGCTTGGTAGCCATTTTCACATATTGTTATTTAACCATCTTAAATAACACTATGAAATCCTCTCTCTCTCAAAATATAAATCATCCATATGATTTATTCATTTCACAAGTATATTGTATTTAGAAACCCTTTCCAAATAACATAAGTGTCTATATTTATTTACTTATGATCATATCATATATAAACAAATATAATCGGTGTTTGTCTAGCTTGTTATTGGGTATGACCCGACTTGGATCATGACGTACTAGCCACATCAATAATAATATGTGTCTTGGGCATAACGAGTCCAACAATCTCCCACTTGCACAAGATATATAGAAGATTGATGCAAGTAGCAAATACCGCCTAACTACGGTTTACTACCCCTAATACGCATGACAAAGTGTGTAAGGCCCCGAACCCGGTGACCCTACTTTAGCGTCGGATTTACTCATAAACACAGTTCTTCAAATCAGAGTTTATTAAAACTTTTCGCGGAATATAAAACGTCAATCATTTGTTACAAAACATTAAATCTTTTCCTTGATACCATAACACCAAAACTTTATATTTAAAACATCTTTACTTCTTTCTTCAGATGCCAGCCGTTCAATCCATGCCATGTGCCATCCTCATGCTAACTCTATAATCAGCTCACCTGCGTGCATACTAAAAGTCAGCTACGCTGAGTGAGTTCTAGTTAATCACATAATCATACAATACATTCTTGCATTTCATACTTTTATTCTTTCATACTT
The DNA here is from genome assembly GCF_021521415.1 of Bidens hawaiensis. NCBI lineage: Eukaryota > Viridiplantae > Streptophyta > Magnoliopsida > Asterales > Asteraceae > Bidens > Bidens hawaiensis. Next base: position 1,625,516 of record NW_027491236.1, read on the forward strand.
CTATACATTCATATATTCATACGTTTTAAAGAGCCTTTCGCCCTATAACCTCACAGATATTATAAGGGTCTGGTCCCTAACATCACAGATATTATAAGGGTCTGGTCCCTAACATCACAGATATTATAAGGGTCTGGTCCCTAACATCACAGATATTATAAGGGTCTGGTCCCTAACATCACAGATATTATAAGGGTCTGGTCCCTAACGTCACAGATATTATAAGGGTCTGGTCCCTAACGTCACAGATATTATAAGGGTCTGGTCCCTAACGTCACAGATATTATAAGGGTCTGGTCCCTAACGTCACAGATATTATAAGGGTCTGGTCCCTAACATCACAGATATTATAAGGGTCTGGTCCCTAACGTCACAGATATTATAAGGGTCTGGTCCCTAACATCACAGATATTATAAGGGTCTGGTCCCTAACGTCACAGATATTATAAGGGTCTGGTCCCTAATTTTCGAATATTAGAAGGGTTCGATTCCCTCTTCGTCACCATACAACCATACATCATACCTCGAGTATTAGTAGGGCTCGGTACCCTTTTCGTAACCATACATTATCATTTCTTTCTTCTATTATCTCTATCATGTTCATACACATAAACATACATATCATACTTACCTTACACATAGTGTTACAACCTGACAGTACGTGCAATATCCGAAGATCGTTCACGTACCATCAAGCAATCACTCCTATATATCATATCATTCACATAAGGCATACACTTATCTCTTAGGATAAGCGTATTAACAAACATATCGAGTATGCACACAGCCCCGAAAACATAACACATAAATGGGGCTAGAAACTCACCTGAACTCTGCTTCTGTTTCTGATAGCTGTAAATCCCTTCTCTTAACTGGGCTCGGCTGACTGAACAAGTTACACGTATCAATTAACTATCACCTCTCATAACGTATTTCTATCTTTATATGACCCACAACGAACGGGGGTCCGGGGGCAGCGCCCCTGGCAGCGGGGTCTAGGGGCGGCAGCCCCTAGCAGGGTCCAAGGGGCAGAGCCCCTGGCTGGGGTCGAGCTGCCAGGTCAGCTTGGAAAAATTTTATTTCCATTAACTGTCTTAACACATTTCCCATTAGGTTTTTAATTTATTTTCTAAACGAACTTCACTTCAGGCGAAGTTAAACCTTAGGCGAACTTGGCTTCAGGCGAAGTTAACCCTCGGGCGAACTTGGCTTCAGGCGAAGTTAAACCTTAGGCGAACTTGGCTTCAGGCGAAGTTAAACCTTAGGCGAACTTGGCTTCAGGCGAAGTTAAACCTTAGGCGAACTTGGCTTCAGGCGAAGTTATCCTTAGGCGAACTTGGCTTCAGGCGAAGTTAAACCTTAGGCGAACTTGGCTTCAGGCGAAGTTATCCTTAGGCGAACTTGACCGTAGGCGAAGTTAAACCTTAGGCGAACTTGGCTTCAGGCGAAGTTATCCTTAGGCGAACTTACGCTTGAAGGCGAAGTTACGCTTGAAGGCGAAGTTCATCAGGCGAACTTAATCTTGCAGGCGAAGTTATCGCGCTGCAGATCTGTTTGCCCATAACTCCTTCGTTTCTTAGCCAAATAACTCGATTTTGGTACCCACGGAATCGTATGATCAGCGCCTACAAACCCCAACCATCAAATCGGCCTAAAATCGACGTTTTAGGGGTCCGATTTGGGCAGTAAGGTTTCGGGTCCGGTTAACCCGTCAAATCCTAACCATTTTCAGTAATATTAGCTTTGCGGGATTAGTTCTTACCTTACCAACTCAGATCTATCAACAATTCTCGGGTCTCGGCTTCGAATCTTGATCGGTTAGAATGTGTGTGTTTTGAGTGTGTATGGAGTGTGTGTTGGGGAGTTGGTGAGAAATGAGATATTTTGGGATTTTGGGGGTATTTATATCCCTAAAATCCCATTCTCATTTAACCCATCTCAATTAACCCAGGTCCACAACCCACATCCATTACCCAACACTAGCCCGACCCATACCAACTCCTATTATATTATTTATTTCCTGATAACCCGAGTAAACTTTCCATCTATTAATAAGTAATATAACTAATATTACCTTAGAAATTTCGGGATGTTACAAAGTGTCATTCAATAACATCATCCCCTTCAAGTCCCTTACTTGAATGATTTAGGTACATCTGTCCTTTATCCTTTTGCCACAGATGTCATGTCAAATCCAGAGACACAGAGTGATCATTCTCTGTTGATTTAACTTTCAGGCCTTAGACATCTCACTCTCAACGAATAAGAGGGACAAATCCCCTCTTGACTACATGCGTCTCTCACAATCACCTTGTACCAGACCTGATCTTAGCCTTGTGTACTGTCATGTTTCAGAACAGCTAAGAACTAAGTCAAAGTATAATACTTGGTGAATATCAAGACCCAATATGTATCTCGGGTCGGTGGATACTATGATATTCGCATTTACTCAAATTTACTTATGATCAATCACAAGGATTCCATGTAGTAATATTTGAGAGCGGGTCAGTCCAATATTTATAACCCATAAATATCTATGAATCTTGGCAGCAACCCTTGCTCTATATTCATATCCCATGAATATCCACCAATCCTAGTTCATAATAGTCTTACATTCATATTTGTTCCCACAAATATGAACGACTACGGACATTTAGAATAATTAACTTATTCATGGATTTAAACATGCTAAAATGGAACATAACTCAAAATATCATAATCATTAACCATAATCATATGATGAGTCAAATTACAATTGTTCCGATATCCAAATACAAGATTCGATCATATCCAATCACTAGAATATCGAAGTCCTAAGGCACAAGTGTGACCTTCATGCTTTGGCCTTTCAAGGAGCTTCGTGAGTGGATCCACAATGTTTTGATCGGTGTGAACTTTGCGAATACATATCTTTCCTTTCTCAACTTCATCCCTTATGTAGTTGAACCTCCGCTCAATGTGCCTCGTCTTTTGATGAGCACGAGGTTCCTTGATTTGAGCAATCGCACCCTCGTTGTCACAAAAGATTTCTAGAGGGTCCTGAATGGTACGGACCACCCCTAGGTCGGCAATGAACTTCCTAATCCACGCAGCTTCTTGAGCTGCCAATGAGGCGGCGATGTATTCCGATTCTGTGGTGGACAAAGCTATCACATCTTGTTTTGAGCTCTTCCAAGAGATTGCCCCACCATTCATAACGAACACATATCCCGATTGTGATCGAGAATCATCTCGATCGGTTTGGAAACTCGCATCCGTGTAACCCTTTACAACGAGTTCCTCCTCACCCGAACCATATATTAGAAACATGTCCTTAGTCCTTCTAAGGTATTTCAATATACTCTTGACCGCCATCCAATGGTTACTTCCCGGATTATGTTGGAATCTACTTGTCATGCTTAAAGCGCATGACACATCCGGTCTAGTGCATACCATTGCATACATGATGGATCCAATAGCCGATGCGTATGGGATCCCATTCATTTTATCTTGCTCTTCCTTTGAGCTTGGACATTGAGACGCACTCAATATCGTTCCTCTTTGAATAGGTACCAAGCCTCTCTTAGAGTTATCCATCTTGAACCTATTCAAGATTTTGTCAATGTATGCACTTTGGTTTAAACCTATCAACCTCCTTGATCTATCCCTATAGATCTTTATTCCCAAAATATAGGCGGCTTCACCAAGATCTTTGATGGAAAAGCAACTTCCAAGCCATGCTTTTACACCTTCCATGGTTGGAATGTCATTCCCAAATAGTAGTATGTCATCAACATACAACACTAAGAAGGTAATGATGCTCCCACTAGCTTTCTTATACACACAAGCTTCATCACCATTTTTGATGAATCCAAATTTCTTAACTTCTTCATCAAATAGGTGATTCCAACTTCTAGATGCTTGTTTCAATCCATAGATTGATTTCTTTAACTTGCACACTTTGTTAGGATGTTGTGGATCGACAAAACCCTCGGGTTGAACCATATAGACATCTTCCTCAAGATGTCCATTTAGAAAAGCGGTTTTGACATCCATTTGCCATATCTCATAGTCATAATGTGCGGCTATGGCAAACAATATCCTAATAGACTTTAGCATTGCTACGGGAGAAAAAGTTTTATCATAGTCAACCCTTGAGTTTGAGTGAAACCTTTTGCTACAAGTCTTGCTTTATAAGTATCCAAGTTTCCATGCATATCGGTTTTCTTCTTAAAGACCCACTTACTTCCAACCGGTTTGGAATTAAGAGGTGGTACAACCAAATCCCATACTTGGTTGTCATGCATGGATTGCATCACAACGTTCATGGCTTCAAGCCATTTGTCACAATCGAATTGTGACATTGCATCACGGTATGTGGTGGGTTCATCCGAATCTGCCACATAGCATCCATCCATGAAAAATCCATATCTTTTGGGTGGATAACTAATTCTACCGGATTTGCGAACGTTTTGTGTGTTTTGATCAACCATTTGATCATTCTCAACAACCTCTTGATGATTGCTAGTATCAACCAAACGTGTATCGGCTTGTGGTTCTCGATCCTCCTCGAGTTCCACCGTTCTACTAGTACCTTCCATAAGGAACTTAGTTTCCAAGAACTCGGCCTTTCGAGCAACGAACACCTTTTGTTCGGTTGGGTTGTAGAAATAATATCCCATAGAATCTTTGGGATATCCTACAAAGATACACTTAGTGGATCGACTTTCAAGTTTGTTTTGGGTGTTGTTCTTGACATAAGCCTCGCAACCCATACCTTTAAATATGATAATGATGGAGCCCTTCCATTCCATATTTCAAAAGGTGTCTTTTCCACTTTCTTGGTTGGGGCCATATTTAGAATACGGGCTGCGGAGAGCAAAGCAAAACCCTAAAATGACAGAGGCGATGTGCTTCTAGCCATCATAGATCGAACCATATCCAATAGAGTTCGATTCCTCCTTTCAGATACACCATTGTGTTGTGGTGTTCCGGGTGGAGTAAGTTGTGAGATGATCCCACAACTCCTAAGATGATCTTGGAAAGCATCACTTAGGTATTCTCCTCCTCTATCCGAACGAAGTACTTTGATGGTTTTATCGAGTTGATTTTGTACTTCATTTTGGAAGTTTTTGAACATTTCAAAAGCTTCATCTTTGTGTCTTAACAAGTACACATACCCATAACGACTATAATCATCGATAAAGGTAATGAAGTATCTTTCACCATTCCTTGTCATTGCATTAAAGGGACCACATACATCCGTATGTATGATACCCAATAAGTCTTTTGCCCCTTCGTTTGTCCCACTAAAGGGGTCCTCGGTCATCTTTCCTAATATACAAGACTCGCATTTATCAAATGAATCACCTTCACTTGATTCCAAAAGACCATTCTTTTGAAGTGTATGTATGCGATCTTTGTTTATATGACCAAGGCGACAATGCCAAAGATAAGTTTTACTCAAATCCATTTTGAGTCTTTTAGTGCTTGATTGGTATAATATGTTATCATAAGATGTGTTATTATGAACCAATTCATAAATGCCATTAGATGGCATTGCTTTAAAATAAAATACATCATTCATGAAAACATAAATACAATCATCCATGAAATTGAAATCATAACCATATTGTCTTAACAAGGAAATGGAGATAATATTCCTAGTCAAACTAGGAGCATACAAAACATTATTTAAAATTACTTCCAAACCATTTGGAAGCTTCAAAATGTAGTCCCCTCGGGCTTCGACAACAACCTTTGCTCCGTTGCTCATGAAGAGACTAATATCTCCCTTCTTGAATCCTTCATTTCCTTTGAACCCCTGCAACAAATTGCAAATATGAGTTCCACATCCGGTATCCAATACCCATGTGTTAGAGGAAATAATATTAAGATCAACATGAATCATGAAAGTTTTTGTACCCGAGGTTTGCCCCGCATCCCTCTTAGCTTTCAACTCTTTTAGATAGGTTGGACAATTCCTCATCCAATGCCCTATCTCCCCACATCCAAAGCACGGATCCTCCGCGCAAACCTTTGGCTTCTTTTCTTTCGGTTTGGGTGGTCCCGCTTTCGCCTTTCCCTTGAACTTAGCCATGACTTGTCCCTTACCTTTGGCAACCTTTGCCTTAGGTTCCGGGTGGTGCCTCTTCCTATTACCCCCTTCATTGATTGCTAGAACGGGAAAAACCTTTTTACCCATTCCCATCTCGGCCGTCTTGAGCATTGCGTGAAGTTCACCAATGCTCTTGTCCCACCCATTCATGTTATAATTCATAACAAATGTCTCAAACTTTTTAGTTAAGCCATTTAGGATCAAATCCGTGGCTAACTCTTTAGAGACGGGACAATTAAGGCGCTCGAGACGATCAATGTGGCTTTTCATCTTAAGCACATAGGAGGAAACAGATTGGGTTTCTTCCATACGACACGCATGAAGCGCTTGAACCGTTTCGAAGCGCTCCACCCTAGCTTGTGTAAGGAACATTTCCTTAAGTTGGGTGATCATGTCGTATGCCCCATGAAGTTCAAAATCCTTTTGAATTTCGGGAATCATAGTTCCCAACATGAGGCAAGAAACTTGCACCGAATCCTCATTGTGCTTTACCCAATTGTTATAGTTTTCGGCATCGTCAACACTAGGTTCATCGGGAATAGGTTCGTCGATTACATAGTATTTCTTTTCTTGCTTGAGAACGATTCTCAAGTTACGATACCAATCCATAAAGTTGGTATAGTTTAGACGATCCTTATCGAGAATATATCTTAGTGATAGGTTATTTACGGGTGGAATAATAACGTTAGGTGGATTGTTGATTGCGGCCATCTACAAACATAACAAAGCTCAATTTTAGTATTTTCGATATCAATTATTTTAATCTTTAATACCCTTTATGTCTCCAAGACAATTAATGATTAAAATCTAGAACCCAACGTTACATTCAAATAGTAGTTAGGTGACCTTTATCCTACTATTTAAATTAACAAGGTAGTCAATGCTTGACGATTGCAACCGTTTGCAACTTCTAGTTTTATGGGATCGGTTAAACATCTTATGTTTAGTTGGCATGTTTAATCCCATCAACACCATTGTATACCATGCTTCGGTGACCCTATTCACATGGTTTCCAATTTAAGTTGTCATACTCATACACACGTGTGAGTTTACACATACAAGTGCTTAGGTGACCTTTATCCCACAAATATGGTAAACCCACCTCAAACTCACAAGTTTCCTCCAACATGGTTAGGTGACCTTTATGCCATATTGAGTTCCCAAGTGATTCGAGTGTTGTATAAAAGGATGGTGTTCGACTTATTTTTCTTTTTTTTAAAAGGGTTTTTTTTTCGTTTTCTAAATTCTAGATTGGAAAACAATTAATGTACCTTCCATTTGCATGCATTCAAATGTATGGTACTTAGTTGAAAAATCGATTTTCAAAGTTCCTATTAATAAACCCATTTTATTATGAAATCACTAGCCTTTAATAAAACCAATTTTATTGCCCAACGATTTCTAAGGAACTAATTTTATGCAAGTTGTTGATTTTAAATTGTTAGCAATCCATATTGTAATAGCACAAACAAAAGTAAATCAACCAAACAAGCATACATTAAACAATCACATGTTCATAACCATAGCCTCCTATTATTGACTACACTTGTTGACCGAAGACAAGTGTGCCAAAAAGTCTCTCCTAAGGGACCCATAAGAACATGAACTTGTGTCGGTGAACTCCCACTTGATCCCGCATCCAAATGCTCCAAGTGTTCACTTCGTGTTGTGGTCTCCATCTATTACTTGGGTTTCCTTCCTTGCATCTTATTTTACAAAATATATCCTAATACATTTTTCTAGTAAAAGAAATACATCTAACCTATTTATTATTACAAACCAAATGAATGAATGAATAAATAGATTACAAAACCCAAATAATATTACAACCATATCGAATAAATTATCAACCACAACACAATCATACAACCAAACACAAGGCCATGGCTAGGTTATGAACATCTATTACACATCCAAATATGTAATAATCCAAGACCAAAAAATGGTTCCCCTTTCCCTCAAAACTTTCGGCCCAACCTTAACCAAACCGAAAGTTTCGGGTTTTGTCCAAACAAAGTAAACAATCATCCAAATGACCTAGTTTTTTTTTCAAGATTACCACATGCATGTAAAGTATAACCTTAAAAAACCATGGGGAAACCAAAACCCCAAAAACTTTCGGCCATGTGGTAAAACTCACCATAAACCCGAAAATTTTTGGATCTAATGAAGCACGCATTCGTATAAGCGGCTCTTGATGCCATTGTTGAGTTTTAACAAGATTATCAAAGTCATAAAAGTCCAATTGTATGAAAAACGCAGCGGATAAAAGATTTAAATCTTGTTTGTTTATAGTGTATAAAACCAATTTTATACATGTAAAACCCAAAATCGGATCCAGATACGAAATACATACTATCTAATACATGCATGTCACTATAAGTCCATGCATGTCATAACTACCTTTCAAGTAGCAAAACCGGGTGAAGAAGGAGATGACGGAAGGGCAAGAACTCCAACGGAGAAGCTCCTCAAGCTTGTATACCCCAAGCTCCAACAACACACCTTTAGCTAGGATTTTAGCACTTGAAAAACACCTCCTTGTTCTTCTTCTCCTTTGGCCGAAATTGGGAGAGAAAGGAGAAGAGTGAGAGTGTTTTTGATACTTGCAAAAATGTGATAATAAAAATGAAAGAGGGATTTGGTGGTCATTCAAAATGCACCACTCCATGGACCAATTGCCTTCTTTGCATGCACCCACTAAGGGAAAAATAATAATATAAAATGAAATGAGAAAAGGGGGGGGGGGGGGGCGGCCACCCTCTTCCTTTATTATTATTATATATATTTTTTATTTTTTTTATATCATAAAACTCAATTGTGTTATTTCCAAAAATAAACATAACACAATATAGGTAACATGCTTGGTAGCCATTTTCACATATTGTTATTTAACCATCTTAAATAACACTATGAAATCCTCTCTCTCTCAAAATATAAATCATCCATATGATTTATTCATTTCACAAGTATATTGTATTTAGAAACCCTTTCCAAATAACATAAGTGTCTATATTTATTTACTTATGATCATATCATATATAAATAAATATAATCGGTGTTTGTCTAGCTTGTTATTGGGTATGACCTGACTTGGATCATGACGTACTAGCCACATCAATAATAATATGTGTCTTGGGCATAACGAGTCCAACACAGACCACATGAGCCCGTAGAAGGTGAAGCCTTGGGTGTGTTTGTGGATGTTGTGGGCTATGGTTCTGGCTCTGGCCGCGTTGGAAGAGTCGCCGCGGGAGGCGCGTAGGTTGGAGACGCGGGAGAGGAGAGAGTGGGAGAGATAGAAGAGAGAGTGGAAGGAGGAGGGTGTGGGTATTGGGAGAGAGGAAGTGGGTGGTGGTGCAGTGAGGAGGATGATGATGACGGTGAGAAGTCGGAGGATCACCGGCGGTGAGTTTGGGGTTCCGATCGCCATGGGTGTTAGAATTATACTCTTTTTTAAAACGGCAAAAACTGAAAATCAATATACAAAAAGTTGTTTATTGGATTTTAATAATACCGATTAACTAACATTGTCCGACAATAATCCCTATTCATTTTATCATCACAACCGATCCAAATTTAAAAAAGTTGGCCCAATGGTTCCCCGTTAAAAATGACTTAACGATGTATACTTTTTTTCGAATTTCAAACTAATTTTTTAGGGCTTTTGATTGAAAGGAAGATACGAGTCGATTGATGTAAAACTTCGTTCGAAACGGTGCTCCAAAACGACGAAACAATGCTTCAATTCGGGTGTTTGAACTTACAATTAATAAAAATCAAGTCGTCTGGATCACCGTTTCGAGCTAAGTTTTACATCAATAGACTCGTATCCTCCTTCCGATCAAAAGCCCTAAAACATTAATTTGAAATTCGAAAAAAATTATAACGACGTTAAGTCATTTTTAACGACGGACCATTGGGGGCCATGTTTTTTAAATTTGGGACCGCCGGTGGTGATAAAATGAATAGGGATTATTATCGGCCAATACCAGTCAATAGTGATTATTAAAATCCAATAAACCTATACAAAATACAATTTATTTATTTTTTTTAACGGTTAATTAATGTTTCAAATCGACTATCAGCTAAATTCATCATATCGAGATACACTCGCTTTTCGATACCGAAAAAACTCTCACCTAAAGCCAACGCTAGTGAACACTCGCCCGAAGGCACAACAGTGTAGTGAGATAAAAGTTGTCCGGTTCAAGGATCTAACTACTAAACGACACCAACTCGCTTGGTCCCCAATCATCAGCTTGACGCCGCTAAAACTAAATGTTGGGGGTGGGGGAGAGAGAAAGCGAACCTGGGTTACATGGAACACCAAATCTCTTTCTTACCACTCCACCACCATCTCATTGGCGTTAGAAATGAAAGAATTGCAACAATCTAACCGGGTTTAAATTTGGTTTTATAGTAGTAACATTGTTAAAAACCGGTTCTCAGTTTAGTTCTACATTTAGTTTTTTTGTGAAGGGATGTGATCTTCATGCCCCACCTTTATGGTGACTGTACAGGTCTATATGGCTCGTATAGGGCACGCATGAATGACAAGTGTACGAAGAAGACACACAAAACAGCCATTTCAGGTCCTACACAGCCCGTATAGCCCTATATGAGCTGTATAGACGAAAAATAGTGTGTGTAGATCCATCATGGTATATGAAGATGTTATGCATTTTGTGAAACATGCTCTTTCTATATAGGAATTTAAAACCGTACTTGAAACTAGTTGACAAAATATCTTGCCAACCAACAATTTGAGTTGTGTAAATTTTTATAGTGTACATGGGACTCTTATTTTGAAGTACACAATTGAGTTTTGTTACAATACGAGAAGTCGTTCTTTGCATATATTAAGGGGGTGTTTGAGATTTCTTATTTTATCTCTTTAGGCTAGTTGTTATGGGCGCGGAAGAGGGGGGAGAATGGCGCCATGGAGGGGGGAACACCGTCGGGGGCGCCTTCAAGGCGGGTGCGGAAGGGGGGGGGGGGGGGCGGTGAAGGGGAAGGCGGGCGCGGAAGGATGGTGATGGGGGGGGGGGGCCAACGGTTAAAAAAAATTCCGTTAAAAAACTAATAATAATAACAATTAACATTTCTATATAAATTCAAACATTTTTCTCAATTTTACTCAAACAACTTTCATCTTCATACCAAATTTAACTATCTTCACAACTTTCGTCTTCACACTAAATCATGAATCCTAACCCGAACCCGAACCCAAACCCGAACACGAGCTTAACACCGAACCCAAACCCGAACCCAAACCAAAACCCGTGGGATCCGAGTTGTATGTGGTGGGCTAGTTTGCTCGCAAATAACGTCGACCTTAGCAACCCGTTCTATGCAAACCAACAACGACAGACGATTCGTCCACCCATGCCACCGTTTATCCCCCATATGTTCTTTCGGTCGCCAATGCCGTATACGTCCTCGCAAGAACCACAAACCCAAATACCCGAAATGCAAGTACCCGGAACGCAAGTTCGACGTCCAAAAAGAAGTCATAAAAAAAAGAACCCGGATGAAGTTCGAACAACCGAAAAGGTCGAAAGACAAATGTGGGAAGCGGACGAGGAAATGGCGTTAGCGTTAGCGTGGATCGACTCTTCCGAAGACTCGATTCAAGGTATATTATAAAAATATTTATATGTTTTCCATGTTATATTTTTTTGTTTACTAATACTAAGCTTTTATATGTATCGAAGGTGACGGCAAACATTCGCCGGAGTTTTGGGTACAAATACGCACCAAGTTCTTTGCTTTAATGGGTCGAGGAGAGTATCGCAGGAATGATTCCGTCTACAACAAATGGAAGTCATTACGCACAAAAATAACCGACTTCACGGCCGTTCACACCCGCGTTGTGAACAACAGAAAAAGCGGCATGAGCGATGCCGATGTGTTGGAGGCTTGCTTAAAACAATACAAAGCCCTTTATAATAAAGATTTTAGCATGTTGGAAATTTGGAGACAATGCATAAGCTCGCCAAAGTGGCATATGGTCCCGACATCATCACCACCACGACCGTCCAAACGGTCAAAGACAACGTCTACTTCGGCCAATCAATCGCCGTATCAACCCATGTCCGATGGTCGTTGTCAACTTAATCTAAACGAGTTGGATCCGGAATTAATTTTTGACGAACCGGATGAGTTGCTACGGCCGGTAGGAAGAGATAAAGCCAAGGCGGCGGCTAGAGGTGGAGGATTTTCGTCAAGAACCACATCCTCTAAGAGTTCCGACATGAGCTCGCATCTTGAAAACTTGGAGCTGAGGCTAACCGGGATTGCCAACATTAAAAAACAAAAACAGGAGGGCCTCATGAAAATGCACGAAGGAAGAAAGGCAATGCTTGCGGAATACAAAGCGATGCACCAAGAGCGAAAGCAACAAAAGGAATTCGAGCTCATCACAAAAGATTTTTCGCATCTAGATCCTATGTCGCGGGCGGTGATGAAAAAAAGAAAAGCAAAGATATTGGCCAAATATGCAAATGAGGACAAGGACGACGAATAGTAGTCATATTTTCATTTTTTTATTTGTATGTTTTTTATTTTTATTTTGTATTTTTTTATTATTGTATTATATATTATTGTATTGGTTTTTTTGTTTTATGAAAAAAGAAAAAAGGTTGGGCTTTGAAGCCCCCTTCACCATAGAGAGGCATTATGTCGTGGGGCTTCGATGCCCCCAATGCCCACGTGATGCTGGCGTGACACTATGGAGGGGCTTCGAAGCCCCCCACCATATCATACAGCCTTATAGCTTTTAATTAAGTTAATAAGTTATAAAAGTGTAACTTATTAACTTTTCCCTCTCCCATCAGAAGCAATCCGAAACACCTTATTCTTCTTTAAAAAGTTAATAAGTTATAAGCTAGTAAAAATAAGCAATCCCAAACACCCCCTAAGTGTCAGAATGTTATTGTTGCTTTTGGTTATAACGGTCTATCAAGCTCGATTAGTAAAAACAGCTGAAGTGTTAGCAATGGTTTGGTTATATTTTTCAATGATTTGATGTCTGTTTGTAGTATCGGAAACAACTACAATTGTTTGTCTCAGAGTTTAACCTAAAACTGTCTAAACGAAATCATGAACTCTTAAAAGTAACTAATGATGATTTTACATATTATCAGTCTGATAGCATCAGTCTAATTTCCAGTATCCAAATATTTGTCATATACAGTTGGTGTGTCTTAATTTATTGTTATTATTGCGTCTTCGATTTTATTATCAATATTATGCTAGGAATCAGAAAAAACCAAAACATGAAATGCGAAAAGAATTTGTTAATTATACATGAAGCATAATATCAATGCAAATTTGTAAACTACAAACATATTTACAACTATAGTCTATAGCAATGAGCAGTGTTTGTGTGTGTGTCTGTTTTCCATATTGTTCCTGTTCCTACCATCTGTGAGACTGTGAACTAATCAAACATCTTCAATGAAGACACCCCAAAACACTCACCCTGCAACACCTCAACCGATCACCGAATGGCGTAACAGACCGGTCTTTCAAGCTGCAATTATCTTATTCACCTTCTCGGGAACAGTAGTAGCATGATCAGTGAGCTCACGCCCGCTTGTTTCAAACGGAAACATCAGTACACATACACCTGAGGCAAAAATAACAAACTCAAACAGAAGAACGGCTGCAGTTTGATGACACCCATGTATCAACCCGACCGCCACTAGGGGACATATCATTCCACCAATTCGTCCCACCGAGCTGCCCACACCAACACCTGTTGTTCTCACTGATGTCGGGTATATCTGCAATAACAGATTAAGAAAATATAGTTGACAGTTGAAAGTTTAACTGAATTCACATAGATAGATTTTCAAGTTAAAAGACTTGCCTCTGGGGCGTATATGTAAACAACAGTGAATGTTGTGGTGATGCACACCCGAGCCAAAAATAGAAGAGTGGTTGTGACGGGTTGAGGTTGATGGGATACCAACGGGAGCAAGAAAAGACAGCAGAGGAAGAACATTATTGACATCGAGAGCTTACGACCAAGCTTGTCAATTGTAAAAGCAGATATAATAAGTCCCGGGAACTCTAGAAGTAAATTATAGGTCAGTCATATTCCAAAATGAGAAATATATAATAGCAAATCAGGTTATTATCATAAAAAACCATCAACTTGTAAAAAATACATGAAAAAGTCACTAAACTAAATTTTATATATTGAAGTCGCTAAATTTGTAAAAATGAACATACTTTTGATTTCTTTAATATAATAATTTGTTAACACGCAAATTGATCTAAATTTGATAAAGTGAGATTCAATATTTTCGCAAAATATTATTTGAAAAAAAAAAACTTCAAAAGTGCGTGCATTTTAAAATTTTAATATACAACAACTACTTTATTAACTTATTTACTTTTTCGTGTATTTTTTACAAGTCGAGGGACATTAATATATCAAAATTATGTTGACATATTTTTTCATGAATTTATAAAAGTATAGTGGTTTTTTATGGCATTAGCGCAGCAAGATCTTACAACTTCTTTACACTCGATCTAAAAACAGATAAGGATTTTTAACGGTATAGTTTTCATAACCATGTTTAATTTTTTTTTTATTTATAAAATTAGAAAAATTAAAGAAGAAAAAGATGTTCATGGGTCAACTCAATTCGTTCTGTTGCACATACAGACCAAGACCTGTTTTGACCCATAACCAAACCAATCTAATAACTCCAAAGTTTGAAACATATACCTGCAAAACTAGTGATGAAAATGTCTTTATAGCTAAGCTCCTGATGTTGAGGTTGCAGGTGAGCGGGCACGCAACTGTTTCGACCATTATGCAACTCTGTGGTCAAAAGAACGAGCCCATAATATGAGAACGCGTTCCCAAAAAAGACAACCCATAAAAGCAATGTGGGCTTGATGAGTTCAGGTGAAAACAGCATAGCCATTGTTGAGACATTTGGTTTTATACTATGATCAACCACGGTTTCACCATTGTCGGAGAGTAAATGTGCATCTTCTGCTTCAGATGACTTTTCATTCAACTGGATTTCGTGATCAGAAACAAGAACGCCAGGTGGAAGTGTCTGCCCGTTAATTTTTGCAACTTTTTCCAAGATTCTGAGTGCTTCGGGTGTCCTACCTTTTAAGCATAGGTACCTTGGAGATTCAGGGACTACCCGGTAGAAAATAAGTAGCAGAGACGAAGGGAGCGATGAGAATGCAAGTAGCCATCTCCATCCCAATGTTGGCATCACAAACTAAAATTAAAAATTAAACAGTCTGATAATCAGTTGGGCAAGGAGAAAAAGATGTTTTTGAGGAGATAGCAATGTGCGATATATATATATTATGCACATCTATAAATTAGGAAACCATATAGTGGTAGTGGAAAATAACCATACCCATGCAATGGAGGCTTCAAGAATAGTTCCAATAGTCCAAAAGGCAGAAAACACAACCATCCAAGTGCCTCTGCTTGGAGCGGGAATGAACTCTAAAAACCAAGAGGAGAGTACGGGCCCACCTCCCAGACCAATACCAACTAGGCACCGGAGCATAACTAGACAAATATAGTTAGGAGCTAAAGCACTAAGAAAACCAGCCACACAAGTAACCATTGCAGTTATAAGAAACCCTTTTCTGCAAGATAGTTAAAGACACATATCCAATACAACTCACCTTTTTGTAAATATTATGAAGAAATAACTTGAAGAAACATACCTCCGTCCATGCTTATCTGAGACAACACCCCATGAATAAGCTCCAACCAACATGCCAGCAAAGACCACGCTAGTTATCATGCTCTCTTCATGAGAAGAAAGATTCCATGCGGACTCAAGTGCAGGTCCCACAAAAGAAAGAAGCATCATCTCCATGGCTTCTGAAATCCAGCCCATCCCTGCATACGCAAGCACTAGGATTTGGAATCTTCCAAATCCAACGGCTGCGAGTGCGTCATCCACGGTGTACCTTTGGCTCTCCACTCCCATCTATCCCAACATACATACAATTATATACCAATGCGTTTGTAAAAGAGAGTGAAATTAGTATATGATGAGGAGCTGATACAAGAGTTAGCAGACACTTATATGGACCAGCTTGATCGGGGGAAACTGGACGGAAAGGGCCCAAACTTAAAAAGAACATAACTTGGGTTACAAGTGGAATTACAGGGTCCATTGCCAGTCGAACGGAAAGGTTTCGATGAGCCGGACCTTGTGGCAAACACCATAAGGGGCCTGACACAAATCCCACCATTCGGCAAACCTACCAAACTTAGAGCATCCCTTTATAAGGGCATCATTGTAAACATTTTGAGTATTCATAATTCAATCTATTTCTTCTTATTTGAGAATTATTTCTTTATTCTTATTATCTTGCTTCCGCTCTGCATCAATAATTAACTAAATGATTTGGTTACAATGGAAGGGGAACCCTAAGGAGACCTATTATGGTCATATGGGCCATATACTAACAAACCCTCCTAATAACACACTAATAACTATAATTAACAACGTTCCATATAAGAAGTACCCGTTCCATGTTTACTTCTAACTACTGATTCTGAATTGTAAATAATTAATAAATCACGAATTAAATTACCAATTGTGGGCTTGGGCTCGGGCTCCTTTTTTGGACTAGAGTGGAAGAGAAGCCGGTTCTCATAGTGGAGATCTATTAACCAAAAACATGGGAGCGGTTGGAAAGCCCTGGTCCATCTTGGAATCAAGTTAGAGAATCACTGCATGCTTTAGATATTGGCATGTTGCTTCTAGTTGATCCCATTGAACCATGCAATAATGCCAAATTCAACATTTTAGCATCTAACTTGTAAGACGTCAAAATGACGAAAAGCAATAAACTTTACTATTTTTTTTTTTATCTTTTACTTTGTTTCTAACATAAACCAAAATTTCATCCGTATATCCAACTCCTAGGCGGGATCCAAAGTGCTTGTATTATTAAATATTAATATCACAGTTACAGCAATAAGTGCAAGTGTTTACACAGGTTCTAATTGGTTTTCTTATACAAACTCCTTCAAATCCACTGTTTGCTTCTTAATAAAACTCTGCATCTACACCTCATCATTCTTGCCATATGTATAGCCTAGTAGTCAGTCAAATGTTTCTAACATACAAAACTACTATATGGACCTATTGGGGATACAGATGTGCATAATCATTTTCCATTGCATAGAATAAAGGTCAAAGAAACCCAAAAAATCACAATTAGTAAATCGTATGTACATGAAATGGGTTCCAAATAAACCCTAGTTAGAACGGTTTAAGAATACGCAGATGAAAGGAAGGGTAATCAAACAGAAGGATTGCAGAGAATCGAACCTTGAAGAGCAGGCAGGCAGGCAGGAAGATAGGGGTTGAAATCAAATCAATGTAGGAGAAAATTGATGTTGTCTGCGTTTTGACGATGAGCCTCCATCTATTTCTGGAAGAAAAATAAATTATTACATCTTAATTTATACTTTCATCGTTTGACCAATACCCTTGAGTCTTGACTCGGTGCCAATTCCAAGATATACCCGTCACCCGAAGGCCTGCTGGTTGGCAAATGACATTTTTTTTTCCATGAACGAGACTCGAACGGTCGAACCCACGACTAGAGGTGCACAAACCGGTTTATGATCGGTTTCAGTTACCATGGTACGATAGGTCTCGGTTCGGGTTTTTATCGGTTTCGGTTTGGGTTATGACCGGTTTTTGCTCGATTTCGGTTCGGTTAACCGGTTTAGAACCGGTTTTGGTGGAGAAAATTACAAACCAGTTCCGAACCTACGGTTTCAGTCGGTTTAAAACCGGTTTCTACGTAATCGGTTTCATACCGGTTCGATTTCAGTTCAGTTTCCGGTCATTTCGGTTAACCAGTTTATTTGCTCACATCTACCCACGACATCCGACAAGGAAAACCACGGGCTACCATTGGTCTAATTGGCCTTTGTATAAACATGTGAACATAATTTTAAAAATATGATGTCTATTTATTATTTTTCAACAAATTTTCATCATGGACTCTTAACCTCAGCATCAAAATCATGGGTCTCCTTTTTCATTCACGACGTTGTGATTTTGATGTTCTCTAAGATATATTTTTTCTTAAGTGAGGAAATCGTGGTTGTTGGATTTAACTGAATACACAACAGCATCGATGATTTGTGATAAATGATCCTACTTAAATACTTCTCCCCATTATAATCTAATTCTAACCTTATCTCTATTTGTTAAATCAAATTAAGTAATTCTAAACATTCCAAATAATAATTAATAAAAATAAACTTGTAGCTAACCCCTTTAACTTTCTTTTAACTCGTTTCATGATTAATTTTCAATAGTGACCAACAACAATTTGATCCATGAGTGGCATGTAAGACCAACAACTAGTCAGTGGTAAATTAGTCGTTAATAATAAGTTACCTCTGACGACGAGTAACTTTGATGAGTGATAACAAAGCATCATTCAATTAGCAACTAGCAGTGGTAACTAAGCATCAATGGTGTGTGTCCCTGCTACTTGGCATACGTACATTAACATGTTTACATGTGATTAATTTTACTTGGTGGCACACTAACACATCCCAACATTGATACATACAAACCCAATGGGATTGGTTTGATTAGACCAACGGCTTAGAAGTGTACAAAAAAACCAGTTTGGGACCGGTTCTATGCAAACCAAACCGAACCGGTTTGACAATAAAGCCGTTTTCACCCAAACCGCCGGTTCTGGAACTGGTTCCCCTTATGATTTATCAAACTGGTTTTAAAACCAAACCGGTTTGAGAAAAAAACCGATTGAAACCGGTTCTAAACCGAACCAAACCAAACTGGACCAAGTCAACCTCTGTTGCTCCTAAACCGGTTTCTACATTGAACCGGTTTGGGTCGCTTTGACCAAACGGTTCGGTTTATAACCCCGTTCAGTTTGAAAAAAAAAACGGTTTTCTACAACTCTAGACTTAAGTGCAATTCACTATGATCCGGCCCATACTTAAGTTTTCGGCTCGAGTTTAAGAGAAATAAATAAAATTTAATAAACCAGAAACTGATTAATGTGTAAGAATTTTTGTGTGTGTGAAAGAAAATGTGTGGCTTAAATGATACGTTGGGTGTTGACAATGTAGGCTGGCGTATGTTTTAATTTTTAAAGTTTCAAGCTGTAGCTGACGTTACTAACCAAATAATTAATTTAACAAAATAGGCAAAAACAAAATAATAATAATATACAAGGTAAGAAATAATAATAATAATAATAATAATAATAATAATAGTTAATAGACGGTGCTGGGCTGAGGCTGACCCAGAGGCGTGACATGAGATGACATGACATACACTCTGTTTCGATTCCCATGATTGCATTTGCGTTTGCATATATCTCACATCCCACCAAATCTAACCCCAATTCTCAATTCCAATGGCCTCCAAATCCCCCAATCCCACCACCCGCAAAGACCTTCTTTTAAACCGTTTCGAAATCGGCAAACTCCTCGGCCACGGCAGCTTCGCCAAGGTCTATTTAGCCCGCAACATCAAAACCAACGAGTGGGTCGCCATCAAGGTCATCGACAAGGAGAAGATATTGAAAGGCGGGTTGATCGCACACATCAAGCGCGAGATCTCCATCTTACGCCGCGTACGCCACCCCAACATCGTCCAGCTGTTCGAGGTCATGGCCACCAAGGGCAAAATATTCTTTGTCATGGAATATGTTAAAGGCGGTGAGTTGTTTAATAAAGTTGCCAAAGGAAGGTTAAAAGAAGAAGTCGCTAGAAAATATTTCCAGCAGCTTATTTCCGCTGTTGGCTTTTGTCACGCCCGTGGCGTGTTTCATAGAGACTTAAAGCCTGAAAACATTTTATTAGACGAGGATGGTGATTTAAAAGTGTCCGATTTCGGGTTGAGTGCGATTTCAGAGCAAATTAGAGGCGATGGTTTGTTCCACACGTTTTGTGGGACGCCTGCGTATGTCGCACCCGAAGTATTGGGGCGAAAGGGTTACGAAGCGGCTAAGGTTGATATTTGGTCGTGTGGGGTGATTTTGTTTGTGTTAATGGCGGGTTATTTGCCGTTTAATGATCAGAATATAATGGTGATGTATAAGAAGATTTATCGGGGGGATTTTCGGTGTCCGAGGTGGTTTTCGCCCGAGTTAAGTCGGTTGTTGAGGCGGTTGCTTGATACGGATCCAGATAAGCGGATAACGATACCGGAGATTATGGAAAACAAGTGGTTTAAGAAGGGGTTTAGGCCTGTTAAGTTTTATTTTGATGATGATAAGATGTGTAGTGTGAAAGACTATAATGTCGAAGACGATGGGATTGATTATTCGTCGGATCAGTCTTCATATTCGGAAACCGAGAGTGAGGTTGATAGTAGGAGGAGGTTAGCGAGTTTACCGAGGCCTGCGAGTTTGAACGCGTTTGATTTGATTTCGTTCTCACGAGGGTTTAGTTTATCTGGTTTGTTTGAAGATGGGGTTGAGGAGTCAAGATTTGTGTCACGAGCGCCGATTTCTAGTATTATTTCGAAGCTTGAGGAGATTGCTCAAGTGGTTAAGTTTTCGGTTAGGAAGAAGGATTGCAGGGTTAGTTTGGAAGGGTCCCGAGAGGGGGTCAGAGGTCCGTTAACCATTACAGCCGAGATATTCGAATTAACGCCTAGTTTAAGAGTGGTGGAGGTTAAAAAGAAAGCCGGGGATAAAGGGGAATACGATGATTTTTGTGAAAAGGAACTTAGACCGAGGTTACGTGAGCTTATGCATACGGATCAATCTCAATCGGGTGAATGTGGATCGTCGAATGTAGCTTCTGATACGGAGTGAGTAATGGAAAAGAGTTAAACGGGTATGATTTGATTCGGTTTTGTTATAGTTTGTGATGGTTTTGTTTGTATGATGTTTTGGTGGTGTTTAATGCTCATCTTTAGGCATCTTTTATATGGTTTTCAATAGTGCTAATTGAGTATTTGTTTGATGAAAATGTTGAATATTGTTGCTGATCATGGTGTCTGCTTGACCATATGAATGTATAGTGTAAATGCTCTAATAAGTTTATAACCATTGCTTTGATTGCATTAGTGTCTAAGCTCTTTTAAGTTATCATTAATAGTTTTGTATATGTTATCTTTGTTTGAAGTCAAAGGAAAGGTGAGGTAGGTGGTGTGACTTACCAATGAAACTTGGTATTCAATGATCATGTGACATCTAATCTTCTTTTTAATTTTTCTAATTTTAGCTTCTAAATACGTGTTTTGTTGTTCTTAGATTTGTGGTGGTTGACCATTCTCGTATCTACGTCCATTTATCGTCCAGTTGATCGATTTTGCGGGTTAGTATAAAACAGGGTTGGTTTTGGGCTAAAAGTCTGGCCTTGGTTTTGGTTTGACCGTTTGTGTAATCGAGTTCTTTATACGCTCTTAGAAGTCATGCTTGGTAAAATTCTTAAGTTATATACAGAAGGGACATGAAACAGATTCTTTGAATGATAGTTGGTATGTCTCAATGTAGAAACTTTTAACTATATTATCACTTTGGAGAGTTTTGACAATAGTGGCCTAAATATGGAAAGTGATTCCTACATCAGCAAGTATAGCTTACACAGAAAATGGTGCAGTTGAATATAAATAGAGAACCATCTGACAGGCATAAGCATTTATATATACTTGCAGTGAGAAAAACTGAGAAGTGGTTATGCGGTTACATAGCCGCTTCATGTCACAATTGAAAATTAAAATACATGTACAAATGTTTGTGTTTGAAGTAGTTCGTTGCTTAAACATCATTAGAAGAAACTAAGGGGAGTTGTGAGTCCCAAGAGGAGTCACTCATACAAAGGCGGAAAAGAACCATGTGGTGTTAGTAAGGCGTGGGGGTAAATGCGTCCAACGAAATCTAGAATTCTGGCAGCGATAACACACATGGCTAACACGAGTTATACACTGTTAAATGGCTAACACAAGTTATACACTGTTAAAAACCTAGCACCGTTATACGCTCACCCAGTTATAAACACTTTGAAAGCTTTTTTTCATATATATAGCAAACAAAATTTATATATTGCGGGTAAAAGTATTGTAGGTAGTGTTTGAAGTTTGAAGAATACAATTTATAGTGGCGTTGTATCAATATCATTAAAGGCAAAATGGACCTAAATGGCATATACCTTTTACCTATTGGCCTACTTGCAATTAGTTTTGAATTTGATGTTGATCTTTTCCATTTGGGTTTCCTTTCATCTTTACTCTGACATAACATAAATATCCTAAAAGGTTGCCACCATGATTTTAGTAAATACCATTCCATGTGAGTTTGTGTTATTAACAAAAACCACACTTAGTAAAATCATCAACTAATTACAAATCAAATTCTAAATATTAAAACCAACTTACATAGTAATTTATTCACATTCACGTAATTACAAAGTTATTTGTTCCAAAATCACGTCTAATTGAAAACATTGTGAATGGGAGAGGAGTGGACGGACTTACCTCTCCGTCCATGAGTATCTTTGGGGATCGAGAAACCAAGCCGATGCCGAAACACACAATTATTGTTCTTAAACAAACCACCACCCATCGTCCATGGCACTTGTTTATTGTAGATTGTCTAATATACTTTGAATTTAAAGATGCATGCCATTAAACTTAAGGTTGTTGAGTCTAACTTTTTACTAGTTTTACACACTTAATTTACACATGTAGTAAACATGTGTATTCAAGTCATTTAAATGATAATCATCGGATATTGATTTCTTATGTGTGTGTTTTATTCCTCTTATGTGTTTTCTAATTCATAAACCGCAACTTAATCGTCTTTTGTACGTGACTAATAAATGATTCATTACTTTGTAATTATTTAGTGGTCCACATATAAATTAGTCCTTATAAATTTCGTTTATTTTCCTCTAATGAGATGTTAAAGTTATTAAAATTAGTTATTTATTATATACAAAACAAATAAGAGATACTTAAAAATCACTTTTTCTAAAGTGGGAATATGATTGAGAGAATAGATCCATAGATATCAACTGATGTCATCTAATGACAAAAACAGGATGAAATGACCATAAAGATGTTTGCGGCATGAAAATATCTTCTTGTTTATGACCTTATATATTTTAAATTTGTAACATTTTAATGTAAAAAGGTTATCGTTACATATCAGTATAAATCTTTTTATTAAACTGGTATATGTTAATAACATATCAGTACAAAACTTAGTCTATTTATAGCCCCTATCAATGCAACACATTAAGCTCTCACCAAGTTGTCATTCATTTTAACCCTCTGTGAGACTGACTCTGTCCATCACAGTTCGATCCGCATGATCAAGTTGTCATTCGTCACATCCTATACTCATCTGTCACGATGGAGTTCATCTGCTTAGCAGTTGTGTCGGATGGCTCAGATACATATAATTCATCCGGTAGATAAATATGTTGTGTTTCTGGAAAGCATCAGCCTCAATTTATCATGCCAATCCACCTCAACCTATTGCATTTATCTTGGGTTTATATATATTATTATCATTACAAAAACTTTTGGGAAGATGATCAAAGGAAATCACAACTTTTCTGACTCCAATCTAGAGGCCCCTACTCACTTGCAGCCATCAAAGTCTCGGGCCAATCCAGCCACCAGCGACGGATGATTTCGAGGCACTGAAATGGCAAGCGAAGCAATGGATCTAGTCCAGAGAGTAACAATGTTTATGATCATTGAGTTTTATACGTTTATTATAGCACTGATTTTTGGTCAACATCAACTTGATTTTAGCTTTTAAGCAGACTGTCATACTCATCAATCACTCAACCCATTAGACCCACCAGCGCCCAACCTATTACAGCCGATGAAAAGAATAATTTGACCCATTAGACCCACCAGCGCCCAACCTATTACAGCCGATGAAAAGAATAATTTGAGCTTAGTCAGGATGGACGTCCGAACTTGACTCAATCCATTTACACTCCTCTGGTTGTTAACATTTACTCTCTAGTACGTTCAGTGAGAACATATAAATATTTTGGATACAACATATTCATAGTGGCACAATGCTGCACATTGTACAGCATGGAAAGAAGACGTGTACGGTGTACACTAATCAACTTGTCTAGCAAGTAGCAACTATATTATGTTTTGTAACACAGTTCTAAACAACTATTAAAATCGAGCTATTAACCAGAAAATGATCAACCAAAGACGGCCGGTTCAGGTTTTTCTGCCTGTTAAAAGTCTACATAATAGTATTGATAGCCTTAAAAGTAAGGTATCTGTCGGTACATTTTCAGTGGAAAAAAAAAAGAAATAAAAGATTACAAAACTTTATAAATAGAGATATCTAGAACAAGTGTAAAAAAAAGCATTTCCTTAAAACCCGAATAAACCTAGTTCACTTGCCTTCTCCTTCTCAAAAGTCTCAAAGTATTGATAGATGATAGTAACCGCAAGCAGAATTCCAGTGCCAGAACCAATCGCACCCATAAAATCTGCTAAAACAGTCAAGGCACCAATGCACATTCCCCCAAATGCAGCTGCAGTTGGGATGTATCGGTTCAGTTCCTTCTGAAGATTTGAGTCTCGGTGTCCAGGCATCACCATTTGTTGCTCCTGCACGAATCAAGATCCAAAATAAATTAATAACTTTTTAAATAAAACACACACATGCACCCATCCTCGTGCCACAACAAGCGGATACTATTAAAAACAGCCATTTTGCACCCGCACCAGTTTTGACCCGTAAACTGGCAGACCCATCAGGTAGATTATTAAACATTAACCCTTGCTAAAGCACGTGTCAAGTTGTATATAATGAAATTAGCTTTCAACAAAATTCAAAATCGAAACTCATCAAACTCACAAGGCCTCGTGTAAACAAGCCAAGTCGCTCGTGACCTCCTCGAGATCGACTTGCTAAAAGCTCGAACCAAGCCAAGCTAAACGAGGTCGGGCCTAGAAAAAGCTTGTTTAATAAACAAGTTCGAGCTAGCTCACCAGCTCAACATCCCTACTATTAATAAATATTTATTTAATATATAATATACATTTTTACAACAAAATATTGTATATAAATTTATGATAAAAATAATTAAATAATATATATGATGCTACATATAAAAACTATAATCAAATTATGAGCTAAATAACTAATGAATAAATGAGCCAAGCTTGAGCTATAAAAATTACTCACGGGCTGACCTTGAGCTAAAAATATAAAACTCAAAACGAGTTGAGCTCGAGCTCTCATAACTTAAACTAGCCGAGCTCGAGCTCTCGTAAGTTAAACGAGTCAACCTCGAGCTCTCGTATGTTAAACAAGTCGAGCTTGTGCTCGTTTACACCCCTAATCATGACATGTCAAGTGAGACATACCTTGAGTTGCTTGGCCACGTCTCGGGCAGATGATCCAGAAACTTCAATCCAAGTTTTTGAGAATAGTGCACAAGCGGTTAGCATGAACACCAAGTAGAAAAGAGCATGGAATGGGTTGGCTGCCATATCCGCCAAGCTGATGCAGCAGTAATTATAAAAAATAAACCCATTAACTAAACCAACCAAAACTCGTTTATTTGAAAATCATAAAGAAGCTGTGCATTTCATACCTAGATGGTGCAGTCACATAATAAGCAATACCACCAACCGGGACAGATTGACCAGAGTATTCTGACTCCTTCCACTTTCCCAATAGATCAACCAAGAAATTCCCACTATATTTCCTGTGAAGCAACTGCACGAATTGAATCGTTTAACAATATAAGCAATCTTCATCAGTTCATTTAGTACATGTACTACAAATATATATGATATGGATACCTGAGAAATGAAATAAAGGTTGGATACAAGTGCTGACTGGAGAATAATTGGCATGTTGGAAGTGTAAAACAGCTTGATGGGATACGAGCCTTGTTGACCACGGGAGTTCTTTGCCCTCACAGGCAAAACAACACGGAAACCTTGGAAGTAGATAACAATAAGGAATATCAAGACAGTAGCCAACAGGTTGGTCACATTAGGAAGATTTTGCCTGTAAAAAGCTTCACGCAACGCCCGAACTTTGTCTGATCTAGTAATCAAGAGATGGAACAATGCAATAACTGCACCCTCAAACTCAGCACCTCGCCCACTGTTGATGGTCGTAGGGCTAAAAGCTTTCCAGATAATACTTTCACTGCAATATTAATCGAAATACTTGTTAGAAGATCAACACAGAAAGCAATCTATTGTAGATATACACGAGCTTACCAGATATTAGTGGCTATGAACAATGAGATTCCAGAACCAAGCCCGTATCCTTTTTGAAGTAGTTCATCTAAACATATGACAATAATCCCAGCAAAACATAACTGAACAATGATCAAGATGGCATTCCCGACACCAAGCTGACCAACACTGCCATACATTCCTGACAAAACATAAGCGACAGCCTCACCAACAGCAATCAAGATTCCCAGCAACTTTTGAGCACCATTCCTATATAAAACACAAGCAGAGGTTAAATAGCAATATAATACAAGATTATAAGTTGCTTTTTACTGAAAACTATTAAACTTACAATAGAGCACGGTCCTCACGAACATTGTTGTCCACTTCAATAATTTTAGACCCAGCCAACAACTGCATAACCAGTCCAGAAGTCACAATGGGAGTGATACCAAGCTCCATGACAGTCCCACGGTTTGAAGCAAGGATAACACGCATCCAGTAAAATGGATCCGCACCAGTGGTTGAGTGTATGCCATACAATGGCAGCTGACTGCACACCAGAAAGATGAAAAGAGAAATCACGGTGTAGATGACTTTCTCTCTGAATGGGACCTTCCTGTCTGCACTCTGCACTTCTGGAAGAAATGCAAGAAACGGTCTGACTAGATGTAATACTCTGAAGCCGCCTCCCATGGTAGCAAGTCAGCCAAACCTAATGTTCATGTCATTTGTGTAATGCAACCATCAGTTTATTAAGTGAGATAAAGAACAACACATTGGTTTCTTAGATTGGTACATCATACACGTATCAATAGCTGAGACAAGTTTTATTAAATGAATGCATATTTTCACAAGATACATACCAACTCCTTTGTTTACTCAAACTGGTAGACAATACATGCCAATGTGTTTAAGAAACTCATATATGCAAAAGACTAAAGTGCAACTGAAGCAACTAAACAAGGTTTCCATAGAAAATTGTCAAGTTGAAAGGACATTAAAAAAGAATTAACACAAAAAGACGTAGCACTACTCGCAGTCTCGCATTATCGAGAGTTGTTTACACCTACAGGTTTCTAAAACACAGTTCATTCACTAAATTATGCATCCTCCAAATCTTATCATTTTAGCAACATGCAAAAGAATAAAACTCATGCACCAAAACATAATCACTTTATATATCGTACTATCGTTGACCTTCGGATCCAAATCATATCCGTATTAACAGATCTAAATCTAATCTAAACATTATTATAGCTCACGTATCAGCAATAAACCTCAACAATGAGTAACTAATTACAAAATCAGCTCAGATCGAGTCAAAATCAGTTGATTTGAAACTTTAATATGATAAAACTACAACCGAAAATGTGAATTGAGCGTGAGAATAGACATATACAGATTCGTAGTATAGATCAGAAGACTTACAGTGGTTGAATTGGTTGAGAGTTGATGAAATTGGTAGAAAGAGTGCCTAGGGTTTGGTTATCATAAACGGAGACTGAACACAAAGTCTCCGGTTACGGACCAAGTAAGCGAAAATGTTACATAAATATTCCTTTTTCTTTAACATACACTCTAAATTACTCCACCATTAAACTTTTGAAAACCAAAAGTTGTTTATTTTGTTAGGGTAGTCGTTATGCGTTAGCCAGTCTAAGTCAGACAATCAACAACAACAAAAGATGCCCTAAACACCGTGTTAAGGGGTTAACGCCAGAAGGGGTGGCGTGAATGGGGAAACGCCCTAGTCGTTAATTCACAACATCCAGCCCATAGTTGTCAATAGCGCTCATAGCACCCGATATGGCGTTTTGCGTAGCGTATCAGCACTTTCCCGCTAAATTGATTTAGCGACCTAATAGCAGGAAATAGCGCTAATTAGTTTTATTTTTTATTCTTTTCTGGGGATAAATATCTATAAAGATTGAAAATGGAGCATTTTTAGGGTTTTTGGTTTCAGGGTTGAGAAAGAAGACATATTTTTAAAAAGAGAGCCTTTTTAGGGTTTTTTTGTTGCAGAATTGAAAATAAAACGTATTTTCTTTCATATATTACTGGAATATTGATAAAATATACATGTAAAATATTTCTAAAATTTTCTTTTAGTCTACCGCTAAACACGAAATAACGCTCGCTATTTCATCGATATCGCTATGTAGCGTATAGATAGGTCGCAATTATCCGCTATTCACTATTAACAACTATGGTCCAGCCTTAGTGAGCTACACAAAAAACCATCTAAATTGTACATTACATCAATCCCTCTAATAATTTGTTAGTGCACTAAGATTAGTTACATGTAAATTGATAAATGATGACAATCAACATTGTTTTTAAGGGATACTGGTTTAATATGTTTCCAATATAAATTATTTTTTAGGTTTAAATCATGTTAAATGAAGTATGGCAATCATTTGATTCTTTAATAGAATAAAACATGTCTTGCATGATGTTTACAATTGTCTACTACATGATATTCACAATCGCCTTCTTAAGAATACAGGATGAACTTAAAAAGTTTTTGTATGATGACTATTGAAACTTTTTTGTATATGTAGGGATATCTTGACATTTTAATAAACAAGAAGGGTAAGTTTTGTAATTTCTAAAACCAGACATGTCATGGAGTTTGTTTGGATTTACACGACTTTTATCTAATAAGAACAGGCCACGTAGGAATATTTTCCACCTGTTTCGCATTTGATATATTTTACTACAAGTACATGGAGAGATACTTTAAAAAGATACAGATTGTCAGATTTAAACAATCTTTGTGTTCTTAATTTTGTTAAGCATAAATAATATTAATAGAGATAAACGAACACGCTATGATCTAATTGGTTATAACCTAGAATCACTAACTTCAAAACAAAAAATATGAACTTTGTAACAACAAAATTATGTCTTCTACATGTTGTGACAAATGATAGTTATCTCTATGACTATCAATGTCTCTCTTTCCTTACGAAGATTTTCTCTTTGTACGTATCTTTTAGGACTCAATGTAACATGCACAACACATAGGTTATAATTCAAACACCATTTAAAAATGTTTTAAGAAATACTTTTTAAATAATGTTTATATAAACTTTTCACTTTGAACAATTAAAATTTTGCACTTTATAGGGTTTGAACCCCGTTATTTCACACTTTAACTATATCACCACTCCATCAAAGTGGGAATGATTATATTTTTTCTTCATATATTTTATCTCATGTCTAAAGTGAAACTAGAACCCACAACCATTTGGTTGAAAGTCATATACTTTTGTCACTATAGCAAGTTAGTGGTTAAAAATGATATTTTAGAATGCCAATAAACTACCACCTTTTACCACCGCCACCAGTGGCAGGCCCAGGATTTTTTCAACTGAGGTCCCCTCTTTTTGGTGTTCATATTTTCACAACCAAATGTTAAATTATTCAGGTCGAACATCGCTCGGGTCGGGACGATGAAAACATAACAAAATACAATGTCATAACAAATATATATAACTCACAAATTTTGAGTCCACCCTAAAATTCAAGTTTTAAACTTTATTTTTAATGATCCTTCATTAGTTAGCTCTAAAATTCAAGTTTTAAACTTTATTCTCAATGATCCTTGCATAATTAGTTCAAAAATTCAAGTTATAAAAATGCTCTATAACATATTATGCAGTGTTGAAGTAATTAACTTCTTACAAAACTGTTGATGCAGTTTGTTTTTCTATTGAACAAAAATGCATATGTGTTGTGACAATTAACAAATTAAACAATAACCATGTAGTTTTCAATGCATATATGTTGGGATAATTAACAAATTCATTTGAATTTAAAAAAAATGAAAGATTACCACTACACCAATCTTTCTAATCTTTCTTTTAACATTATGGGATCCAATTAATTTTTTTATGGATCATTGTAAAAATTAATATACCGAATCTATTAATTTTTTTTAAAAAGATTGGTGTTCGGGGACCCCGACCCCCTCTATGTGGTCCGCCCCTAACCACCAACTCACTCTCAAACACACGACCTGAGGACACACAACTAGCACGCTAACCACACAAACCACGAGTCGAAAAACATTACTTGTATAAAGAATTTATTTAAAAAGTTACAAATAACTTTGCTTTGAATGCTCTGAAATCAACACATGCGGTTTGTTTTGTGGTTTGTTTAATGAATTTCTCTTAACCAAAAAAAGTAAAAAATAAATAAATAATGCACATGCTGTTTATTTTTTTAACGTCAATTTTAGTGCGTGGATTATATTATGTTTGGCTTCTAGATAGATTTTTGGAAAGAAAATACTTTTTCCTTAAGAAACCCGCTTGGATTTCTGAATTACCTACAATTATAGAAAACATATTTAATCAGTATACAGTATATATACAAACAATTTAGATATAAACAATCTATCTATAATATATATAAACGAAAACCCTAAAATCCTACATGTCGTAATTTGGTCGTTCCCCCTTTTTATGGAAGCCACCAGATTGATTGATTTTTAAATAGAGGCCTCTCATTGATTTAACCCAAATTCATGGGTTGGGTCTTACCAAAACTAGATAGCTCTTAAACGGGTTATAACATCTCATTAAATTAAAAATTAATCTTACTATAATTTAATATCTAATTTAAAAAGAAAGATATTATTTATGATTAATAAACAATTTTATAGTAAAAAACATAAGCGGGTCATGGGTCACCAAATCCATGTAGCTTTTAAACGGGTTATAACATATCATTTATTTATAAAACCCTTTCATCATCAAACGCAAAGTATATTATTAACTTTCTTACAATAAAGAAAATTTAAATCCAAAATATAAATATTGAAAAACGAAAAATGTAAAAAAATCATTCTCTCAAGCCATCAGATTGTTTTATTTGTAAACGAAGATTTCTCACGCATTTAACCCCAAATTCACGGGTATATGTCTCACCAAACCCAGATAGCTCTTAAATGGGTTATAAGATCTCATTATATTAAAAATTAATCTCATAAAATATTTGATATGAAAATCCTATAAAATAGGGATATACTAAAAATTAATATCCTATTTTATTTAAAAAAGAAAAAATATTATTTATAATTAAGAAACAATTTTATATTAAAGAAAATAAACGGGTAGTGGGTATCATCAAACCCAAATTGCTTTCAAACCGGATTATAACATATCCTTTATTTGTGAAACCATTTTATCATCAAACCTCAAGTATATTAATTATTAACTTTCTCATAATAAATAAAATTAAAATCGAAATATACATATATAAATATTAAAAACGAATAATATAAAACAACTCCCGTAATACGAGGGATAAAATATAGTATTTATGTATATTTGAACAATATAGATATAAATCTTAATCTTAAATTTATATAAACGAAACCTTTAAAAAATTCTTTGCTTGCTCCACACATTCTCTCAAGCCACCAGATTGTTTTATATATAAATGAAGGCTTCCCATGCATTTGACCAGAATTTACGGATACGGGCCTCATCAAACACAAATATCACTTAAAAACAACAACCATACCCAGTATAAATCCCACCAATAGCAAACTGTTAGCAGGGTCTGGGGAGGGTGGGATGTAGGCAAACTGTACCTCCATCCCAAGGGATAGAGAGGTTGTTTCCAAAGAGACCCCCGGCTCGAAAACCATATGCATGAGATCAATAATAATCGTGATATTAGTAATTAATACTAAATATGTGTTATATTAATAATAATGATATTAGTAATGAATAGATCAATAATAGTGTAAGGCCCCGTTACCGGTAACCCTACTGTCGTGTCGGATTTACTCATAAACACAGTTCTTCAAATCAGAGTTTATTAAAACTTTTCGCGTAATATAAAACGTCAATCATTTGTTACAAAACATTAAATCTTTTCCTTGATACCATAACACCAAAACTTTATATTTAAAACATCTTTACTTCTTTCTTCAGATGCCAGCCGTTCAATCCATGCCATGTGCCATCCTCATGCTAACTCTATAATCAGCTCACCTGCGTGCATACTAAAAGTCAGCTACGCTGAGTGAGTTCTAGTTAATCACATAATCATACAATACATTCTTGCATTTCATACTTTCTTACCTTCATACTTTTATACATTCATATATTCATACTTTTATTCATTCATACTTCTATACATTCATGTATTCATGCTTTTATTCTTTCATACTTCTATACATTCATGTATTCATACTTTTATTCTTTTATACTTCTATACATTCATGTATTCATACTTTTATTCTTTCATACTTCTATACATTCATATATTCATACGTTTTAAAGAGCCTTTCGCCCTATAACCTCACAGATATTATAAGGGTCTGGTCCCTAACATCACAGATATTATAAGGGTCTGGTCCCTAACATCACAGATATTATAAGGGTCTGGTCCCTAACATCACAGATATTATAAGGGTCTGGTCCCTAACATCACAGATATTATAAGGGTCTGGTCCCTAACATCACAGATATTATAAGGGTCTGGTCCCTAACGTCACAGATATTATAAGGGTCTGGTCCCTAACATCACAGATATTATAAGGGTCTGGTCCCTAACATCACAGATTGTAACACCCCGTAACCGCAGCGGAAACGTACACGGGATGCAACAGACACATCTGATATCAACAGCATTACTTATAAAGAAAATACCACTACATTAATTTATAACATATTACATTGTTGCGAGTTGCGTTACTGTCTAGGTGTTACACACATATATTACCAATAAAACATTAATAAATTCATTACAAAACATAGAGCAGCAAGCTTCCAACAGGTAGCACAGATAGTTAAGCACATATCAATCATTCCAACTTGGGCATACATAGAAAACATGTAAAGAAAACGGGTCAACTACGAATAGTTGGTGAGTTTCACTAATTTAAATAAACACTGACAAATCATTTTTAATAATCATTTATTAACCATATAATCATGCTGGGAACTATGTTACCCCAGAACATTTCCAGTAACTTTCTGGGAACTATGTTACCCCAGAACAATAATAACCCCTGGGAACTATGTTACCCCAGAACAATAACAACCCCTGGGAACTATGTTACCCCAGAATAATAATAACCCCTGGGAACTATGTTACCCCAGAACAACAATAACCCCTGGGAACTATGTTACCCCAGAACAATAATAACACCTGGGAACTATGTTACCCCAGAACAATAATAACCCCTGGGAACTATGTTACCCCAGAACAACAATAACCCCTGGGAACTATGTTACCCCAGAACAATAATAACCCCTGGGAACTATGTTACCCCAGAACAATATAACCCCTGGGAACTATGTTACCCCAGAACAATAACACATTATAAACATTTTATATATTCTATGCATCAGTCCATATATATATAAATGTACAAGTATTTCCATACGATCGGTATGTACTTAAATACTTTAAATAAGACATGTTTTCCGCCCCGGGAAAATATAATTAAAACAATTCATTAAAAGGGGCTCGTGAAAACTCACCTTGTTGTGAGTCGGTGAGTAATATAAGGAACAGCTACGTGCCTGGATCTGTAATATAATATCTAGTCGTTACTATATAATTCCCATAACTTAAATACATGTCAATCGGTACATCTGGGAACATTGTTAACCCAGTACTGTACTCGATTCGGGGACAATGTTAACCACGTGACACTTCTAAGGACTCAGATTGACATTGCTTAGAGTTTGACAGTCAATTTAGTTAAGGTGATGAAATTATAGCTCGGTTTGACACCCCGTTTGGCCGTGGGGCCCGTTTCCGGTATTTCGGTGCCGGAAACGGTAAAATCGGGTAAAATTACCCAAATCATCCGGATTATTTTCGGATGATTTATTTTTACTTAATTTACTTAGATTTATGAAATAGTCTATTTTTAGAGTTTTCATGTACCAGTCAGCTCGCTTATGCGAACTTTGCCGGTTTACACGTTTTAAGCTTTAAAAACTTGTTTTTATGTTCTTTTTAGCACAAATAATTACCCGATTAGTCTCGGGTCTTGAAATTTTGCACAAAACTTAATTTGACAGAAAGGAATTTTGTAAAAATTTTCCAGATTTATTTTCTTATATTTATATTTATTTATCTATTTTTAAATCTTATTAAAATACTAAATATATCAAAAATACCAAAACACTTTAGAAAAATCCCAAGTTTTTCTGGGATGATCTTTATCATCCTCATAACTTTCTGGAATTTTCCCAGATTTATTTTCCTACATTTACATTTATTTATCTATTTTTAAATCTTGTTAAAACACTAAATATATCAAAAATACCAAAACACTTTAGAAAAATCCCAAATTTTTCTGGGATGATCTTTATCATCCTCATAACTTTCTGGAATTTTCCCAGATTTATTTTCCTACATTTACATTTATTTATCTATTTTTAAATCTTGTTAAAACACTAAATATATCAAAAATACCAAAACACTTTAGAAAAATCCCAAATTTTTCTGGGATGATCTTTATCATCCTCATAACTTTCTGGAATTTTCCCAGATTTATTTTCCTACATTTACATTTATTTATCTATTTTTAAATCTTGTTAAAACACTAAATATATCAAAAATACCAAAACACTTTAGAAAAATCCCAAATTTTTCTGGGATGATCTTTATCATCCTCATAACTCCCTGGAATTTTTCCAGAATTTAAAACTTATTTTTCAAGCCATTTTCACCCAAAACCGAGCTAGAAAGCCCTAGAACTCGTTTCACCGAAAAGCCTACTTAGACTTTTCCAACTGAGCTCAAATTTTGTGGGTGACTTTTATATGTTATAAAAAGCTTATCTTAAATTTTCCGGAATTTTTCATCATGTTTTGCTATTTTTCACTATTTTTGGCCAAAACCGAGCATTAAATTCACCAAATATTCATCTTTTATCCAAAAATTACCAAAAATTCACAGATCTCATATTCTCATGTGTAGATCATCTCTGTGAAATTTCGTGACCCGACTCTAAGCACACGTAAATCTGTCCATTTTTTCATAACACACGAAAACCGAACTATTTTGTGTTTTCTAGCTTTAGATCGCAAGGATCTCGGTTTCTAGCCTTTGCTAGCCGCTAGATACAACACTTACAAGCACAATATCACTATACCAAGCAAGTTACACCAATAATCAAACCATTTCTTTCACAGTGTCGGTTTTTAAGTAAAAACAAAGATTTTAACCGTAAAAATTCGTTATAAACTCTTTTAACTCATCACTTGGATCAAGATCCTTTGTATAACTTGTATACATCCCTTGATCATGCGAGAATCGGTTTCAACTCGGGTTTTCACCCATTTTTACATTTGAAACCTCCTTTTCTCAAGATCATGAAGTTAGAAAGCAAAATTCAAGCTTAAAAACATATGTTATACCTTCAAATCTTGGTTAGAACTTGAGTTTTTGGATGAACTTAGAAGGGTTTAGATAGTTGAGAGAGTTTTGATGTGTAAAAAAAAGAAAAATGAATTGATTATGAATGTAAAGGGACCGATCGGTCCACCATAAGGGTGGGGGGTGGGTCCCACAAATCCATTCTAAGCCACATATTCGGATTACGCAATCCGGATAATGTTGTGGATAATCTGGTTCAGTTCGTTTCTCGTTTAAACTCGTAATTCGGCTTAAAACGGGCCTAAAATGGTTGTTTTTCGGGTTAACATAAAATTTATATACAACTGATTTAAAAACTTTAAAAACTTAACCCATGACATTAAAACATCATGTTATTAATAATTACGCATCTTTTTCGGTTTGATTGATCGTCTCTTGCTTGGTTTGGTGTTAAAGGTTTCGTTTATCGTACCGACGTACTAATAAATCGAAATCCTTTTTCTGTGCTATAATTCACTTATCCCGAAGCATTAATACCTCGTAAATATCACTAAACATTATATACTTCGTCTATAATGTAATTCCCGATTCGTTCGGGTTTCAATAATCGTTCATTGGTTAATTGTAATTCCAATATGATTCACTATATAATTGAGTATGATTCATACTGTGAACCATATATATTCGTATAAACGTGCTATAACTCATATAATCAATATTAAATAACACGTAAATAGTATATTCCGGCTAGGGTATACCTGGAGTTGCCGGAATCGTTACATTCTCCCCCCGTTATAAAAATTTCGTCCTCGAAATTTTATGCGTCAACTACTTCCTTTTGAGGAAATAGGTTGGGGTATTTCTTCCGAAATTCATCCTTTCGTTCCCAAGTAAATTCTGGGCCTCGTTGCGAATTCCATCTAACTTTGACCAACGAGATCTTATTGTGTCTAAGTTGCTTGATCTTACCGTCTACTATTTCGATGGGCTCCTCTACGAAGTTGAGCCTATCACTTATTTGAACACCCTCTAAGGGTAACACCGATGTCTCATCCGCCAGACATCTTTTCAAATTCGATACATGAAACACGTTATGAACTGCACTTAGTTCCTCAGGCAGTTCTAGTCGGTAAGCTACCGGACCGATCTTTGCAGTAATGTTGAATGGTCCAATGTATCTAGGGGCCAACTTCCCCGCCTTTCCAAATCTGACCACTCCTTTCCAGGGTGATACTTTCAAGTATACCTTTTCACCCTTCTCAAATGACAACGGTTTTCGACGGGTATCAGCATAACTCTTCTGCCGATCCCGCGCGGCTTTCAGGTTGTTCTTAATCTCAAGAATCTTGCTGGTCGTCTCCTGGACCAGATCCGATCTAATGACCTGCGGGTCACCCATTTCAGACCAGCAAAGTGGTGATCGGCACTTCCGCCCATACAATGCTTCATAAGGTGCTGCCTTTATACTGCTGTGATAACTGTTATTATAGGAAAATTCAACGAGTGGGAGATGTTGATCCCAATTTCCCTTAAAGTCCAGTACGCAGGCACGAAGCAAATCCTCCAAAGTTTGAATGGTCCTCTCAGACTGACCATCGGTCTGAGGGTGGTAAGCTGTGCTTAGGTCAATACGTGTTCCCAAAGCTTCTTGGACAGCTTGCCAAAGTTTGGAGGTGAAATGGCTATCCCTATCGGAGATGATCGAAATGGGGATGCCATGACGAGACACTATTTCATTTATATAAATTTGCGCAAGTCTCTCAGTGTTAAAAGTATTCCTAATTGGAATAAAATGTGCCGATTTGGTTAATCGATCCACGATTACCCAAATCGCATCATGACCTCGGGGTGTCTTGGGGAGATGTGTCACAAAATCCATTGTGATCTGCTCCCACTTCCATTCGGGAATTTCCGGCTGTTGCAACATTCCCGAAGGTTTCTGGTGCTCCGCCTTAACTCTCGCACACGTCGTACACTTGCCGACGTATGTGGCTATATCCTTTTTCATTCCTGGCCACCAGTAAAATTCTTTCACATCCTTGTACATTTTATCCGATCCCGGATGTATGGAATATTTCGATTTATGAGCTTCGTCCATGATTAAATCACGAAGGTCATGGAGGGTCGGGATCCAAATCCGATTTTTGAAATAAAGAATTTCGTCCACACGCTGTTCGAAATTCTTCTCATTCCCGTAAAGTCCTTCTTTAACCAATTGGCCCTCTTTCAACGCCTCGCGTTGAGCGACTCGAATTAAATCTGAAAGGTTCGACTGGACTATCATCCCCAACGCTCGCACACGTAGTGGCTTGACTCGATCCTTTCTACTCAAGGCATCGGCTACAACGTTAGCCTTGCCGGGGTGATATCGTATGTCACAGTCATAGTCACTCAGCAACTCGACCCATCTTCGTTGCCTCATATTCAGTTCTTTCTGATCGAATATGTGTTGCAAACTTTTATGATCAGTGAATATGGTGCACTTTGTACCGTAGAGATAGTGTCTCCAGATTTTAAGTGCAAAGATGACTGCTCCCAGTTCCAAGTCATGAGTAGTGTAGTTTTTCTCATGAACTTTTAACTGTCGAGACGCATAGGCTATGACCTTTTTATTTTGCATTAACACGCATCCTAACCCTTTACGGGATGCGTCACAATATACAACAAATCCATCGTCTCCGTCGGGAAGACTTAAGATTGGCGCTTGGCACAATCTTTGTTTTAGCGTTTGAAACGCCGTTTCCTGCTCTTCACCCCATTCATATTTCCGATCCTTTTGAGTCAGGAGGGTTAAAGGTTGGGCGATGCTGGAAAAGTTCTCTATAAATCGACGATAGTATCCAGCTAAGCCTAAGAATTGGCGGATTTCTTTCGGAGATTTAGGCGCTTGCCAAATCTTAATAGCTTCAACCTTACTCGGATCAACGTGTATTCCTTGGTGGTTTATAACATGACCGAGGAATTGCACCTCTTGTAACCAGAAGTTACACTTGGAGAATTTTGCATATAACTTCTCCTGATCCAGGAGTTCTAAAACTAACTTTAAGTGTTGCTCGTGCTCCTCTTTACTCTTCGAGTATATCAAAATATCGTCAATAAATACAATGACGAACTTGTCAAGATAGGGTTTACAGACTCGGTTCATGAGATCCATGAACACCGCTGGCGCATTTGTTAGCCCAAAAGGCATAACTAAAAATTCGTAGTGGCCATAGCGAGTCCGAAACGCGGTTTTTGGGATATCCTCCTCTTGAATTCTAACTTGGTGGTATCCCGATCTAAGATCAATTTTTGAGAAATAGCTCGCACCTTGTAGTTGGTCGAACAAATCATCGATTCGGGGAAGAGGATATCTATTTTTGATGGTTAATTTGTTCAATTCCCTGTAGTCAATGCACATTCGAAGGCTTCCGTCCTTCTTTTTCACAAATAGTACAGGTGCACCCCACGGGGAATAACTGGGACGTATAAATCCCTTATCCAACAATTCCTGCAACTGGTTGGATAGTTCTTGCATCTCGGACGGTGCAAGTCTGTAAGGGGCCTTAGCAACAGGGCCGGCTTGAGGTAACAGATCGATTCTGAATTCGACCTGTCGGGTTGGCGGTAATCCA
Organism: Bidens hawaiensis; assembly: GCF_021521415.1. NCBI lineage: Eukaryota > Viridiplantae > Streptophyta > Magnoliopsida > Asterales > Asteraceae > Bidens > Bidens hawaiensis. The sequence continues at coordinate 1,664,797 of NW_027491236.1, forward strand.
GGAAGTTCCTCTGGAAAAACTTGTGGAAATTCGCGTACCACGGGAATATCGTCCACCCGTTTTTCCTCAGAATCAGCGGCCGTCAGGCTCGCTAGATACGCCACACATCCCTGACGTATATATTTCAACACCTTGAGGTGGGATATAAATGGTATCATGGTGCCGGATTTTTCTCCCTGCACTAATACCTCCTCGTCATCCGACACCCGGATCTTGACGGTTTTCTTTTCACAGTTTATTTCTACCCTATTACGTGCCAACCAATCCATTCCCACTATCACGTCAAAACTACCCAATTCTACCGGTAATAAGTCAATCAGGAAGGATTGTTCGCTTAGAATAAAAGGGCAATTCCGAACAATCCGATTAACTATCATGGTTTTACCGTTAGCGACCTCTACGGTGTAGGGTTCTATGGTTTCACCGATAGGAAGGTTTGCTATCGAAAGGAATCTAACGGAGACAAAACTTCTATCGGCGCCTGTATCAAATAATACAGAAGCGTACTGATCAGAGACGAGGAAGGTACCTGTCACTACGCTGGGGTCCTGGCGCGCCTCGTTCGCTCCCATCACAAATGCCCGGCCTCGCGCCGGATTGGACGACGATGGCTGACCCGCGAGTTGTCTCCCGTTTCCTCCCTGATTCAGTTTCGGGCAGTTCCTTTTGAAGTGATCCGTGCTGCCGCATTCGTAGCAAGCACGGCTAGTGGTCACCATCTGGTTTCCTTGCGGGTTCTGCTGTCGGGCTGGTTGAGTTCTAAATGGTTGCGCACGAATTGGTTGCGGTTGACGGTTCAGGTTGTTCAGATTTGTCTTACAATTTGGTGCGTAGTGTCCAACCCTGCCACACCGGTGGCACACTACCTCCTTGCACACGCCACTATGGTGGTAACCACATTTCCCACATTTAGGAAACGTTCCCCTCTGCGGTTCTTGCCTTCCGCCCGAACTAGTCATGGCATAGCTCTGGGCAGCGGGCCTAGCTCGTTTACCTTGCTGTTTCTCTCGGATCCTATTGTCATACGTACCTCGCTTTCCCCCAGCCGACTCTCCCGTCGTCTTTATCGATCCGCTTCTTAAGAAATCATACGTGACAATACCAGCCTGTGTCACTGCACCCTCATACGTCTGGTGCCCTCCCGCGTTAACTATGCTCCTCACTACTGGAGTAAGTCCCCAAATATAACGTTCCACCCTCTTTGACTCTGGGGTGACCAACCACGGCACTAATCGTGACAGTTCATTAAACCGGTTGGTATATCCCAAGTGGTCCGCCCCATGCATCTCTAGGTTCCACAACTCATGTTCCAGTTTCTGCAATTCATTCTTTGGGCAGAAATGTTTCAAAACAAGATCCTTAAGCTCTGTCCAGGTCATGCGGTTTGTCGCCGCCTGACCTCGAGTCTGTACTATGGTGTTCCACCATGTCAAGGCATGGTCTGTGAACGTACAGGTGGCGTACTTAACGACACAATCCTCGGGACAGTTGCTGATATTTACCACTGATTCTATTTTCTCTAACCATTTCACTAACCCATTCGGTCCTTCCGACCCGTTAAATTCTAAAGGCTTGCATAACATAAAATCCTTGATTGAACAACCCCTGGATGGTCCAGTGCGGTTGGTCTCTACAGTAGGGATAGGGCCATTACTGTCGGTAGCGACCACCGTAGGCGGTGCGTCATTACTCGGCATAGTGTTGTCATTCCTTGGAGGATTAGCATTTTGTTCCCCGTCATTATTTATGGGCGTTTGATTGCTCGGAGGGGTTGGATTGGTCGAGTTATTAATACTGGCGGCGATGCGCGATACTATATCCGGTATCGCCGCCTCCAACTGTTGAGCAATCAAACGGCTCACATCTACTTCCGATATTTTCGTTGATCGTTTCGGTGCCATTCTACACAACATCAAGGAAACACATATAATTAATACCATTCCAAATTATGAAACACAAACACATTCCATACATTAATAAACATTAGTACATATTACACAAACATCCATTTACATACTTCCCAGTCATCATTACACAACTAAGTTTTAATACAAAGGGCCTATGTTGGTATCATCCTCGACATAACCCGCAATGGGTCAGTGCTTGAATGATACCCAAAAGTATCGATAATGATATGCCCTACAAGAGACCCCCTATGGGCCAGTGGTTGTACTATAACTAAACAAGATTCACTCCGTGTTAGTATCACCACTAACTACTTACACGGAGTATCAAAAAGCGGTTCAAGATTCTACCATCCAACACGTCTACACATGGTGGTAAACCAACCCCACCAACACCGCCACCAGCACCACCAGCACCGCCATCATAACCCGCATTCGGGTTTCCATCTGGTCGATCAACCAGTGGGAGTATGAGCACTCCCTTTTTAACTGGTTAATAGCATACTGGTGGTCCAGTATGCTGTCCCCGAGGTACGCCCGCCTCTGTACCCCCACGACCAGGGCGGCAGAGTGCTCGTTCACCTGCTCGGTGAGAACACGTAGCCAAGCCGCCAAGTCCCGCTCCTGCCTTGGCAGACCCCACACAGGTAGGGTTGCAGGCTCGGGTTGGGGGCGGGAAGACTCGCCCCGGTGGTATGTGGATCTGGGTGGGGTAACAGTGGGCGGAACATACGGGGCACTGATCCGCGCCGTGAGGCGGGGACCGTGTCTGGGGGGAATCGGGGTGGTCTGTGGTGCGGGCGGGGTAGGAGACCTGGTAACCCTAGCAGGGGAGGGTACACTAGCACTCCTAGCTGGGGTGGTCTGTCTAGAAGTACTATGACTAGCCTCCGAAGGCTCGGAGCTGGGTGCTACACTTGGGCTTCCAGAGGCCCCGGAACTAGCCTCTTCCGGGTCCTCTTCCGTCGACACACTAGGTGTTCTTGCCATTATACCTGCACACAAGTTAACAAACATATAGTCCTTTTCGTAGTGTAATTCATAATTAAATTAATCATGCACTTACTTATACAATTTTGCCACATAATAGTATTATTATACATTTACACATATGTTGCCAATTTTACCTATTTAAGTCCCCCGTGACTTCCCCTGAATTCCCTCGTGCAGACAAGTCTGTTATTATGTTCCGGACCATAATAACCCACTTGTCCATCCAAGTTCATCCCGATCTCGTCACAATATATTATTAGTTGATATTCAGATCCTATAATACTTGAGCTACTGGTTATATTTTAGGTATCTTTTTCAGACATCCTAATTCTTTATAACCAATGGCTCTGATACCAAGTTCTGTAACACCCCGTAACCGCAGCGGAAACGTACACGGGATGCAACAGACACATCTGATATCAACAGCATTGCTTATAAAGAAAATACCACTACATTAATTTATAACATATTACATTGTTGCGAGTTGCGTTACTGTCTAGGTGTTACACACATATATTACCAATAAAACATTAATAAATTCATTACAAAACATAGAGCAGCAAGCTTCCAACAGGTAGCACAGATAGTTAAGCACATATCAATCATTCCAACTTGGGCATACCTAGAAAACATGTAAAGAAAACGGGTCAACTACGAATAGTTGGTGAGTTTCACTAATTTAAATAAACACTAACAAATCATTTTTAATAATCATTTATTAACCATATAATCATGCTGGGAACTATGTTACCCCAGAACATTTCCAGTAACTTTCTGGGAACTATGTTACCCCAGAACAATAATAACCCCTGGGAACTATGTTACCCCAGAACAATAACAACCCCTGGGAACTATGTTACCCCAGAATAATAATAACCCCTGGGAACTATGTTACCCCAGAACAACAATAACACCTGGGAACTATGTTACCCCAGAACAATAATAACCCCTGGGAACTATGTTACCCCAGAACAACAATAACCCCTGGGAACTATGTTACCCCAGAACAATAATAACCCCTGGGAACTATGTTACCCCAGAACAATATAACCCCTGGGAACTATGTTACCCCAGAACAATAACACATTATAAACATTTTATATATTCTATGCATCAGTCCATATATATATAAATGTACAAGTATTTCCATACGATCGGTATGTACTTAAATACTTTAAATAAGACATGTTTTCCGCCCCGGGAAAATATAATTAAAACAATTCATTAAAAGGGGCTCGTGAAAACTCACCTTGTTGTGAGTCGGTGAGTAATATAAGGAACAGCTACGTGCCTGGATCTGTAATATAATATCTAGTCGTTACTATATAATTCCCATAACTTAAATACATGTCAATCGGTACATCTGGGAACATTGTTAACCCAGTACTGTACTCGATTCGGGGACAATGTTAACCACGTGACACTTCTAAGGACTCAGATTGACATTGCTTAGAGTTTGACAGTCAATTTAGTTAAGGTGATGAAATTATAGCTCGGTTTGACACCCCGTTTGGCCGTGGGGCCCGTTTCCGGTATTTCGGTGCCGGAAACGGTAAAATCGGGTAAAATTACCCAAATCATCCGGATTATTTTCGGATGATTTATTTTTACTTAATTTACTTAGATTTATGAAATAGTCTATTTTTAGAGTTTTCATGTACCAGTCAGCTCGCTTATGCGAACTTTGCCGGTTTACACGTTTTAAGCTTTAAAAACTTGTTTTTATGTTCTTTTTAGCACAAATAATTACCCGATTAGTCTCGGGTCTTGAAATTTTGCACAAAACTTAATTTGACAGAAAGGAATTTTGTAAAAATTTTCCAGATTTATTTTCTTATATTTATATTTATTTATCTATTTTTAAATCTTATTAAAATACTAAATATATCAAAAATACCAAAACACTTTAGAAAAATCCCAAGTTTTTCTGGGATGATCTTTATCATCCTCATAACTTTCTGGAATTTTCCCAGATTTATTTTCCTACATTTACATTTATTTATCTATTTTTAAATCTTGTTAAAACACTAAATATATCAAAAATACCAAAACACTTTAGAAAAATCCCAAATTTTTCTGGGATGATCTTTATCATCCTCATAACTTTCTGGAATTTTCCCAGATTTATTTTCCTACATTTACATTTATTTATCTATTTTTAAATCTTGTTAAAACACTAAATATATCAAAAATACCAAAACACTTTAGAAAAATCCCAAATTTTTCTGGGATGATCTTTATCATCCTCATAACTTTCTGGAATTTTCCCAGATTTATTTTCCTACATTTACATTTATTTATCTATTTTTAAATCTTGTTAAAACACTAAATATATCAAAAATACCAAAACACTTTAGAAAAATCCCAAATTTTTCTGGGATGATCTTTATCATCCTCATAACTCCCTGGAATTTTTCCAGAATTTAAAACTTATTTTTCAAGCCATTTTCACCCAAAACCGAGCTAGAAAGCCCTAGAACTCGTTTCACCGAAAAGCCTACTTAGACTTTTCCAACTGAGCTCAAATTTTGTGGGTGACTTTTATATGTTATAAAAAGCTTATCTTAAATTTTCCGGAATTTTTCATCATGTTTTGCTATTTTTCACTATTTTTGGCCAAAACCGAGCATTAAATTCACCAAATATTCATCTTTTATCCAAAAATTACCAAAAATTCACAGATCTCATATTCTCATGTGTAGATCATCTCTGTGAAATTTCGTGACCCGACTCTAAGCACACGTAAATCTGTCCATTTTTTCATAACACACGAAAACCGAACTATTTTGTGTTTTCTAGCTTTAGATCGCAAGGATCTCGGTTTCTAGCCTTTGCTAGCCGCTAGATACAACACTTACAAGCACAATATCACTATACCAAGCAAGTTACACCAATAATCAAACCATTTCTTTCACAGTGTCGGTTTTTAAGTAAAAACAAAGATTTTAACCGTAAAAATTCGTTATAAACTCTTTTAACTCATCACTTGGATCAAGATCCTTTGTATAACTTGTATACATCCCTTGATCATGCGAGAATCGGTTTCAACTCGGGTTTTCACCCATTTTTACATTTGAAACCTCCTTTTCTCAAGATCATGAAGTTAGAAAGCAAAATTCAAGCTTAAAAACATATGTTATACCTTCAAATCTTGGTTAGAACTTGAGTTTTTGGATGAACTTAGAAGGGTTTAGATAGTTGAGAGAGTTTTGATGTGTAAAAAAAAGAAAAATGAATTGATTATGAATGTAAAGGGACCGATCGGTCCACCATAAGGGTGGGGGGTGGGTCCCACAAATCCATTCTAAGCCACATATTCGGATTACGCAATCCGGATAATGTTGTGGATAATCTGGTTCAGTTCGTTTCTCGTTTAAACTCGTAATTCGGCTTAAAACGGGCCTAAAATGGTTGTTTTTCGGGTTAACATAAAATTTATATACAACTGATTTAAAAACTTTAAAAACTTAACCCATGACATTAAAACATCATGTTATTAATAATTACGCATCTTTTTCGGTTTGATTGATCGTCTCTTGCTTGGTTTGGTGTTAAAGGTTTCGTTTATCGTACCGACGTACTAATAAATCGAAATCCTTTTTCTGTGCTATAATTCACTTATCCCGAAGCATTAATACCTCGTAAATATCACTAAACATTATATACTTCGTCTATAATGTAATTCCCGATTCGTTCGGGTTTCAATAATCGTTCATTGGTTAATTGTAATTCCAATATGATTCACTATATAATTGAGTATGATTCATACTGTGAACCATATATATTCGTATAAACGTGCTATAACTCATATAATCAATATTAAATAACACGTAAATAGTATATTCCGGCTAGGGTATACCTGGAGTTGCCGGAATCGTTACACAGATATTATAAGGGTCTGGTCCCTAACATCACAGATATTATAAGGGTCTGGTCCCTAACATCACAGATATTATAAGGGTCTGGTCCCTAACATCACAGATATTATAAGGGTCTGGTCCCTAACGTCACAGATATTATAAGGGTCTGGTCCCTAACATCACAGATATTATAAGGGTCTGGTCCCTAACATCACAGATATTATAAGGGTCTGGTCCCTAACATCACAGATATTATAAGGGTCTGGTCCCTTGTTTTCGAATATTAGAAGGGTTCGATTCCCTCTTCGTCACCATACAACCATACATCATACCTCGAGTATTAGTAGGGCTCGTTACCCTTTTCGTAACCATACATTATCATTTCTTTCTTCTATTATCTCTATCATGTTCATACACATAAACATACATATCATGCTTACCTTACACATAGTGTTACAACCTGACAGTACGTGCAATATCCGAAGATCGTTCACGTACCATCAAGCAATCATTCCTATATATCATATCATTCACATAAGGCATACACTTATCTCTTAGGATAAGCGTATTAACAAACATATCGAGTATGCACACAGCCCCGAAAACATAACACATAAATGGGGCTAGAAACTCACCTGGGTCCTGTTACGCTCGCCGTTGATCGTAATTCCTTTCTTTAACTGGGCTCGGCTAACTGTATAATATTTACATATATCAATTAACTACTACTACTCGTTTTGTATTTCTATCTATATATGACCCACAACGAACGGGGGTCCGGGGGCAGCGCCCCTGGCAGCGGGGTTCTAGGGGCGACAGCCCCTAGCGGGGTCCAAGGGGCAGAGCCCCTGGCTGGGGTTAAGCTGCCAGGTCAGCTTGGAAAAATTTTATTTACATTAACTGCCTTAACACATTTTCCATTAGGTTTTTAATTTATTTTCTAAGCGAACTTCACTTTAGGCGAAGTTAAACCTTAGGCGAACTTGGCTTCAGGCGAAGTTTAAACCTTAGGCGAACTTGGCTTTTAGGCGAAGTTAAACCTCAGGCGAACTTGGCTTTTAGGCGAAGTTAAACCTCAGGCGAACTTGGCTTTTAGGCGAAGTTAAACCTCAGGCGAACTTGGCTTTTAGGCGAAGTTACCATTTAGGCGAACTTAGCTTTTCAGCGAAGTTGCCATCAGGCGAACTTGGCTTCAGGCGAACTTATCATCAGGCGAACTTGGCTTGCAGGCGAAGTTCATCAGGCGAACTTAGCTTGCAGGCGAAGTTCATCGCTTGAAGGCGAAGTTGCCCAGATGAAGGCGAAGTTGTCGCGCTGCAGATCTGTTTGCCCATAACTCCTTCGTTTCTTAGCCAAATAACTCGATTTTGGTACCCACGGAATCGTATGATCGGCGCCTACAAATCCCAACCATCAAATCGGCCTAAAATCGACGTTTTAGGGGTCCGATTTGGGCAGTTGGGTTTCGGGTCCGGTTAACCCATCCAATCCTAACCATTTTCAGTAATATTAGCTTTGTTGGATTAGTTCTTACCTTATCAACTCAGATCTATTCAACAGAATCTCGGGTCTCGGCTTCGAATCTCGGTCGGTTATGTGTGTGTTTTTGAGGAGTGTAAAAGAGAAAGATGGAAATAAATGATATTTTGGGCTTGGGATGGGTATTTATCTCTCTCAAGCCCACGGACCCAAGGCCCATTCTCATTTAACCCATCTTACGCAATCTAAGTCCAAGACCCACATACATTTCCCAACACTAGCCCGACCCATACCAACTCCTATTCTATTATTTATTTCCTGATAACCCGAGTAATCTTTCCCTCTATTGTTAAGTAATATAATTAATATTATCTCGAAATTTCGGGATGTTACAAATAGTGATATTATAATGAATAGATTAATACTAAATATGTGTTATAGTGATAATAGTGCGGGTTAAAAATTAATCTCATCAAATATTTGATACGAAAATCCTATAAGATAGAGATGTAATAAAATTAATATTCGATTTTTATAAAGAGATATTATTTATAATTAAAAAACAATTTTATAGTAAAAAAAATAAACTGGTTATGGGCAGTGGCGGATTTACTCTATGCCAGGAGGGTCGGCCGACCCCTGTGAAAGAAAAATAATTAGTACTATTATAGTGTCAAATCTTGACCGACCCTTGTGAAATTTTAACACCGACCCTTGTGGAATTTCGAAATCCAATGGGTGATGAAAGAAAAATAGAAGAAAGAGGGTAGATAACCAGAAAACTTTTTTCCGGGCAACTTTACAGCTTTGTTGTATGAAGTATGAATGTTAAAGAAGATAGATTCATAGAATGCCCTATTTCTTGTTTAGTTACATTGGGCTTTTCATTTTTTACCTTGTGGGTTTGTGGCCCAGTTGAAAACAAAAAGAGAACATGTAACTTATTGAAACTTGAAAGTATTCTTTAACCCAAGTAAAAGGTTTGTTTAACATATTACATATATCAATATTCAGGTACAAACTTAAATATACATAAGAAATCGATTTTGTATTCTTTTGGTTCTTTATTGTTTTCATTTTAGTTTCACTTATAATAGTTTCAATTTATTAGATTATATATTATTTTTAAAACTTACTTCCATTAAAGAAACTTTAAACAAATATTGATTGGTATAAAACTATAAACGTCTAGCATAGAGATAGCATTTTAAAATCGGTGAAGTGGTTGTATATTAACCAGAAAAATATAAATCTTATATATATTTAGGCAGGCTAGAATTATATTTTACATATTTTTTATACATGACCGACCCGATTAGAACGGGTGAACCAGGTCAAAAATAAAAGTGTATATCGACATGACCTGACCCGAACTGAAACGAAAACTTTTTATATATACCGAGTACCGGCCCAAAAAATTTCCGACCCCTGTAAGAAAATTTTCTGGATCCGTCACTGGTTATGGGTTTCACCAAACCCGGTTAACTTTTAAACTAGGTTATAGCATCTCATTTAATTGTGAAACTTTTTCATCATCAAATTCTAAGTGTCATTAATTTTCTTACAATAAATAAAATTAAAATTAAAAAAATATATAATAATTAGAAACGAATAATGTAAAACAACCCCATAATACATGGGATAAAAACTAGTAAACATATATTTAAACGATGTTAATATTAATATTAACGTTACTTGTACAAAAATTATTTATTTAAAAATATAATAATAATAATAACAATAACAACGCGGTCTAGATTATTAAAGTCATTTCTAGGTGTGTAGACGGTAGATTGTTTAGATTATCAAACTCATATAAAGAGGTGTGCTATATTATATTTTTGTTTCACCCTATATCCTCTTAGTTTTTTTCTTCCCATGACTTTTTTATAGTTTATTTTTATGAGCGCCCCACCTCTTCACACTATTTTCTCTACTAATACTTGTACAATATTTTTGAAAATAAAATCTTTATCTAGTCATTATATCCAAATCAAACACTTATATTAGGGCACGAGCTTCAAGCAAGGTTAAGGATGATATTGGTATCGTATCTGAATCGAATCGGCAGCGTATCAAAAACTATCAAAAGTACAAATGAGTGAAAATATTGATTATTTCAGAATCGGGCGGTACGATACCGTTGAAAGTACTGAAAACGAACTATACCAAAACCGAAAACATGAAAAAACAAGTATTGGTATCGGTACAAGTGGTGTTTAAAAATTATTTTGTTTTTAAAGTAATGTATACACAATTATTAAATAATTTATTCAGTTTTATAGTTAAAAAACTTAAAGTCACTTTAGATGAGCCATATACACCTAAGCCAAGATACTCCATAGTTGATTTCTCAACAACCAACACCAATCCATACAAGGTTTGGTCACACCCTCCCTAAAGAAATTACATCACTAAACATAACTTACAACACACACAAATTATGGAGTTCAACATCCATATCATTATATATATATACCGTTAGTGTAAGAACTATATATATGTCTTCAACTCTATCTCCGCCTTTTACCTACCCTCATCTACATTTTGATTTTTATTATATCGAACAAAGGCGCATATGGCTGAAGAAAAGTTAGTGAATGATGGTAGCATCAGAAGGTCGTGGGTGATGATCTTGGTGATATTGTTGAGGGTTCTAGCATTATTTGCCACAGCTGCCGCTACGATTGTTATGGCTCTTAACAAAGAGTCGCACACTTTTGGTGTTGCTACAGTCGGGAATGCTCCCGTTACGATCACCGTCACGGCCAAGTTCCAACATACTCCGGCAAATATGTAAGTTCTTCTTTCTCTTTTATGTATGTGTTCGTTCTTGTCCTTGTATACTTAAGAAGTAACCGTAAATTGTTATAGGACTAAAAAAGTAAAATGCCAAAAAAAAGCTGTATTTATGCAAAATGAGAAATATATAATGTCTACACATGGACAAGTACAACACTTAACATGGAGTAAAAAGATTTTGAGATGCTTATACAATATTGCAACAAGGCCATCAAGTTTAAAGCATGATATAATGAAGAAAGTTTGGCTCGGTCTCTTTGTCCTGGAGTTTGAAGAAAGTTTCACCCCACGGAGTACAAACGTTCGTGGGATACAACTTATATTTAGTGTTTGTCGATATTTATAATGATTTTTTTTTGTTGATGCAGAATGTTTGTAGTAGCTAACGGGATTGCGAGTCTTCATAATCTATTGATGTTATCACTCGTGTGCTTTGTTAACCAAAAATATGATTTTAAGGGCCTGCGATTTATAACAGTTGCTACATTAGACATGGTACGTGTATGCTACCCTTTGTGATAGCTTAATCCACTATAACATCAAAGTTAGATTATTAATTATTTATATATATGCGAGTATGAAGAGGTAGGTCCCAGCAGAGACCAGTTGGTCCCGCAAGACTCACCTTGAACAGGGTTGTCTGCGCAAAGGCCATCTGCTCCCGCAGGACCCACCATGCTCATAGAATCTTACGCGCAGTACGCAAGCTGTACACGCAGGGAAAGCCTCTCAATGGTGAAGTACCCCGCCTGTTCCCGCAGTTGCGGATACAAGCCATCAGGGAAGGCTACCCGCAGACAGCAAGGCTACACGTACAAGATTAGCTACTTCAGCAGTCACGTGAAGGCATGAGCAAGGCGGGAACAATCCCGCCCAAATGAGCCAGTCTGATTCTGAAAGATCTTTTGTACCATACCTACCAAGGTATGGATAGGACAGACGATCTGACCAGAACAGCCCATGAGCCAATCACAGGGTGACAGCTCACCGACAACAGTGCGAGGAGGAGCACCCTCTAGTACTGTTTGTCACTATTAGCCGCTGCCTACTCACCAACTCTCACTGTGGAGCAGGCGCAGCCTACAGTTGGTGGAATAGTATTACTGTTGGCCGTAACCTATTCACCAACCAGCATGGTCTGCGTACAATCCACAGTCAGTAGGACGTGCATGGTCTACAGTTGGTGGAATAGTGCAGCCGACTTTATTACTGTTGGCTGTAACCTACCCACTAACCAGTATGGCCTGTGCGTAATCCACTGTTGGTTGAACAGGAATACTATTCAGCCGGCTGTACCTTCTAGAAAACCTACCTTCGGCTATAAATACTCCAATATCTTGGAATGGTAAGATCATCTACTATCTCGTATAACTTACTTGATAACTGCTCTAATAGTATTCACATACTTTTATATTCAAAAGAGCAATATAGACTGATTCTCACGCCGGAGGGTGGTCACAAGGAGGAACCCCCCCTTCTCAGTGACGAGCTTACGGTGTCTGTTTTGCAGGTTCCCGGAAGTACAACCTACTCTGCTGGACCTAACCTTCGTGGGAAACATTACCTGGCCCCCAGATTACCTGTAATCTGCCCGGGGTTGATTAGTGTTTCTTCATTGGCGCCATCCGTGCATAAGGCTAGAACTACATCTTTCTCCAGTTTTTCAAAACTTCCAAGATGACTAGAGAAATTCCGGTAACCACAACCCCAGCCACTGGGGTAAACACCGGCAACACAATATTTACAAACACTACCCCAGCCACCCAAGCTGGGGCAAGTGAAATACATTTTACGAACACTACCCCAGTCACTCATGTAGGGGCAAGTGGAGTAAATATTCCACTGGGATTCACTGATGCCCAGCTGGAAAAACGACCTCGAGCCCCTCGCCAAACACTTGATCAAGTGAAGGCATGGGCCGAGGCACGTCAAAGAGAATTTCAGGCTGAGTTGGACGAACGCTTGCGTTCAGTCCAACAAGCTGAGGAATTCGGTAGTACTCGTCAGCACCTCAACATGAGTAGTGAGTACGAGTACTCAGACGGCGAGGGGGAAGACTCCGACACCGATGCGAACCCTCGCCATAGGGCGAAAGGGAAGCGTAAGGAAACGGATCCCCAGCCAAAAAGGAATTTTGGGGAAGCATTCCAACCAGTCACAGAAAAAAGCGAGCGTGACTTCTCCAAGGCCTTTAGACCTACTGCTACAAACGCAGGAAGGTCAAAATTTGCAAGGGACATTGCAGAAGCAATCGCCCCGAGGAGTGCCAAACAAATGTCCAACATTGGCACATACGATGGTCTATCCGACCCAGATGACCATCTGAACAGGTTCATTGCGGGGGCAACCGTCAGTAACTGGACGGAACCCACGTGGTGCTACATGTTCCAGATGACTCTGGTAGGAGCAGCCAGAGCATGGTTCGACCGTTTACCGGTCCACCACATTTATGACTGGGCAGACTTCCAGAACAAGTTCAGTCAACAGTTTAGTCAACAGAGGAAGCACACTGAGGAGCAGTGGACGATCCTCAACTGTGTCAGAGAAGAGGATGAATCCTTACTGGACTTCATCACCCGCTTCAACTCCAAGAAGGTGAGTCTGGGCAACATCAGTGAAGACCTCGTTCGCGCCGCTTTCATTCAGGGCGCTGAATACCCAGAACTCATCCGCACTCTGACGGGTAAAGACGGCATGCCATCCACGTGGGATGCCATAATGACGGCAGCCAAGCGCTTTGCCGAAACAGAGAAACAGCTGGGAAGAGATCTCCCCCACAATACAAACCTCTACACGCAGAGGACAAGGGAGAACAATGTGAGAACCGCCCGGCTAAACAAAAAGAGGCGGCAAGGTATTTGGCAGTCAAGGATAAACTTTGACACCCCCTCAAGCTCTCACCCTCTGGTTGGCGGAAGGGACAAAACGCACCCTTCGAACCGGAAAAACCGTTGGACGCCACTCACCAAGAGCGTCACGGAGATATTTGCCACGGAAAAACTGCCATGGCCAAAAGCCCCAGTGATCCGACAGAAACCCAATGCGGATCAAAGCAAGTCTTGTGACTTCCATGGGACAAAGGGCCATAGCACTGAGGAGTGCACATCCTTGAGGGACATCGTCGAGACATTCGTCAAGGATGGGAGGCTCGCACACCTCGTGGCATCTATCAAGAAGGGAGGAAGGAACGACAACAGGTACAGGGGTAACGGACGGAAGCCCGTCGACATTAGCATCAACATGGTCCATGGTAAGGTCAGAGGAAGAAAGAGACCAATGACCGAACCATGCGCATGGAAGGAAGCAGAAGTGCGCTTCCCGCGAGTGCCGGGAGGCCCAAACAAAGAAGGCCCCATTGTCATTAAAAGCCAGCTGGGGCACTACATCACCTCCCGCACCCTCGTTGACAATGGCGCATCGTCGACAGTGATGTACAGGCAGTTCTTCGACAAGCTCGATGATGAAGACAAAGAACGCCTGGAGACGGTCTATGCTTCAATGGAAGGGTTTGACGGCAGCATGAACACTCCCTTGGGCATCCTATCTTTCCCCGTCACTCTCACCGATGGGAATTATTCACGCACGGAGGATGTGGATTTTGTTGTGATGAAAAAACCACATCATACGTATGACATCCTATTCGGGAGAGACGGGATGGCAAGATTCAACGCTGTGGTATCCTCAGTCCACGGCATGATGGGATGGCCAACAACTGAAGGCGTAGCGATGATCACGGGCATTCCCCAGGTATGCATCGCATCTGTCTCCTCTAAACCCAAACCGAAGATGGCCAAACAAACCATCACTGAGCCTGAACAGTGGGCATTCAACGGGAAATATCCCGATCAGGCCGTTACCATTGGCCCGACAATTGTTGATCCAACACGCACCTTACTCAAGCGCTTACTGCAGCGAAACGCAGACATCTTCGCGTGGACACCAGCCGACATGACTGGTGTACCCCGGGGAAAGGCAGAGCATAAGCTCAAATGCGATCCGGCCGTAACGCCGATCGTACAAAAGCGCAGAGTAATGGGGCCCGAGCAAACCAACGCGTGCAGAACCCAAGTCAAGGAACTCCTTGATGCGGGCATCGTGCGCGTTAGCAAATATCAAACATGGGTTGCAAATCCCGTAATGGTACCGAAGAATAACAAACAATGGCGCATGTGCATAGATTTCAAAGATTTGAATAAAGCATGCCCCAAAGATTGTTATCCGTTGCCAGAAATTGATCTCAAGGTGGATTCGGTGGCACCATTTCGCCTTAAATGCTTCTTGGATGCGTATAAGGGGTACCATCAAATCCACATGGCTGTGGATGACCAGGACAAAACCGCCTTTCGGACGCCCGATGGCACATTTTGTTATAAAATGATGCCGTTCGGACTTAAGAACGCGGGGTCCACGTACCAACGACTAATGGACAAAGAGTTTCACGCCCAAATTGGGAGAAACTTGGAAGTCTATATGGATGATTTGGTCATCAAAAGCCCCGAGCCAGAGACGATGTTGAAAGACATTGAGGAAACTTTCAACACGCTCAGAAAGATAAACATGAAGCTCAACCCGAGCAAGTGTTCATTTGGGGTGGAAGAAGGGAAGTTCTTAGGGGTCATTATTACTAAAGATGGCTTCAGAGCGAACCCTGAAAAGGTCGAAGCCATTGTCAAAATGGAATCACCTACCACCATAAAACAGGCTCAAACACTTAATGGACGACTAGTCGCGCTTAACCGCTTTTTGGCAAACCATGCGGATAGGTCGTTCCCTTTTGTGTCAACACTAAGAAATTGTTTAAAGAAAACGCACTTCCGCTGGACACCAGAAGCGGAAGCAGCTTTCCAGGAGATTCGATCACGCCTGATCGAACTCCCAACACTCACAGCACCACAAGCGGGAGAGGAGTTAATCCTATACCTCTCCGCAACAGATAGAGCAACCGGGGCAGTCCTGCTTGTAGAACGAAAAGGCATCCAGATGCCAATCTATTATGTTAGCCGCGTGCTGGCAGACGCGGAAACCCGGTACTCTACCCTGGAAAAACTGGTCTTGGCACTTATACACGCTTCACGCAGGTTGAGACGATATTTCCAGGGTCACCCAATCACTATTCTCACCAACTTCAAACTCTCAAATGTTCTAGGCAAACCCGAGTTATCGGGACGCCTAGCCAAATGGGCAATTGAATTGGGAGAATATGCGATTCAATACAAGCCGAGACCAGCCATTAAAGGCCAGGTCCTGGCTGATTTTATTGCCGAAGTCCCCGCTGCGCGGGAGAAAGAGTGCCAGGAGGAGGTTCAACCCTCCCCAGCACACGAAATCGATGAGGTCTGGCGACTCTATACTGATGGAGCAGCTAGTAACGAGGGTTCAGGCGCAGGGTTAAAATTAACAAACCCAGCAGGCCAGGAATATACTTATGCTATTCGGCTGGATTTCCCAAGTACGAATAACGAAGCTGAATATGAAGCATTCCTGGCCGGATTGAGGATTGCGCGAAAGATGGGTGTCAAAAATTTGGAAGCCCACGTTGATTCCATGCTAGTGGCAAACCAAATAAACGGGACGTACACGGCTGTGAACCACACAATGGCCCTGTACCTTGCCCAAGCCAAAGCCATCATGCGCGATTTTAATGATTGTAAAGTGATACACGTCAAGCGCAGCGAAAACAAATCTGCGGATGCGTTAAGCAAGCTTGCATCACTGGCCTTCACCCACTTGGGAAAGGACATCCGCGTGGAACTCCTCGAAACACCATCAGTCCCGCACAAGGAAATTTGTGTCATCCAAACCGGTACAGAAACATGGATGACCCCAATAATAAAATACCTTGAAGCAGGAACGTTACCAGAGTCGAAGTCACAGGCAAGAAAACTACGCTGTAAAGCACTAAATTATCAGCTGATCAATGACACCCTTTACAGACGTAACTTTCTTGGCCCGTTGTTAAGATGCGTGGACAACCAAGATGCTGACTACCTCCTGAGGGAGGTTCACGAAGGCATCTGTGGAGTACACGCAGGCCCCCGCGCTGTGGTAGCCAAGCTAAACAACGCGGGATACTTCTGGCCGGGGATGCATATGGACGCGTTGGCATACATCAGAAAATGCAGATCTTGCCAGCTTTACGCACCCAACACGCATCGCCCGAAAAATGATCTTGTTCCTGTCACTTCCTCGTGGCCATTTCAGAAGTGGGCCATCGACGTGACAGGCCCATTTCCAACAGCAGCTGGGAATGTTCAGTTCCTAGTGGTAGCCATTGACTACTTCACCAAATGGATAGAAGCGAAACCTTTAGCCCAAACAACCGCAAAGCATATCAAAAAATTTATTTGGGAATTTATTATTTGTCGTTTTGGACTTCCACAGAATTTGGTAAGCGACAATGGCACCAACTTTGCTGACAAGAAGCTGCAGCAGTGGCTGAAAGAACTTCAAATCACCCACACCTTTACCTCAGTGGCACACCCGCAAGGTAACGGTGAGGTGGAAAGAGCAAATAAGAGCATCGTCGAAGGCATAAAGAAAAGACTCTTGGAACATAGATCCGGTTGGGTGGACGAACTTCCACACGTCCTTTGGGCAAACAGAACGCTGAAGAAGACCAGTACGGGAGAAACCCCGTTCAGTCTCACTTATGGCACTGAAGCCATGATCCCAGTCGAAATCGGTTTACCCTCACCAAGGGTCTTAATCCAACCAGAAGACAATGATGCGGAAAGACGGTTAGACCTTATGCTAGCCGAAGAGCGCAGAGACTTAGCCGCCGTGCGTGAAGAAAACTACAAACGACAAATGCAAAAATACTACAACACGCGGGTAAAACTCTGCAACTTCAAGGAAGGAGACTACATACTGCGTAACAACGAGGCTTCGAACCAACAACGCCCAGGAAAGTTGGCCCCGATTTGGGAGGGGCCATACATTATCAAAGAGGTTCTGGGAAAGGGCGCGTACCGGCTCGAAAGGCTCGATGGCACTCCCATCCCTAGAACATGGAATGGAGCTCAACTACGCAAATGTTATATGTAGATCAATTCCAACTTGTAAAGAAAAGGCCTAGAGCCACTTCTAATGGAAATGATTCTCCTTTCATGATGTATTGATAGCTTGTAACCTATGAACTTCCCTTACAGGAAGAAGTAGTTGCGTGTGGAAGGCGGCAATACCCGCATAAACACAACGCCAAAATGTTAAAAAAGTTCTAAGGAAAACCTACACGCAGGTCAGATGTAGGTAAAGTTTAGCCATCCTTGTAAGTGCAAGTGACGGTCTTACCCGCACAATCACATTCAAGGAAGCCAAACTTAACTTACCATCTACCACGTTAAAAGGTTAACTTATGAACACTTAAAAAAGGATAAGAAAAACCTACACGCAGGTCAGATATAGGTCTAAAGTTAAAGCCATCCTTCTAAGTGCAAGTGACGGTTACACCCGCACAATCACGAAAGAGGGAGCAAAAACTTTAGTCCATTATCAACCACGTTCAAAGGTTTAACTTAATGCCTTAGAAATTTTGAAAAACCTACACGCAGGTTAGATAGAGGGTAAAGGTTAGCCATCCTACCAAGTGCAAGTGACGGTTTTACCCGCACAATCACGAAGGAGGAGGCGAAACTTTAGCCCATCATCAACCACGTTCAAAGGTTCTTATTCTAAACACTTGGGAAATTGCTAATTTAAACTAAGTATGCAAGTCATAAGTTTATAAAGCAAAGAACCCAAGGAAGGAAATAACAATCTTATACGCAAAGAGATTAATATTTCACAATCATTTACAAGAATGGCTGGGTAACTACCCGCCTAAAAGAAATCTATACAAAGCTAAGTCTATCCTACCAGCGGGAAGGGATCTTCAGGATCAGGCTTCAGGGCCACCTCCGCTTGGGCCAGCACCATCAGAGCGCGGCTGCCCAAGGAAAGCCTTAAGGATGTTTAGCCCATCATCAGCAGCAGCAGCTTCATTCACCTTCTCCACCACTGGATGCGGGAAGGCAGCGTACTGGTTCACAGCTTGGTCATAAGCAGCTTCAGTGTTAACATTGAATAAAGGGAAGTTGGAGGGCGGAAAGCCTCTCTCAGCAAACCCTAGACCAAGCAGGAAGCCAGTCTTCTGCCCATCCTCATGAGAAGCGTTGAGGGCTGCGCTCATCGCATCGTCATAAGAGGTCTCTGAAAGGACCTGACGCACAACCTACAAAAGAATAAAGTTAGAACATTTTCTAATTACGAGCAGAAAGCGTAAAGAAAAAGAGGATACCTGAGGCAACGCTTCTCGAAGCAACCATTGGAGGGTAGCTTGACTTTCTTTACAAGCACGTTCGGCTCCGCTTTTATCAAGGTTGGCAAGTTGAACTTCCTTGGCGGCAGCTTCTTCGACGCTTTTGAGTTTCCTTTCAGTACGGTCAAGCACCCCCCTCTGGTCAAGGATCTCCTGCAGCTTCTTGGCATCTTCCATTGCCAAGGCGTCATGAGCATGCTGAAGAGCCTTTAATTTGCATTTAAGCTGCTCATTCTCTTCGCGAAGTGGCTCAGCAACAGCTTCAGCCTTGGCAGCCCTCTCAGTTGAGTTTCGCGCAGTCTCCTTGGCCAGCCGAAGCTGTTCATTCACAGCTTGGGCAGCCTTGGAGCGGGCCTCGAGTCGCGCCTGGACTTCAACCTCAAGGGCCTTGAATGCCTTCTCCTTCTCGGCTGCGGCAGCGGCCAACTGCCGGTTCTCCTCCCGAAGAGCCCGCGCTTCAGATATATCTTTGGCGCGAGCTGCTTTTAACTTGTCGTTTTCACGACAAAGCAGCTCGACGCGGGGCTGCGTTCGGGCCTGGAGAACCCGAAGCTCATTGGTTAGCCTACCCTCTTGGTAGCTAGCCATGGCTTCCCCCAACGCACCATGAGGAGCAGCGTGGCGAGCCCAGTCCACGCACTCCACAGGGGTGCGAAGGGTTGTTCCTCGGCGTATGTTCCATCTTGGAACATACACTTCATTGGAATCCGACACTGCAAAAGAAACAAAGGCAGTTAGGAAAAGATGATAAAAATATGTAAAGGAAAAAGAACCCTACGTACCTGTAGGGTCAATAACAGGCCGATAGCCGCCAAACCCATCACCTGAACCTAAAGGAAATCCATCCAACAGGTCAGGCAGACGGGAAGGTGGCATAGATCGGCGGGAAGCCTGGCGCATACCTGAAGGTCCGGCCGTCGGTGCCGGTGGCGCAGGTATAGTGGCAGCCGCTGTGGTAGCCATGGTTGGCGCCACCTCCTCAGCAACAGTAACCGCCGGCTCCGTGAAAGATGCTGTAAAAATTGCACTCACGGCCGGCGGAGACACCTTCTCAGCTGGAACAGCCTCAGGAAGGCTGGAACCAGCGGAAGCAGGCGTAGACGCCTGGGTCGATGCCTCGGGAAGGCTGACCGAGCCTACCGTCATTGGCGGGGGAATACTTGCTCCAACTCCACCCTGGAATGCGTCAACATCCACACCTACATAAGCAAAAGTGTTAGAAAAATTTATTTTAAACAACAAATCTAGACAAGAATTATGGGGGCACTTACGGGGTTTCTTGAGCTTGAACGCACGGACGAGCGGGGGCGAACCCGATGGAGCCGGCCTCTTGACACCGGTAACCGTCGTTGCCGCTGTCTCCTCGGAGGTGACACCTGCAGCCTCCGGAGCCGTGGTCTCTTCACCACCGGGCTTCCCCGCCACCTCTGCATTATCTGACTCCGAGTCAGATAGGACTACCGGGTCGGCCGTAGAGGCCACCTTCTCCTTGCCCTTCGCGACGGCAGCCTTTCTCTTCCGCACCAGTGGAGGACCTTCTGCGGATTCCTCAGAAGAAGAAATGTCATGAACTCCAGCAGCAGGCACAGCTTTGAGAGGTTCAGGGTAGAAGATAGGCTTACCTGGCCGTCGGTGGCTCAGGATCTCTTGGCCTGGCGGGTAAACCTCCACGAACCGACCCGCAGTCTGCTCGAGGATGGGCAACTCGTTCTCGTCCAGAGCACGAGTACCCATCCGCGCAGGACCATCTTCCTCCCGCGGATTCAGGAGCGACTGAAGATCGTTACCCTCTGAAATCAACAAGAAAGTTAGAAAAAATCGTAGTCAGCAAAAAAGAAACAAGACATACCATAAGGGGTAGAGTTCGAACCATATTCAAGGACGATCGGAACCTTATCCGCATTCGCCGCCTTCCACACCCGGCTCATCCCCAGCATCACCATCGCCGACTCCGGAAAACGGAAAACCGGGGACTGGACCCGGGATATCTTCGAAAACCATTCCGCCTCCTCGTAGTTAAGGGCGGGAAGGTTCGGAAGCGCCTGGCCATTCTTAAACTTCATGGCGATGGGGACGGCGCGAGCGGATATGAAGAAGAACTCTCTTCTCCATGAGCGAAGACTCCGCTCGGTGGTACAAATCTTTAAACCCTTTATACGGGTTGTAAGAGTGTACCACCCCTGGATGCACCTCCAAGTGTAGAAGGTCATCAGACGGTCAACAAAGGGCTCAAGGCCCAGTATCCGGCACACCCACTCAAAGTGCCGGACCTTGGCAATGGCCATGGGGTGCACCTCTGTCAGGTGCACACCGTGCCTCTCCAGGACACGGTACACAAACTTTGTCAACGGAAACCTAAGGTTTCCGTAGACAAAGAATGCAGCATAAACCCCGATCTTGCCACTAGGGGCATCGTACACAGTATGGTGGGGTTCAGGAAACTCAGGCTCGAGAGACTCGAGCATGAACTTCCTGACGATATACTGGTACAGATCGACAGGAAGAGAACACTGGCACTCGCCAGCAGTCTTCTGATCATCAGTATCATGAGAAGACATGGTGGAAAGAAGAAAGTGATTTCGGGAAAATGCTTGCCTGAAAAGGGGAGTATTTGCCGGAAATCACTAAGAAGAAGAAGAAAGGTGAAAGTGTGAATTACAGATAACTCTCTCCCCCTTTATATAGTAATCGCAATCAATGCGGTGAATTTAATGCGGAGGAGAGAGAAATCAAAGGTGCAATGAAACTATGACACGTGGCAAAAAGCAGGCTGGCAACAGCTGTTGAAAGGACGTGTGCCAGTAATTTCGCGGCCACGCGCCTGAAAAATCACGCCCACGCGCCTGAAAAAACGACTGGAATGACCATGTTCTGTCACGTCACCATAACTTCCTGCACGTCCTGACACAGTCAGAAGAAACTGTCGCACGACGTTTCAGAAGTTTGGACTGTTCTTATCTTTTCACCAACTCTTCGAATTTCAAAATTCAAAATTCGAAAATATTAAAAAGTAAGCGGGAAAATATCCCTTACCCCTTGGCAAACAAGTAACCGTAAGACGGCTGCGGGTACAGTGTTAAGGCAAAACCCTTCACATACCTAGCACCCGCAGGGAATTGAAGCCAAGAAAACCTTGGTAAACAAGTAACCGTAAGACGGCTGCGGGTACAGTGTTAAGGCAGAACCCTTCACATACCTAGCACCCGCAGGGAATTGAAGCCAAGTACCCCGGCAACCAAGTAACTATAAGACAGGTGCGGGTACAGTGTAAAGGCAAAACCCTTCACATACCTAGCACCCGCAGGGAATTGACGCCAGGAATACCTTGGAAGTAAAGTAACCGTAAGACGAGCGCAGGTACAGTGTTAAGGCAAAACCCTTCACATACCTAGCGCTCCGCTGGGAATTGAAACCAAGAAGGATCTTCTGGGCAATGCTTGCGGAAACGGAAGTAACATCCCCGCATAGCGGGAACGTCGAGAACTACGTTGTTTGAAGCTCTAAGATGGAATTGGTGGTCTTAACATAATTGATCACTATGTTCAAAACTACCAAAACCTCATGGAAAATACATACAACTGGGACTCAACGCTCCTGACTTGCGAGGAGGTTACAGACCTACCCGCATCATACCCAGAGACCAAGCAGGAAACTCGGGCATTTCTGCAAGTGACAAGGACTTCCCATGGAAAACCTTACAAAACCCTTTTCAAAACCCTTTGCTTAAGTCCAAAAGTTCACCTCACTTTATTAAACACGCATGAGAAGAACATTGGACTGGGGGGACTTGAAGAGGTAGGTCCCAGCAGAGACCAGTTGGTCCCGCAAGACTCACCTTGAACAGGGTTGTCTGCGCAAAGGCCATCTGCTCCCGCAGGACCCACCATGCTCATAGAATCTTACGCGCAGTACGCAAGCTGTACACGCAGGGAAAGCCTCTCAATGGTGAAGTACCCCGCCTGTTCCCGCAGTTGCGGATACAAGCCATCAGGGAAGGCTACCCGCAGACAGCAAGGCTACACGTACAAGATTAGCTACTTCAGCAGTCACGTGAAGGCATGAGCAAGGCGGGAACAATCCCGCCCAAATGAGCCAGTCTGATTCTGAAAGATCTTTTGTACCATACCTACCAAGGTATGGATAGGACAGACGATCTGACCAGAACAGCCCATGAGCCAATCACAGGGTGACAGCTCACCGACAACAGTGCGAGGAGGAGCACCCTCTAGTACTGTTTGTCACTATTAGCCGCTGCCTACTCACCAACTCTCACTGTGGAGCAGGCGCAGCCTACAGTTGGTGGAATAGTATTACTGTTGGCCGTAACCTATTCACCAACCAGCATGGTCTGCGTACAATCCACAGTCAGTAGGACGTGCATGGTCTACAGTTGGTGGAATAGTGCAGCCGACTTTATTACTGTTGGCTGTAACCTACCCACTAACCAGTATGGCCTGTGCGTAATCCACTGTTGGTTGAACAGGAATACTATTCAGCCGGCTGTACCTTCTAGAAAACCTACCTTCGGCTATAAATACTCCAATATCTTGGAATGGTAAGATCATCTACTATCTCGTATAACTTACTTGATAACTGCTCTAATAGTATTCACATACTTTTATATTCAAAAGAGCAATATAGACTGATTCTCACGCCGGAGGGTGGTCACAAGGAGGAACCCCCCCTTCTCAGTGACGAGCTTACGGTGTCTGTTTTGCAGGTTCCCGGAAGTACAACCTACTCTGCTGGACCTAACCTTCGTGGGAAACATTACCTGGCCCCCAGATTACCTGTAATCTGCCCGGGGTTGATTAGTGTTTCTTCAGAGTATTTTGTTTAAACTAATAAAAGTTTAAACGTCTTTTAGGTAACAATTGCAGTATTATCCGGTGCAGCAACTGCTGTTGCTTTCATGGGGGAACTAGCTAGACATGGAAACTCCCACGCGCGTTGGAACAAAATTTGCGACAACTTTGATAGATTTTGTGACCAAGCATCAGGCGCGATGCTTGCTTCGTACATTGGAATCTTGTTTTTTATGCTCGTTAACTTGGTTAATACCTTTGAACATGGAAGATTCAACCCCTCCAAGAACCATAATTTATCTGCATGATTGTTGTGTGTGTGTGTGTTTTTTATGTATCAGTGTGATGTACTAATTGCATGATTATTGTAATGTTCAATCCCATCACTACAAGTCATGCTTTTTATTATGCACAATTTGTTCACAAAATTTATTTAGTGTTTTTAGACATCTTGTACACTTACGTGCTCGAGATTTCTCATTTAGATTTGAGTTTGTTCATATCCATGTTATAGTCTAATTTGTTTCAAGTTATGCATTTGTGACGGTTAATTGCTATAAACATGATCAGGCACAAATTTTGTGACAAAAATGACCTGTCTTGTGATGTATATTGTGTTTGAAATAGATTCTTTTTTGGATAACAAAATAGAAATTGGATAGGATAGATGGATCTACCTTTCTCTTTATTGATACGACTCAAAAAGGATTTTTTCTAGTAAAGTAGCGTAGCAAAGAAGTCTCAAATCCTTTATTTGGTCAGAAAAGACTACACTGCTTTGGGCCCAGAAAGCAAAAAGGATGAGCTCAGCTGCTTCAGACTTCTTCGACGGTGAGTGAGGCACAAACATAGATTGTGACAAAAACACAATCTCGACCACAAGGCAATCGCTAATTTTGTAATAATTATTATGACATTTCGGTCGCAATACTAATTGTAAAACTGTCTATGGACATTTCGGTCTTAACTCAATCACTAAATTTTACGATGAATATTCCTGCTTTTAGTGACTCATATATAGCAGTTGATTTGCGATGGAATTTATCGTGTAACTTTGATTAAACAACAAATTTGTGACTGGGTGGTGAATCTATAATTTATTAAGAGCATGTTTGGGATTAAGTTTGAAAAATGCTTATTGGCTTTTTCAAAAAGCCAGGATTTGAGGCTTTTGAAAGACTGATTTTTAACCATTTAAAAAGCTAAAATAAAAAAGAATTTTGTGATAGTCAAACACATTTTAATTTATTAGCCTTTTAAAAACACGCTCTAACCAATAAATAAATAAATAAATAAATAAAATGATATAGTATAAATATATCCAAACAAAATGTGAGGGATTGAGTGGTGATGACAAGTGATTGGTGCACATTAGACTGAGCAGGATAACATTATTAACATTTAACATCACTGCTGATCGTACACCTCACCCGGTGCAGGATAACATCACCACCATTGTTATTGTTACTCTGTCTGCAACTCATTAACAATGGCGTCTCGAGTTCTCTCCTCCGGCATTCCTCGCCTCACCAAACCTGCCGGCAGGATCACCACGTTCGCCCCGGCCACCTTCAACACTAACGGCGGCAATCTCGTTTGGGGACGACAGCTTCGCCCTAGCTTACTAAACCTCGATCACTCGTCTCCAGTGCCGTTGGTTTCCAAGGCGGCAAAGCGTGATGCTATCAAGCCGTGTTCTGCAACTGCTAGCGATTCCGCCGGGTGAGAACCGTTGACTGTATTTGAATTTTAATTTGACTTTTGTTGACTCACTGAGTTTTTTATTGGTAGTGATGCTGCTCCGGTTGGCTTCTTCGCCAAGTTTCCATGGCTGGTTACCGGATTCTTCTTCTTCATGTGGTATGCTACAACCATATTAATAGTTTTCAGTGAATATTTTATAAAGGTGTTATTAAATGGATGTTTGGGGTGGCAGGTGGGAAGAACTGGGACCTCCTATTAATATATCTTAATTAAATACTTTTGCTGATTATTATTATTATTATTATTATTATTATTATTATTATTATTATTAATTGACAATATTAAGTTAAGGTTGCAAGCAATGTTAGTCAAATACAGGATGAACACTTTATCTAACTCTAATGTCACATTATTATTATTATTATTATTATTATTATTATTATTATTATTATTATTATTATTGTATAATTTTTTTAAATTAAAAAATTGAATACTGTTGGTGCATTGTGTTGTGAAGGTACTTTTTGAATGTCATCTTCAACATACTCAACAAGAAGATCTATAACTACTTCCCTTATCCCTAGTAAGTTATTGTTTGTTCTAATTTCTAATTTCATATGTAGTGTTATTTGGCCATGTGGTATACGATTTGTTAAGTGCATTGTTGTCTACATATGCAGTTTCGTGTCGGTTATTCATTTGGCAGTTGGAGTGGTTTATTGTCTTGGTAGCTGGACTGTTGGTCTACCTAAGCGCGCTGTAAGTTTCAATTTGACCCTCTATAGAAAGGTAGTTAAGTAACTAACTTGTTGTGGTTTATCTTGTGTAGCCCATTGACTCAAACCTTCTCAAGCTTCTTATTCCTGTGGCCTTTTGTCATGCTTTGGGACATGTCACCAGTAACATATCATTTGCAGCTGTTGCTGTTTCATTCACCCACACGATCAAAGGTAATCTAACTGTATTTACATTTGTAAACAATGTGTTACCTTTTTTTATGACGATCGACTTCTCGTTATTTCTTGTAAACAGCCCTTGAGCCATTCTTCAATGCTGCTGCTTCTCAGTTTATTCTTGGACAGTCGATTCCCATAACTTTATGGCTGTCTTTGGCTCCCGTTGTTATTGGTATGATCTTTTTCTTCCAAAACAGGTTGTGTTTCAACTTTCAAGTGATTGTTTCTACTATTAGAAGCTGAAATCAAGTCTGAATGTGCAGGTGTGTCAATGGCTTCCTTGACTGAGCTGTCATTCAACTGGCTAGGGTTTATCAGTGCCATGATTTCCAATATCTCATTCACTTACAGAAGTATTTACTCCAAGAAAGCAATGGTTGTCAACTGCCCATTTTCATTTTTAGTTATTATTATTTACGATCAAACAAATGAGTATTCTGAAAGAATGGTTTATAACAATTGTGTTTGTGCCCGCAGACTGATATGGATAGTACTAACTTGTATGCCTACATTTCCATCATTGCTCTCTTGTTCTGTATCCCACCGGCTGTAGTTGTGAGTGGAATACTATTTTTTTTATCGTACGACTATATATATTATTTTGTAACATCAAAAATACTTATCTTCATCTTTAAACAGTTGGAAGGACCTCAACTTCTAAAGCATGGATTCAGTGATGCAATTGCTAAAGTTGGCCTGACTAAATTCTTAACTGATCTGTTTTGGGTGGGAATGTTCTATCACCTGTACAACCAGGTATTGCAATTTACACATCACAAGCTACTTTGTTTTTCTGTTTTATGTTATATATATTATGAAAACTTTATATTTGGTTTTGGCTTGGTAGCTTGCAACCAACACACTTGAAAGGGTGGCACCTCTTACGCACGCAGTGGGCAATGTGTTGAAACGAGTGTTTGTGATTGGTTTCTCAATCGTCGTGTTTGGTAATCTTTCTTTTGTGGCTTTCACTGATTACGTGTTAAAACAAGTGCTTGTCCAACGTTACATAAATATCATATGATTTGTGCAGGTAACAAGATTTCAACACAAACAGCCATTGGTACATCCATTGCCATTGCTGGAGTTGCAATCTACTCCCTCATCAAGGCCAAGATTGAAGAAGAGAAACGGGTCAGTTAAAATTTAATCTAAATTTAATCCATCACGTATGTATGCATGTTCACAAGTTTCTTAAACGTTGTTTATGTGCAGGGTTTGAAATCGGCATGAGGGCATGCAGAAGGGAAGGAATGCGTTTATATTACTCAGTGTTATTGTTTCAACACGTAGCTGATTTGCTACAATTGTGAAGATGTTCTTTCTTTCGTTTTTTTGGTCTATGAGAGTAAACATATCTGATTCTCGTTTAGACTATAATAATAATGTATTATTCTATCCCTCTTTATTATCAATATATCATTTCTAACTCTCCTGGAGTTTCTGTTTTCCTTTTAACTCCAAAGTGTATAGAAGGCATTCACTCATTGTCACTATCAACCACATTATGCATGCAAGTGTCCCCACGTTACTATCTTTTTATGTGACTTACCCTTTAATCCATGTTACTTTAAAAGGGGTGACTAAATGCATCTGGTGTATGTCTTTAGAAGGTTGGATCCCGTTGTATGAATAGAGGTATAACCTGTAGATTTTAAAAATGAAATGGTTGATTAAATAGAGGAGGCACAGCTTGTAAATATTTACCTTTTGATGTGACTAATTAATTTGAACCATCTTTTCTTGAAATGCACGCACATTTGGTTATATCAAAAGCTATGGCAACTACTCTCAGTTGAGGTTATCACTGTTGAGTTGACTAAGTGATCTGAAAGGATAATATAACAGATCGCTTACGAAAGACTTTGTTTAATATTGCAGATCACTTTCTCGCTTATGAACTTCTACCAACATTCCAACAATTCTCATCTCCACTGCTCACCACCGTTGGACTCACCTCTCTCTTCAATCAGCAAAACATGGGCGGTGTGATGGTGATAGGTGGTGATGATGCTAGTGGTAACGAGATCTAGAATGGACGATATTACAGAGAATAGGAGTTTGTTTAAAGTAAATTAATATTTAAATTAATTACACAAACTGTCTCTGAAAATGTAAATTGACAAATTTGCACTCATGTGAGATGCATATGACTAAACATAATGCAATTATTTCCTTGATTAAAGGACGATTTTTGAAATATGGTATAAGCTTCAAGAACACAAAGCATTGGCGGACCTAGAATTTTTTGACAATGGGGTCCCATTTATTCGGTTTTCAAAATTTTCGAATCAGTCATTGTTCGGGCGAAGAACAATGATAAAACACAGAACTATAGTGTCATTCAAAATGAGAAAGTAAACAGAACCCATGATTTGCTCATATGACATACCGCTCCCACTGTTCGTACTCAAGGTAGTAATTCCATAAAACCTTGTCAGCCCATGAGCAAACTGGTGATAGTGTGATTTTACTTGGTCCGCTGTACGGCTTGACTTATCAATTTCATGACAGAAATAACCGTGAACGCGAGCCCAGAAATCACGTCCCTTTTGGTTTTTCTCCGACAATTACATCATCAGAAGTGTGAATGTAGCCTTGAAGTAAAATGTTTTCTTCCCGATGAGTTCAACTTTGAACGGCAAGTGTTGGCCTAGAAGATGACCCTTCCACTTTTTCCCTTTTTTTCTTTGAATATGACGCGGGTGCACATGGTTCTTGGGTCGACGCCCCAGGTGATTGTTTGTCTAGAGACGGTGGATACGACTTGTATTGAGGCGGATAAGAAAATTGTTGAGGATGATAAGCCATTTGTTGAGGAGGAAGATTCATGTATTGTGGAGGATAACCACCTTGAAGTGGTACCAGGTTTGGGTTGTTTGATTGGGCAAATGTTGATTGTTGGTGCTGAGAAAACCCGAGTGCTGGGACATTGGATGACTCGCTCGGGTTTGGGTTATAGCCACTTAGCAAGTTTGAAAATGGGAATTGGTTTTCCATACTTGATTAGTAGTGTGGGGGTGGTAAGAATCATATGAAGGTTGAAAGAGATGAGGAGTTGAAAGTGTTAGTGTAGTTGAATGAGATAAAGTAGGGGAATTTAAAGTGGTAACCAATGGTTATATTTGTTACTAACGGGCATATTTGTTACCAACGGTCTTATTTGTAACCAACGGTCATATTTTTTTTCCAACGGTCATTTTTGTAATCAGTGGTCATATTTTTTTTCCCAACAGTCATTTTTGTAACCAACGGTCATATTTGTAACCAACGGCCATATTTTTTTTTTCCCGGCGGTCATTTTTGTTACCAACGGTCATATTCCCCCCCCCCCCCCCCCGAATGGTCTAATATTAAGTTATGTTTTATGTTGTGTAATTAGAAAATTAAAACATTATTTGGATAAAACTAAAAGATTACATGAATAAAACTAAAACATTACATAGATATCTAAAAAGAAAATCTACCCCTAACTATGGTAACTGCATATTAACCCATATATGTTGTGTACTAAATCATGTCGGAGGATATGGTAGACATCCTTATTACGCAAATGTTTGTACCTCTCTATACGTTGTGCAAAAGCTTTAGACCGTCCAGGTATTGGCAGCTGCACATCCACTTATACCTCATCGGTCCAGTCGGTTACAAATTCCCCCTCATCCTATACAATCATGCTGTGCAATCTAATGCATGCATACATAATATCAGAAATTGTTTTTATGCTTCAAATCCTTGCAGGGCCTTTTATAATATGCCATCGACCTTGGAGGACCCCAAACGCCTTCTCCACATCCTTCTTGCTGACTCGTGACGTTTTTTTGAAAGCTTTCACTTCGTCAGTGTGTGGATACTTGAAGCTTTTCACAAGTGTCGACCATTCCGGATAGATTCCATCTGCAACATAATATCCTTGATTGTATTGTCTACCGTTTACAGTGAAATGACATGGTGGTGCATAACCCTCAACCACGTCGATGAACAGTGGTGACGGGTTTAAACCGTTGATGTCATTATTCGATCCGGCAATGCCAAAATACTCATGCCAAATCCAAAGATCGTGTGATGCAACTGCCTCGAGCATTATGGTTGGATATTCGTGATCACCTCGCGTATATTGCCCATGCCACGCTGCAGAACAATTTTTTCCATGCCTAATGCATACAATCAATACTTCCCAACATGCAAGGAAACCCGTGGATGGTTGAATGACTCTCCAATATCCGTTGGATGTCATTCTCGTTAGGTCTTCTAAGATATTCTTTGTGATAAAGTGCGATGACACCCTACAGAATTTTTTAAGAGACTCCATGGCCGCACTCTCGCCAATGCATACATATTCATCAACTTCATCAGCTCCTACGCCGTATGCCAACTGACGTATGGCCACTGTACATTTTTGGTAGGGAAAAAGACCCCGTTTTCCGGTGGCATCCGTTATTTGTGTAAAGTATTCATAATTGGCCTCCAAATCATTTACGATTCTAACAAAAAGTGGACGCCACATTCGGAACTGACGCTTAAAGGTCATAGCATCGCACATCGGCTGCTTAGCAAAGTGGTCTTTCCAGAGTTGTTCGAACCCTTTCTCACGACCCCTATCCACATTTGCACGTCTCCCTGATCTACTTCTGGAGCTTGAGGCTGCGTTTTCCCGACGTGCACGTCTTTGTTTCATCATCTTGAGCAATTTTTCAACTTCATTGGACATAAATTGTTGGAATTGGTGGACGGCTATTTGAACGACCTGATTTTGGCTTACTTCATCGTTATCACTCGTGTAGTTGGTTTCCTCATCGCTCGCACTCATGGGTTGTGTTACTTCGTCGTTGGAACTCATTTTTTTTAGATATATTGGGGGTGGGAGTATTTGAGAAATTTTGGTGTGAAGAGTGTTGTATTGAGTAGAGAAATGTGTTATTTATAGCGTGATAGGGTTAAATAATTTATTTATTTCATGTAAACATAATTCTTATATTATTATTATTATTATAAAAGAGTTCTTAGTTTTTTTTACATTTTAAATTTTCAATTTTAAATAAAAAAGTAAATTGAAGGTGTGACCATCAACCTTTTTAACATTTAATATCTTTATTTAATTCATGTGGACCTGGCTTTATATGTTTGATTGTATTTTATTTACTGGTGGACCCATTTCAAACTCCATCTCCTCCGTTTGTATTCTCCGACAAATGCCCCTCCCTCCGTTTTCCTCCACCGGTAAAAACAACTGCTGCTCCGTTTGCTCCGGTCCACGTCAACACAAACCTTTCATTTTGCTCCCGATGGAGATGCTCTTACATAGGGGACCAAAACATGAAAAACTAATAGAAATTTTAATTCATTTTTATTCATATGCCCGGAAAACATAAACGCAAACTATATATATAGTTTTACATACAAGACCAAAAATGAAAAAATAACTCCACCATAGAGAAATTATTAATAATAATACATAAACTAAATAATAAAAGAACACATGAAACCCACGTTGCCATTATATCTTTGGAGTATATACCCTAACTATATAACTAATATTGACTAGGATATAAAAAACAAATTGGAAAAACAACAAAAACAAAGCGTGGTAAGGCTTAAACCTACAGCTGCTACCTCTCAAAGGTAAAACAAGTGAGTTCCCGCTAAACCAGTTCAGTTTTAATAGTATGGGTTCCAAACATTAATCTATAGGGACCTGACAAAATTTAATATACCGCCTCTAAGAAAAATTTTTAAAAAACATTGGAGTCCCAAGAACCCGATCGAACCTATGTGGGTCCGCCTTTGGGAAAGTGTAATTTACTCGAGGGATTTAAATTAGTCACATCAACGATAATTTTTAAGTGAATGCACCCTTATCCTACTAAATTAAGTAGGAAAATTGGTTTTTATTGGTCCCAACTATTCCATTTTGGTCGACGCTAGTCCCAACTATCATTTTGGCTGGCAACGGTCCCAACTTTCACATACATTTCTTCCACCAGTCCGCGACTAACGGAGTACTAACTCCGTTATGTCATCGCTGACGTGTCCATCCTACTTGTCAAAAACATATGACATGGCAGCCTACGTGGATATTAGTTTTTACTTAACAATTTTGCATTCATAATCAAAATCCCCAATTCTCTCCTCCACCAACTCCGGTGACAGTTCTTTTCCGCCAACCAGAGCAAGAGATCGCTAGCCATCCTCCAAGATTTGAACTCTTCACCACCAACGCGTCAAACCCCCCCCCCCCCCCCCAATTTATCATATATGAATCGGGTTTCTGAATCGGAACACAGGGGTGGGTCGCCGGAAAAACGAGACGAGGCGATTAGATACGAACTGAGATGAATAACGAATATGGGGGAGCCGGCTCGAGCAGATTCAAAACTCCGCAAGCATGATGGTTGTGATGCACAAAGATGATGGTGGCCGGCCGCCCGGTCGGAGATGGAGGCTGACGAATAGGTGCATGTTGCAGAAGCAAAACAGAAGTGTGAATCATAATGAGATCGTAGTAGACTAGTAGTGGTATGAGATTGATGATGGACACGGTGGCCGGAAATGGTGATTGTGACGGTGGCCGATGCGGCGTTGGGCGGTGGTAGCGGGAGTGGCGGTGGGACGGTGGTGTGGGGAGGTGGGTTTGAGTTTGATGACGGCAATGATGGGAGGTCGGAGTCCGGTAAGGGTTAGGGTTTTGACTGATGGTTAACTTGAGATTGAGAATAAATGGTCGTTCAATTTCATATCCACGGTGGCTGCCACGTAACATTTTTTTGACAACTCAGATGGACACATCAACAAAAACGTAACGGAGTTAGTACTCCGTCAGTCGCGGACTGGTGGAAGAAACGAATGTTAAAGTTGGGACTGTTGCCAACCAAAATGAAAGTTGAGACCAGCGTCGACAAAAATGAAATAGTTGGGACCAATAAAAACCAATTTTCCAATTAGGTATTTCATCTCTCCACTTAGTTGACAGAACGTATGTTCAGCATGCATACAAAGGGTAAGTCACATGGAACAAACTCAATAAAGGGTAAGCCAAATCAAAAGATAGTAATGCGGGGACACTTGCATGCATAATGTGATTTACAGACTATAAGTGAATGCCTTTCATATACTTTGGGATATCACAAGCCCATACTGGACTTGGAGGGATTTATATAGTTTACAACAAAGGAGAACATTAACTCCAGGGGAGTTAGAAATATAATATTGTAGTAAAGAGATAGAATAATACATTATTATAGTCTAAACGAGAATCAAATGTGCTTACTCTCATAGACCCAAAAAACCAGAGATGAATATCTTCACAATTGTAGCATATCCGCTACGTGCTTACCCTTATGCGGATTTTTTCAGACCCTGCACATAAACAGCATTTAAGAAACAAATGAACATACATACAAAAATGAAGAACCATAGGTTAGATTTCATCCGACCCGTTTCTCTTCTTCTATCTTGGCTTTGATGAGGGAGTAGATTGCAACTCCAGCAATCGCAATGGATGTACCAATGGCTGTTTGTGTTGAGATCTTGTTACCTGCACAAATCATATAATATTATAATTTATCGCGTTGGCCAAACACTTGTTTTAAGACTAAAATCAATGAAAACTCCAAAAGGAAGATTACCGAACACAATGATTGAGAAACCAATCACAAACACTCGTTTCAACACGTTGCCCACTGTGTGCGTAAGAGGTGCCACCCTTTCAAGTGTGTTGGTTGCAAGCTGACAAGCCAAAAAGAGAAAGAAGTTTTCATACCATATATCACAAAACAGAATAATATATGAGTTTATGATGTGTAATACCTGATTGTAGAGGTGATAGAACATTCCGACCCAAAACAGATCAGATAAGAACTTAGTCAAACCAACTTTAGCAATTGCATCACTGAATCCATGCTTTAGAAGTTGAGGTCCCTCCAACTGTTGATAGATGAAGACCGGTATATATTTCACTTCATAAAATAATATTTATAGTCATGCAATAAAAGGATGGTATTCTACTCACAATTACAGCAGGCGGGATACAGAATATAAGAGCAATGATGGAAATGTAGGCATACAAGTTAGTACTATCCATATCAGTCAGCAAACACAAACACAATTGTCAAACATTTCTCATACGCTGGATTGTAAATTAAAATGAAGAATAATGGAAAATGTCAGTTGATAACCATTGCTTTCTTGGAGTAAATACTCCTGTAGGTGAAGGAGATGTTGGAGATCATGGCACTGGTAAACCCTAGCCAATTGAAAGAGAGCTCAGTCAAGGAGGCCATTGACACACCTGCACATTCAGACTTCATTTCAGCTTTCTAATAGTACAAATTATCACTTGAAACATACCGCTTTTGGATGAAAAAGAGCATACCAATAACAACAGGAGCTAAAGACAGC
Organism: Bidens hawaiensis; assembly: GCF_021521415.1. NCBI lineage: Eukaryota > Viridiplantae > Streptophyta > Magnoliopsida > Asterales > Asteraceae > Bidens > Bidens hawaiensis. The sequence continues at coordinate 1,699,993 of NW_027491236.1, forward strand.
CATAAAGTTATGGGTATTGACTGTCCAAGAATAAATTGAGAAGCGGCAGCATTAAAGAACGGTTCAAGGGCTGTTTACAAGAAATAACAAGGAGTCGTTAGTTTAGAAACTAGGTAACAAATTGTTTGAAAATGCACATGTAGTTAAAATACCTTTGATTGTGTGAGTGAATGAGACAGCAACAGCTGCAAATGATATATTACTGGTCACATGGCCCACAGCATGACAAAAGGCCACAGGAATAAGAAGCTTCAAAAGGTTTGAGTCAATTGGCTGCACAAGATAAACCACATGAAGTTAGCTACTTAACTACCATTGATGAAAAGTTACTTAACCTCTTTCTCTCTAACAGGCCAAGTTGAGACTTACAGCACGTTTGGGAAGACCAACAGTCCAGCTACCAAGACAATAAACCACTCCAACTGCCAAATGAATGGCCGACACGAAACTGCATATGCACACAACAATGCCCTTGATAAGTTGTTTATCACATGGCCAACTAACACTAAATATGGAAATATAACAAATAATAACTTACTAGGGATAAGGGAAGTAATTGTAGATCTTCTTGTTGAGTATGTTGAAGATAACATTCAGAAAGTACCTTCATAACACACAACATCTATACTCATGAGTACCATCTATGATCTCATATCTTGATGCATTAACAATATTGTAAGTTAATTTTAGAGCTATTTACAATGATGCATTAAGCACAAGTTGTTAATCATCTAATCCTGTAGGTTAGCAGCGTATTGACGGAATGATGGGTCCATGAGTTTTCCAACAACAGATTCTCGTGATTTAAATAATAATCGCCTTGAATCTCGAATATTATCTTGGATTGAGTAAAGTACTTATTTTGGAAGGTGTGAGGTCATCATCCAAACCGTTGACTTATATCATTAACTAATTAACATATAATAATACTTCCAACTCTAGCTCTTCCCACTTTCCAATTAATAACCTATAAAACTAGTTCTAAGGTGAAAAAAAAAGTGTTTTTGATGTTGTAAATTAAGGGGAAAGTTAACATACAAATTAAATTAACGTGAGAATAAAGTGGCAAGATTATATTTACAAGTGTTGTGATTACACCACACTTTATGTTGCATGTTATTTTAATTTTATATTTGATCCAAACTCGTAACTTGGCGAAGAATCCAACCGGAGCAGCATCACTACCAAATCAACCAACCAAAAGTCAGTCAACAAAAGTCAAATTAAAATTCAAATAAAGTCAACGGTTCTCACCCGGCGGAATCGTTAGCAGTAGCAGAGCACGGCTTGATAGCATCACGCTTTGCCGCCTTGGAAACCAACGGCACCGGAGAGGAGTGATCGAGGTTTAGTAAGCTAGGGCGAAGCTGCCGTCCCCAAATTAGATTGCCTCCGGTGGTATTGATCGTCGCCGGAGATGCGACGGCGACGGTGGTGATCCTGGCCGCCGGTCTGGTGAGGCGATGGATGCCGGAGATGGTGGTGGCACCGGAGGACAGAATTCGAGACTCCATTGATTTGATTGATTGAGGTTTGAGAGAAAACTGTTGCTGGAGTAACAATGGTGGTGGACTGTGAGCACGGGATGTTATCCTGCACCGGCTGACGTGTATGAATTGGTATGGAGTGTTATCCTGCTCCGGATGACGTGTACACCTTAGTTGGCCTGGTTTTAGCCTCTCACTTGGATAATACTTTTTGGTTTTTGTTTCTTATGATGATAAAATGAATAATATTAATAATAGTCTTTGTGAAAACGATTTACTGACAATTATTTGACTATTATATCTATTTAAATAACATATTCTATCCCCGAAAAATCAAATATGAATATATGATTTATCCGCTTGTGGTCTAGGAAGACTTTGGCTTTTCAGTTAAAACTTAAGTTTGATTCTTAGTTGTGTTAATTTGTGTGAATATGACAATAAATAATTTGAGTTAGGTCTTGCGAGGTTGTAAGTTCTGGTTCCGAGCCCGTCCGGGTTTTCGTCCCACCGTGTGTTACGCTAGAGAGTTATGCTCTTGTGGCAGCACAACGACTGTCAAGTGGAAGCCGGCGGTATGGTTTTCGGGGGATCGCCAAAGCCAAACTCTGAAGCCAGCGTTGGACCGAATAAGACAACATGGTCTGACCAGAATGGAACAACGAGACTCTATAAATTTGAAGAGTACGGTAACCTAAATATAAGAAAGTCGTAGTTTTAAAAAATATATATATATAGTAATCTATGATTTAATGTTATTTTCTAACTTGAAAGTCATAATACTTTATGCAATAGCTTTTACAAGTGTTACTTTATTTTTCACCAGACTTTAATTAAACTATTATTTTACAATAGTCTAATGGTTTAACTCAAATATATAAAACAAACTATGTGTGATTAGTTAGAAAAAGCTTAGATCCCACTACTCCTCTCATGCTCGTTAAAGCGTTGGTGGATGGGGCCGTTTTCATGCACTCTACACAACTTAAGATTATCTTAAATTATAATGTGACGCGCACATAAAATATATGTAGTCGATATGGCAATTGTATAAGAAATCCATATATTAGGGCAACATTATATCATTGCCTTAGATTAAGATTGAGATAAACTCACATCATATTTTCAATAGACATTTATAACATTATTATTTAGAGTTCTTTTAATTTGAACTCTTCCAAACAATGTCCACGTGATTTCTATAAGACGTGTAGATCTATTTTATTGATAGTTATTCTAAGTGTGTAAGACCTTTAGGCCATTAATAAGAGAACACATTTTGAACCATGATTTCCCGTTTTCTAAATTTGGAATTTTGTTCTAAATGAATATATGTTATTCAGCAAACAAGATTAGGTATTTGCTTTGATTGGTGATTGGATACTCACGTGTCTCTTGTTGAGTTTCCTTTCAATAATAGTTAGCACTCGACATGAGAGGGATGCCTTATAAAATAATGTTGTAGGGACAAGATTTTAGGACCCCATATGTTGGCTTTAAAATGTTGAGAGAGAAGTTCACAAGCCAAAAATAGTTTAAAAGATCACCGATAAAGTTAGGTCGATCCAATAAAGACTAAAACTGATTTGGTAAAAAAGTTATACCAACAAGAAGGGTTTAACTAGTGGGAGGACAAATCATGTCAAAGGTATCTCCCTAAAAAATAAAAAGTGAATAACCTTTTTTAGTAAATATAAAAGGCCTAACCCCCATGTCTGTTAAGGCGTTAACCATTAACTATTTAAATCAGTTCATAACACAAACTTAGGATACATTTGTTACCACGTTAGTTAATGAAAATCATAAGACATTCCATACGTGATAGTTATACAAGCACCTTGTGAAGGAGGAGAATACGATGTAATTTTTCACAAACTCGTGTAAGTGAAAAAGAGTGGTTTTGATTAGATAACCTGACATGGTTTAGAAATTAAAAAAAAAAAAGGAAAATAAGTTACACCACAAAATTTTGTCTCACTGAAGTACAATGGAAATGTAACCAAGGTTTGATGAGAAACATGCACATAATATTTAAAGTGATATTTTGGTTACTTTTCTAGAATTAGATATTAAGGATAAAATAGTTATGGAAAAAGGGATTGTAATACTATGTTTTAAGACAAAATATGTTTTAAAATGGGTGTACATCACAACAATTAGACATCTACAGGAATTAACTTATCGACTCCACGAACAATACTATAAGAATCAGTATTCAACATCCCCTATAATTGTATATCCTTGTTGTGAAATATATTTATAATTTAATGTGTTTTAGTTATTATTTGTATCATTTAAGGCCTTATGAAGTGTTAGAATTTAGAAACGTTAATGCATGTAACAAGTCAGGAAGGAATTACAATGTGTCTAACTTGAGGGCCAAACTTACCAATGTTGTTTTGCCTAATATTGTTCAACACACCCTAATTTACCCCATTTCCACACTCACAATCCTTGACTTTAGGAGCTTTGTAATCAAAGAACTCTAGAAGAAGTTTCTTAATGCTATCATCTTTGATAATTATTATAGGGTGAAAATCGTGATCCATTTTATTTAATAAATGAGTGGCTTAGATCAAAATAGTTGCATATGAGTTAATTTGGATCACACGAACCATACAACTCGTTAATTTGTCTATACTCAAATTATACAGGTCAAGATCTGCTAATTAATAACCAGTCCAAGTAGGCGAGCAACACCCACAGCAATTGTTTGTTACCACCGACCACTCATCATCACCAACACCATAACAGCACCACCATCAACACCATCGTCACATGTTACATTGCCCCACCCACAAGTCTTGATAGTATAATCACTTGGTATATTGTTCCACTAAGTTAATCCTCTTATTTTGCTTAGTTTTTGGTATAAATTTTGCATGAGAGCACATTTTGAAACTACATTTGGACTTTAGTATGTATAGTTGAAGACTTGCCAATTATGCAACCAAATTTGGTATATTTTGGTACCAAAGTATTAAATTTATGTGAACTGTTCAGCTTTACACACAGTTATGATAGGTTTAGAACACAGACAAAAGATAAGTTGTAAAAAATCAGTGCATACAATAAGCATCGTAGTTGATTGATGAATCATGTTGAGAATGAGGATCAACTAAGAATATACACACATTTCTTCACTTCCACTTGCCCACATTACGTTCACATACAAGTGGAAGCATCGTAGTTAATTGTAGCAAATTTGCTACGTGTTGAAACATACAGTACCAAGTAACATACACACATTTCTTCACTTCCACTTGCCCTCATGCCGATTTCAGATTCTGCCAATAAACAGTAGTCAAGCAGGGATGGCAAAGACTCCAAACCCAAAACATTCAGGATAGATAATAGGGCACGTTTTTGGGTATGAGACAGGGTATGGGACACAATTTTATATTCCGATATAAGATTGTGACAACTAAAACCCATTCTATGCCCGACCCGTTAACATCAAATCAATATAGATCAGATTTTAGCTAACCCGTTTCTCTTCTTCTATTTTCGCCTTGATGAGGGAGTAGATTGCAACTCCAGCAATGGCTATGGATGTACCAATGGCTGTTTGTGTTGAAATCTTGTTGCCTGCACAAATCATATAATATTTATGTAAACGTTGGCCAAACACTTGTTATAAAACATGATCAATGAAAACACCAAAAGAAAGATTACCAAACACGATGATTGAGAAACCAATCACAAACACTCGTTTTAACACGTTGCCCACTGCGTGTGTAAGAGGTGCTACCCTTTCAAGTGTGTTTGTTGCAAGCTAACAAGCCAAAAACATATACAAAAGTGTTCATACTATATTACACAAAATAGAAAGGAAAAAAAAAACTAATTTGTGTTGTGTAAATCACTAAATTGCAATACCTGGTTGTATAGGTGATAGAACATTCCAACCCAAAACAGATCAGATAAGAACTTAGTCAAGCCCACTTTAGCAATTGCATCACTGAATCCATGATTTAGAAGTTGAGGTCCCTCCAACTGTGGTAAGATTTATAGATACGTTATATAAGAATAATAAAGTCACATAAGATAAAAAGAATAGTATTCTACTTACAATTATGGCAGGTGGGATGCAGACGAAGAGAGCAATAATGGAAATGTAGGCATACAAGTTAGTACTATCCATATCAGTCTGCAAAAGCAATCACCATTGTTATAAAACATGCTAAAGTTGTTAAGAATCTACACTCCATTCTGACTTTGACCATTTTTCCTAGATTTAGATTCACATTTGACCATGTAAATGAAAATGATGATTGATGAAAATGGTCTTAGAAAGAGGAAAACCATTGCTTTCTTAGAGTAGATGCTCCTGTAAGTGAAGGAGATATTGGAAATCATGGCACTGATAAATCCTAGCCAGTTGAATGATAGCTCAGTCAAGGAGGCCATTGATACACCTGCACATTCGCACTTCGTTTGATAACCAGTTTTGAATTACAATAAATAAATAAGGAAGCATACCAATAACAACAGGAGCCAAAGATAGCCATAAAGTTATGGGAATCGATTGTCCAAGAATAAACTGAGAAGCAGCAGCATTAAAGAACGGCTCAAGGGCTATTCACAAGAAAAAAAAAAGAGTCATTTGTTCAGAAACTAGGTAATAAACTGTTTATAAATGTGCATATGATTAGTCTACCTTTGATTGTGTGAGTAAATGAAACAGCAACAGCTGCAAATGATACATTACTGGTCACATGGCCTAAAGCATGACATAAAGCCACAGGAATAAGAAGCTTGAGAAGGTTTGAGTCAATGGGCTACACAAGATAAACCACAACAAGTTAGTTACTTAACTACCTTTAATGGCAGAGAGGCAACTTTTGGCAAATAGCTTGATTACAGACTTACAGCACGTTTGGGTAGACCAACGGCCCAGCTACCAAGACAATAAACCACTCCAACTGCCAAATGAATAACCGACACGAAACTGCATATGTATACACAACATCGCACTTAACAAATTGTATACCAATGGCCAGATAAGACTACATATGAAGTTAGAACAAAAAATAACTTACTAGGGATAAGGGAAGTAGTTGTAGATCTTCTTGTTGAGTATGTTGAAGATAACATTCAGAAAGTACCTTCATAATACACAACAATTTTAATTCTCTCAAACGTTGAAACATTAACAGTATTCAAGCTCAAACCCTACTTTCAGCTAACAGCTTCAAAAGAAATAAGCAAGCTCAAATATGGTTCACAAAGTAATAATAATAACATCCACTTAGAGCAAATAATTAACATCTATGGGATATTTAGGGTTTTTTAATATTGTAGCATACCACATGAAGAAGAAGAATCCAGTAACCAGCCACGGATACTTGGCGAAGAAGCCAACCGGAGCAGCATCACTATCAATTATCAAATCAACCAATAAAAAAAGTTAGTCAGTCAACAAAAGTCAAAATTAAAATGAAATTCAAATAGAGTCAACGTATATCACCCGGTGGAATCGCTAGCAGTGGCAGAGCAGGGCTTGACAACAACACGCTTTGGTGTATTTGTAATCCTGGACACCGGTGAGGAGTAATGGAGGTTTAGTAAGCTAGGGCGAAGCTGCCTTCCGCAAACCAGACTGCCTCTGGTAGTATTGAGCGTGGCCGGAGATGAGACGGCGAGCCTTGCCGCCGGTCTGGTGAGGCCGGAGATGGTGGTGGTCCTGGAGGATAGAACTCGAGACTCCATTTTGTGACACTTGTGCAGTCGTGTTTGGTGGTGCTGTTATCCTGCACAAGATGACTTGTCCCAATCAAATCATCTCACTCATTTCTCATGTCAATACAAGCATACATTTTTTGTTTTATTTTGGTATATTGGATTTTGTTTTTCAACGAAACCGTACCATCAGACAAATAGATCATGGTTACAAACAAACATGTACATACCAGGGTTATAAAAATGATAAGGCTTTATAGAATGGTTTGAGAAGGTCTATGACTGTATGACAAGCGTTACCTTGCAAAGTATTATGACTAGTCGGACGGTTGGTTCGGTGTGTAATATAGTGTATTGTGTAATGCTTTCAAGATGTTACTCCTTTGGTACTTTTGTTTTACTTCTAAGTTCTACCACTAGTCCACTATGTTCTAACATAATTTGGTAATAGTATGTAAGTAATCAAACACAATTAAGCTACATATATATGATATATCTTCTCTCTCTAATGATATATATAGTACGCGTTTACACTGGTTCTTTTATTACCTTTTGAGTTTTGACTTCTAGACTTTCTATACATGTTTCCGATGTGCATAATAAGAGTGATATGCCAGTAACTTTCCAACCATGTCTTAACTTGGAGGGGGTCCCAGACGTACTGCAATATTAGTGACCAGCTATTAAACCCGTGTATTATACGAGATTTGTTAAATAATAAAAATAATTAAGGTATGTTATTTTTTGAAAGAAATGAACAAAATTAAAGGTAAGAATAAAATAAATATATACTACGGATAATGAGAAATCTATAATATCAAATTTAGAAATTAGAATGAGATGAACCATTACAAGTTTACAACAATATACAACATTTCTTAAAATTGTTTTGACTCATTATTCATTGATAACTATAATAAATGAGATGAGATATTAGAAAATTAGAAAGAAAATTATAACCCATTTGTCAAAAATATTTTGACCCGTGACCCATAGATATGTAGGATAAAATAAGATGAAGAATTAGAAAATTGTAAAGGATATTATAACCCTTTTGTCAAAATTATTTTGATCTATGACCCATAGATATAAATGAGATGAATGATTAGAAAGAAAATTATAACCCATTTAACAAAATGGTTTTGACCATAACCCATAGATAGATAGAATGAATAAGAAGAGAGATTAGACAAAGAATGAACGTGAGTTGGCACATCATCCTCATTATTTTCTTTTATTAGTAAAGTTAGATTAGATTAGATGTGACACCAACTGTAAGGATGATTTTTAATAGCATGTTTGGGATTGAATTTGAAAACAACTTATTGGTTTATTAGTTTTTTCAAAAAGCAATAAGTTAAAAAAGTCTTTGGTAATCACAAAAACCTTTCTTATTTTAATTTTTTGAAAGGGTTAAAAACCTGTTTTCTAAAAGCCACAAATCATAACTTTTCAAAATACCTTTTTAAAAAAGTCAATAATTCAACAAGCTGTTTTGAAAACTGAATCTCAAACATGCTGTGTCTGCTCAAGGAGTACCTCACACACTATTATATATTATATTCTTCCCGATATATGTAACCAACTTTTGGATGAATGTCAGCCGTTGGATGAATCTGAAAACAAATCTGGACCGTAACAAGTCTCTGATTTGCTTCTAGAAGCGCAAGTTGGGAGCAGTTGAGCAGACGGTTTTCACAGCTGCAGTTTTCTTGCTCACCGGCTTTTCCTCCCCATGTAGCTGGTAACCTCCATGCCTACGCTGCTTAAATATGACAAACATTAATTGTTCCCTTTGTTTCTGTAAATTGAAAGAGGAATATGAAGTTGAATCTCCCCTAAACCACGTCTCTTCCCTTAAGGTATGTGTATTGAATCTATCCAGTTTTAGTTATATCGATTTTGCATAAGGAAGATAACTCTAGGGTTCTTAAAAAGGGAGTTCATCAATCGACATCTTCCCCAAATCAATTGTCAACGCATATCATCATCTGATTTCAAGAGTCTCAAGGTTCAATTGTGCAACAAAAATGAAATTCCATTTGCTTTCTTATCAGAGGTAATTAATAAAAGTTAATCGAATTTGCTTGAGAATTTTGTTTTGATTATTTTGCATCTGTAACCTTTATGTAGATTTAGAATTTAGATCATGCTGTAGGATAAGAAGAGGGGGAATAGATGAAAGGCTTCAGAGAGGAAGAAAGATGGGGGAGAATTTGCTTTAATAATTTCTCCGTTGCCGGACATTGGTTTTGTGGTAATTTTTCAAATAAGAAGTTTTATATAACTTACTATAAAACGATTACAATAAAGTGGCAGGCAAACGGGCAACAAGCTGCGCAAATTCGTGGTAATTTTGTGGTAATTACCAATATTAACAGGCAAACGGACATTGGTTTTGTGGTAATTTTTCAAATTAATTTGCCAATATTTTATCAAACTCATATTCTATTCCGCTTCCGCATTACATGCATCATTTATCTAATATGCTTTTGATTGAAAAATTTTGGAGTGATTATATTACTAAGTTACTGATTTATCATTTAAGCTCATTGGATATCCTACATAACAAGTTTAGAACACCAGAATATATATGATATGGTATTGAAATTTATGCAGTAGGTTAGTAAGTATACTTAACAGGACGAGAATATTACTTGTGATATATCAATCATAAATGCATATTGTAGTTCGTAAAAAAAGAAACTGACCTATTTGTGCAGAAGAGAAACGTCTTGCTAGTGAACGTTCAACAGAACTAAGCGCATAGTTTTGTCTCATTATATAATTAAAGCTAATCTATGATACGGGACTTTCTGTTTAGCAACTGATCATTTGAAACTTTGTGTTGTTAGTTCATATTAAGCAGGACTGATGCATTGCTATCAAATCACTTGCCACCAAAGGCATGCACTTATCTTTCATTTCTTATAGTTATTCGCATATGAACTTTCTCTTTGATAAAAAGATATATGTTGGGTAAACTTTGTAGGTGGTGGAGGCTGGATGTTGCAAGTTGACTCCTATCCAAAAAGAGCTATATACTCACTTTATTCACTAAAAGGGTAAGTTTTTTGGGCACTACTCATAACTATATATTCTTCATATGTACATTGTGGTCTAAAAAGTAAAAAACTAAGCATATGAGCTGACAATGGCTTTTTTCTTTTTTGGTACATTGAGTATAGATGAAACAAGAAATTGCTGCAAATGTGAAACAAACAAAAGTTTTGGCTTATATAACTGTCTTGAAAAACTCTGCAATCATCCTGATTATGACTGTTGGGTTTGTGTAAGAGTTTTTCATAAAACCGGCTGATGAAGTAGGACTCATGGAAATTATTTCTTTCAATAATGAAATACATGTGATTGGTTGATTACTAAATAAAAAAACCATTATGTACATTAAGAACCAACTTTGATGAATAGTATTTTTTTTTTGTTGGATACACGATGTAACACACCTTGTAGTGTTGACATGGTTTTTTGTTTGCGTAACCAAATTGAAATAAATGAAGCATGTATGTGTTTTAATTTGATCACTACAATCCCACTTTATTGTGCATTAAAGCTGGTTGTCAAAAACATTCAATTGACCCTTTTAAAATATTTTATTTATACAAAGAATATGGGATAACTATGTCTTTTAAGGTTAGAACTTAGAAGTGATAAGATCTACTCATTTACTTATAAAAGGGTTCAAAGTTTATTCTTAAGACTATATAGCCAAATGGTTTTAAAATTTTTATTATCTCCATTTCAATGTTAATGTGTGGTTGTTAGAATAAAAAAATGTATATAATTTATTACACTAAATTTCCCGTCCACCGGACAGGTATAAAACCAGTTTATCTTTGTTAAAACTAAAAGGAAGTCATCTCACCTATGGTATATATAGTTTAAATTTTGAGATAAGAGTATGTATGTTGAAACCCAAGTCTCGAATCTCCTTTTGAAACCTAAGTAACATTTTATATATCTTACCCTCTTCAGGCTCTACCATAGTTTTGCTATTAGTGGGATTTACTGAGTACGATGATGATTTTGTTGATCATCGTTTTTGTTATTCTGCTTAACCGTAGTTGGCTTAACATAATAACAAAAGGATATTATATATGGTAGGCAGAGATGATAATGTTAAGAGTTAACTAGTAAAGAAGATTTATCAATGTAATGAATATTTAATTGAATTCTATTGGAATATTTTGAAACTTTGGATGTTAAAGTTGTATCATGGACTATGATTTCGATAATAGTGGCATGTTAGTCCTTATTGGTTGAGATGCCATATTTATTACGCCAAAAAAAGGTATGTGTCATGACCTTCGATCGGTAAGTAATAAAGTCGCATAGAGTTTGAGTTTGAGATTGGAGTGTCATATGCACATATGACATAACTTAATCTTTGGAAATATTGCTATAAGAGTAAAGTGTCAAAATCGTCCTTCAGGTTTGGTCAACTTTGCGAAATTCGTCCAAAAATTTTTTTTTTTTGCAACTGAATTATTAAGGTTTTTCACTTCTTGACAATTTCGTCCAAATCGCTAACCATGTTAGATTTTTAACTAAATGTTAGGGCATTTTGGTTTTTTTATATGTTTGTTCATTATATATTTTTTAACTCAGTTAACTATAATATCCCTAAATACATATTTAAATTACTTATTATATTTATAAGCACATATTAAGTAGTGAGACCCACCAACACCCATACCCCGTACTTATTATATTTATAAGCACATATTAAGTAGTGGTATGTTACTCATTGGTTGAGATGCTATATCTATTACGTCAAAAAAGGTATGTGTCATGACCTTCGATCGGGAAGTAATAAAGTCGCATAGAGTTTGAGATTGAGATTGAAGTATCATATGCACATGTGACATAACTTAATCTTTGGAAATATTGCTATAATAGTGGCATGTTAGTCCTTATTGGTTGAGATGCCATATCTATTACGTCAAAAAAGGGTATGTGTTCGATCGGGAAGTAATAAAATCGCATAGAGTTTGAGATTGAGATTGGAGTATCATATGCACATATGGCATAACTTAATCTTTGGAAATATTGCTAAGAGGTTAGATGGGTATTCTTTGAATTTTTAAAGTTTGCAAAAGTTGCATACAATGAGGCAAACAACTCATAAGTAGCATTGACGAGACTTCCTTAGAACATTTTTGTTAGAGGAATTTCATAGCAATTATGCAACATATGAATAGTAGAAAAGCAACCGAAACGTAGTATATATAATCATAATTAAGTAAGATCATAGATAAAAAGCATCAAGTACGTAAATAAATAAAACAAGTATATCTACAACAAGTTACACGAATATGTTGCATTACACGTATTTGTGTAACTCAGGGTTACATCAATAAGGATATTGTCTAGATATGTTTACACTAACGCAATATATGTTTATTCGACACCAAACTATATAATAAAGCCCGTGTATATATGTTTCTAAACCCATAGTATATTTAGGGAGCATATCCGTGATTTATAGTTTCGGTAAAAAAAAAAAAATACTTCTTTACAAGTTAAAGTTCAGCCACAAAGGATGTGTCATGTGACATAAGGTGTAATAATAATATATCTATTCCTAAATTTTTAACTTATGTTTATCTGAATATAATCAAACCCTTGCGAAATCAATTGTATCCTTCCCATTATGTGATTTCTTGTAAAAATGCTTCACATAATCCGAATACAATACATGCTTATACAAAGCAGTCTCTCCTCTCGCAATCACTTGTGGCAACGGCCCGATGACATCGCTAGGTCTCGGGTTCACAAATAATGGAACTGAAATTCGGTTCTCATGCGCGTTAGCAACCACATGGTGCTCGATGCTCTTGTATCGACCGTTGCTCATGATTTGAAGCGCGTCACCAATGTTGATGGTCAAAGAACCTTTGATAGGTGGGACATGGACCCAATTGTCACTGTTGAGTTTTCGAACATATAGCCCTCCGGTTTCGTCTTGGAGAAGGATGGTTAGAGTTGAAACATCCGAGTGGCTTCCGACACCAACGGTCAGCTCGGGGTTGGGACATATAGGGTAGTAGTTTAGATTCATTCGTCTCGAACCCATGAGTAATGGTTCGTTGGTTTCATCGAGTCGTGATACGCCAAGTCTTGTGATTAACACTTTTAGTAGCGTTTTGATTAAGGGTTCCGACTCTTTCATGTATTTGAGAAGTTGATCCCTATGTACATAAGAAACAAGATTAGTGAAAGTGACTTATATATATTGCTACCTATGAAAACGAGAAATGATCAACTATAATTTGGAGTCTAAAATCAGAGACACTATAAATTTGGGTGCTCATTGTTCGGTTTAAAACTATGAGACTGGCAAAACGCCATTGCTTTCATTTTGCGATCATTATTTTTTTAAGAAATTTGTTAAGTCAGTTTAGGAAATTTCAAAATAATGATTTGTTTCACGATTTATACACAAAAACGGTTGGAAAAATTGAATAAGGCCTTGATATTTCAGGCTATGTAACATTTCTTTTTCACCTTATCATTACTTATTTTAAGTTAGACTATACACATGATTGGTCTATGCTTAACTATACAATACGTGAAGTTTCTAAGTTTCCGTCGGAACGTTCACTTTTGTACTTTAATCGTACTTTATACAATTTTTCTTAAATTACAAATGTCAAAGACCTCAACCATAAAAATAAACCGGAGCCAAAACGCTAGTAATGGTTTCGTTCGTTTTAGTTTTCCATGGTTTGGTTTTAGTTTACTGTGGTCAAAACCATTACTAATGGTTTAACTCACGATTTGCCTTAAGAACCATTAAAATTGTACAGTAAATAGTCCTACGTTCGAAAACTTTTCATGACAGGAAATAAACTCTATGGTGAAAGTAATATTTGTTGGTAATCTATCCATATAAAAAATTGGGATCAGGCTGTACTTTCATCGATAGATCACCAACGAATATCGCTAGCGAACACATCACCACTAATCGTACTTGCACGAAACATGTATTTACTAGGACAAATTAGTTAGTTATGTTGACTTTGACTTTTTATTACCCCCTGTATTTAATTATCTTTAGTTAGTTAGAAATCAGTTATTGGTTCAGCTCTATATTAGGGTTTGTACTTCTTCTTCAATCAATATAAAAAAATTTACATATAAAATTTACATGGTATCATCCAAATCGATTCTGATTTCGTTTCGCTTCCGCATTCAATCTTCATTCAATTCAGTTCTTGATTCGTTCATTTCGTTCTTTCTTCATCATGTCTGCAAATTCGTCTGAATCTGTCCGAAATTCGATTCCAATCGATTCTTCCAATCCATTGTTTCTGCATCCGTTTGATAATCCAGGGATGATTCTCGTTTCCAAATCGTTCGATGGTTCAGGTTTTGGTGCGTGGAAACGTGCTATGACTATCGCTTTATCAGCAAAGAACAAATTGGTGTTCGTCAATGGCGAATTTGTCTCTCCGACTGATACTTCTCAAATTAGTCTGTGGAATAGATGTAATGATATGGTAATTTCATGGATCTTGAATGTTTTGTCTCGAGAAATCAGTGCTAGTGTTCTCTATGTTACTTCGGCTCGTCAACTATGGCTCGAACTCAATGATAGATATGGTCAAGATAACGGTGCCAAATACTATCAGTTACAGAAGAGTTTATCAGATCTTGTTCAAGGTAATTCTGATGTTGCTTCATATTTCACCAAACTCAAGATAATATGGGATGAATTGTCATCTTTAAACACAATTCCGACTTGTACTTGTGGTACTGCTCCTCTAATGGCTAAAAGAGATGAGGATCAAAAGCTTATGCAGTTCCTTATGGGCCTAAACTCTGCTATGATACAACAAGAGGCAATATTCTCATGATGAAGCCGTTACCCACTATCAATCAAGCCTATTCTTTTGTTGTTCAAGATGAGAAACAGCGAGAAATTCATTCAATTTCTCAATTTCAAACTGAATCTGCCTCTATGAATGTATCATATGCTAATCATAATGATAACAAGAAGAATCAAGTGTGTTCTCACTGCAAGAAGTCAGGCCATCATGTTAGCAAATGTTATCGAATCATTGGCTTTCCAAAAGACTTTAAGTTCACCAAGCCAAAACAGGGGACTGCCAATAATGTTGAAGTAGAGTCAGACTTGCCATTTTCTGCCTCTTCACAAGAAAATAATGTTGCATCTTCAATTACTGCCAATCAGTACAATGAGTTAATAAAGCTTCTTCAGCAACACAATCTTGGTAAAGCTGCAGCCTCACAGCCTACTTCTTCCATCCACTTTGCCAATTTTGCAGGTATTATGGCCTATAATTCTACTTCTTTTCATTCCAAATGGATTATTGACACAGGTGCAAGCGATCACATGTGTAATGATCCAAATCTTTTCTCTTCACTTCATTCAATTTCAAAACCTTTTCTTATTGGTCTTCCTAATGGTCATGTTATATCGGTTCATAAGATTGGAACAATTATTCTTCACAAACATTTAACTCTTTATAATGTTCTATTTGTTCCTGATTTCAAACATAATTTGCTTTCCGTTTCTAAACTTTATGAAAATAATCATGGAATTGTTTACTTCTCTAATAAATCTTGTTTGTTGCAGGCCCCATCAATGAAGAGTCCACTGGTCTTGGGTGATCTCTTAGATGGGCTCTACATTTTGCAAACAAACATTCCTTCATTCAATTGTTCTAACGTTTCTTTGTTTAGTACTTCTGCATGTAATTCTATTGTTTCTAATACAACTTGGCACCATAGGCTTGGTCATCTACCAACCTATAAGATGAAACTTTTAGATATCATTTCCAATAAAAACTTGGATGTTCTTGATCATTGTTCCATATGTCCTAAAGCTAGACAATAATGTTTACCATTTCTGTCTGGTAATAGATCTACAAATGCTATTTTTGATCTTTTGCACATTGATATTTGGGGCCCTTACAAAGTTCCTACTTACAATGGTTGCAAATATTTTTTAACAATTGTAGACGATTTTAGTCGAACTACATGGACACACTTATTAACAACTAAAGGAAATGCTTTTTCCATTTTACAAAGTTTTCTTGAGATGGTTGAAACTCAATTTAATGTCAAAGTGAAATGTTTAAGATTAGATAATGCCTTTGAGTTGGGTAGTAGTTATGAGCATGCTACTTATCTTAAAAACAAAGGAGTCATTCATCAAACAATCTGTCCACATGCTCATCAACAAAACGGTGTTGTCGAAAGGAAACATAAACATCTCCTAGAAACTGCAAGAGCCTTGCTTTTTCAGTCAAAACTTCCTTTAACGTTTTGGGGAGATTGTGTCTTAACTGCCACTCATTTAATAAACAGATTTCCTACACCGGTTCTTGGTAACAAAACCCCATATGATGTCCTAACAAATAAACCGCCTTCTTATTCTCATCTCAAAGCTTTTGGGTGTTTGTATTATGCTTCTACTGTTAAACATGGCCGTGATAAGTTTCAACCCCGTGCTATAGCGTGTCTATTCATTGGGTATCCTATTGGAAAGAAAGGTTACAAACTATATAACCTTACCACCAATTCTATATTTGTTTCACGAGATGTTGTTTTCTTTGAGCATCTTTTTCCATCTATCAAATCCTCTAATTCATCTTCCATCTTCCCTCCAATTGATAACTTCAGTTTTTTCTTTGATGACTTCTCAACAAATCATATTTCAAATTCTCACGAAGATGTTTCACATTCTTATTCTTCTCCATCTTCTTCTACAAATGTTCCAAATTTTGATACTCCTAATCCATCTTCTCCTATTAATTCATCATCTTCTGATCATTTAGATCCTCCTCAAGTTCGTAAAACAACCAGAACATCTCATCCACCATCTTATTTGCGAGATTATGTTTGCAATAATGTTCATCTTTCGGATTCACATCTTAACTGTTGTCATACCTTAACAAATGCTTGTCTTTCCACTGTTTCAATTCCTTCATTTGAACTTTCTAATTCTAGCCAAAACATAACTCATCACCTTGATATCTTGGATGAACCTACTTCTTATAAACAAGATGTTCAATTCCCAGCTTGGCAAGATGCTATGAACAAAGAATTTACGGCTCTTCAAAATAACAACACGTGGTCAGTTGTTGATCTTCCTTTAGGGAAGAAACCTATCAAGTGTAAATGGGTTTACAAGATTAAATATAATGCCAATGGGACTATTGAAAGGTGTAAAGCCCGATTAGTTGTGAGGGGGGATACACAAAAATTTGGCATTGATTATAATGAAACGTTTTCACCGGTTGTAGAGATGACAACAATTCGTTCTCTCATTGCTATTGCAACAAAATTTAAATGGCCTTTATTCCAGCTTGATGTGAATAATGCATTCTTGCATGGTGATCTAGATGAGGAAATTTACATGTCACCTCCTCCTCGTATGTCTTTACCTTCTAATCAAGTTCTAAAATTGCAAAAGTCTCTTTATGGCTTAAAGCAAGCTTCAAGACAATGGTATGGCAAGCTATCAGGTGTTCTTAAATCAAAAGGTTATGTGAGATCTGGTAATGACTATTCTTTGTTCACTAAATCAATGGGCTCGTCTACTGTCCATGTGGCTGTTTATGTGGACGATATTTTGGTAACGGGGAATAATGTTGAGGAGATTACTTCATTAAAAGAGTTCTTACATCATGCTTTTCAAATTAAAGATTTGGGATCTCTGAATTATTTTCTTGGGATTGAAGTTTTGCATCATAACAATGGTCTTATTCTGTCACAAAGAAAATTTGCCAAAGATATGTTAGCTGAATTTGATGATGTTATTCCTCATATTCAAAATTCTCCTCTTCCCCTTCATTTACAGTTGAAAGCTAATGAAGGTGAATTGCTTTCTAATCCTTTGCGATACAGGCAGTTAATAGGTAAGTTAAATTACCTAACACATACAAGGCCAGATCTCTCGTTTGCAGTTCAATTCCTGAGTCAATTTATGCAAGAACCACGACATTCACATTGGAATGCAACATTGCATACTCTATCGTATGTGAAAGGCACTTATTCACAAGGATTCTTTTTTAATAATTCGGATTCTTTTGATCTTCTTGCTTACTGTGATTCTGATTGGGCCTCTTGTCCCAATACTAAAAAATCCGTCAGTGGTTATTTTGTTACACTTGGAGGATCACCAATTTCCTGGAAATCAAAGAAACAACCAACGGTTGCTTTAAGTTCAGCAGAAGCTGAGTATAGATCCATGAGACGGGTCACAGCTGAATTAGCTTGGTTGACTAGATTATTACACGAGCTACAGGTTCCTAATCTTACTCCTATACCTCTCAAATGTGACAACCAAGCTGCTATATTGTAAGGCCCCGTTACCGGTAACCCTACTTTCGTGTTGGATTTACTCATAAACACAGTTCTAAATATCAGAGTTAATTAAAAACTTTACGCGGAATATAAAACTTTCATAAAACATTACATATCGATTCATAATCATGTCTTAAAACATTCCTCTTGTCTTTCAAAATCAAAACATAACTTATAAAACATATCAGATCTTCAGATGCCAGGCTTTAGTCTTCTGCCATGTGTCCTCCACTCAAGCCAGCTGTCTCAACCTACTCACCTGCGTGCATACTAAAAGTCAGCTACGCTGAGTGAGTTCTAGTTAATCATACAATACCATACAATACCTTATTACATACATACGTACTTAACCTCATAACTTTCTTTCATACACACATAAGTACTCATACCTTCATTCTTACTTACATACTTTCTTTCTTACTTACATACTTTCTTTTCATTCATAATCATACGTTTTAAAGTGCCTTTCGCCCTATAACCTCACAGATATTATAAGGGTCTGGTCCCTAACATCACAGATATTATAAGGGTCTGGTCCCTAACATCACAGATATTATGAGGGTCTGGTCCCTAACATCACAGATATTATAAGGGTCTGGTCCCTTGTTTTCGAATATTAGTAGGGTTCGATTCCCTCTTCGTTACCATACAACCATACATCATACCTCGAGTATTATTAGGGCTCGGTACCCTTTTCGTAACCATACAACCATACAACCGTCATTCCCTTCTTTTATTAACTTTATTACGTTCATACACATAAACATACATATCATACTTGCCATATTTATAACGTTACAACCTGACAGTACGTGCAATATCCGAAGATCGTTCACGAACCATCAAGCAATCATTCATACATATCACATATATCACATATGGCTTTATAACGTTACAACTTGACAGTACGTGCAATATCCGAAGATCGTTCACGAACCATCAAGCAATCATTCATACATATCACATATATCACATATGGCATACACTTATCACTTAGGATAAATGTATTAACAACACATCAAGTATGCACACAGCCCCGAAAATATAACAAGGAATGGGGCTAGAAACTCACCTGGATCCTGTTACGTTCGCCGTTGATCGTAATTCCTTTCTTTAACTAGGCTCGGCTAACTGTATAATATTTACACATATCAATTAACTACTACTACTCGTTTTGTATTTCTATCTATATATGACCCACAACGAACGGGGGTCCGGGGGCAGCGCCCCTGGCAGCGGGGTTCTAGGGGCGGCAGCCCCTAGCGGGGTCCAAGGGGCAGAGCCCCTGGCTGGGGTTAAGCTGCCAGGTCAGCTTGGAAAAATTTTATTTTCGATAACTGCCTTACCACATTTTCCATTAGGTTTTTAATTTATTTTATAATCGAACTTCACTTCAGGCGAAGTTAAACCTTAGGCGAACTTGGCTTCAGGCGAAGTTAAACCTTAGGCGAACTTGGCTTCAGGCGAAGTTAAACCTTAGGCGAACTTGGCTTCAGGCGAAGTTAAACCTTAGGCGAACTTGGCTTCAGGCGAAGTTAAACCTTAGGCGAACTTGGCTTCAGGCGAAGTTAAACCTTAGGCGAACTTGGCTTCAGGCGAAGTTAAACCTTAGGCGAACTTGGCTTCAGGCGAAGTTAAACCTTAGGCGAACTTGGCTTCAGGCGAAGTTAAACCTTAGGCGAACTTGGCTTCAGGAGAAGTTATCCTTAGGCGAACTTGGCTTCAGGCGAAGTTATCCTTAGGCGAAGTTACGCTTGAAGGCGAAGTTACGCTTGAAGGCGAAGTTCATCAGGCGAACTTAATCCTGCAGGCGAAGTTATCGCGCTGCAGATCTGTTTGCCCATAACTCCTTCGTTTCTTAGCCAAATAACTCGATTTTGGTACCCACGGAATCGTATGATCGGCGCCTACAAATCCCAACCATCAAATCGGCCTAAAATCGATGTTTTAGGGGTCCGATTTGGGCAGTTTGGGTTTCGGGTTCGGTTAACCCATCAAATCCTAACCATTTTCAGTAATATAAGCTTTGGTGGATTTGTTCTTACCTTAACAACTCAGATCTATCAACAAAATCTCGGTCTCGGCTTCGAATCTTGATCGGTTAGTATGTGTGTGTTTTGAGGAGTGTGTGGAGTGTGTGTGGAGTTTGGTGAGAAATGAGATATTTTGGGATTTTGGGGGTATTTATATCCCTGAAATCCCATTCTCATTTATCCTATCTCAATTAATCCAAGTCCATGACCCGCTCCTACCCGATATTAATAATTAAAAACGCGAAATCACTAACATAACTTTCTTTATTCAACATTATAAATTTTAGGATGTTACATATATACATTCCTAAAAATCCGGTCTTCCACGAACGTACAAAACTTATAGAGCTTGACTGTCAGTTTGTCCGTGAAAAACTACAAGAGGGACTTATTACTTTGTCACATATTAGGACTACGGATCAACTTGCGGACATATTTACAAAGAGCTTGGGTGTTCCACATCATCGAGATATTCTGCACAAGTTAGGTGTTTCTATACCACCTACTTGAGGGGGGATGTTGACTTTGACTTTTTATTACCCCCTGTATTTAATTATCTTTAGTTAGTTAGTTAGTTAGAAATCAATTATTAGTTCAGCTCTATATTAGGGTTTGTACTTCTTCTTCAATCAATATAAAAAAATTTACATATAAAATTTACAAGTTATGTAACGACATCGATATATATGATTTAATTACCTGCACACGGGTGGCCAATATGCAAAGGCTTCATCATCCGAAACATAGAAACAACTCAGATAATCCTTCCACTCGTATGCTTTATCAACTTCAGGAATAAAGCTCATAACAAGCCGAACATTTTTCGTCGGGCAATTCTTATACAAGTACTTCTTTTTCTCGTAAGCTCGCAACGAAAAAAACCTTTTCGTTGCGTCTTTCACGTCGTCAAGAGCCTTAACGGGAACTCCATGATTAACCACTTGAAAGAACCCCCAATTCTCAGCCGCGTCCCATATCATTTTCATAACCTCAGGATCTTTCGGATTTGACATATCAATCACGGGTATCGACTCATGGTGCACCACTTTGGTCATATCAAGCCGTCTTTCGGTCGGTTGGATGAATAATTCAGGTAATGTTTCGATCTTGAGTTCGAATAGACCCTTCACACCATGGCCTTCATCCACCACAAATGTTTTGAGTTCTTTGTTGTTAGTGAATAAAGGTGCCATTATCACAAACCTTGAAGTTATAAAGATCAAATATTGAATTAAAGGTATAATACCAAAGATGAATTTTATTTATAGACGAATAGTTGACTAAATAAGGAATCTAGATATTCACATCTTTATTATTATTATTGAAGAAGCCTGGATCGACTTACTTGTATACGATCAACGTCCCTCGGGTACGAGTGTGCTATATCACCGATGGTTTTCCGAGATTTGAGTTCTTTCACCTACAAAACGAACAGCACCGTGAGCTTACCCCTCAGAAAGGGACAGAGGGGTCCTCTTTGTGGTAACCCTCCGGTGTGAGAATAAGATATTGTAGGAGAGGATAATCAAGATGTGAAAATGAGTAAAGGATTCAGAATATATTTCTTGCCCGGCTCCAACTGTGGAGGTGGTGTGGTATTTATAATATTAGGGTTTCCAATGATTGGGCTCAGACCCAATTAGGGCCTTTTTGGCCTCCTCCTATTGCTTTGCGCCACGTGTACTTAGGACACTTGGTGCTTTTTCATTGATTATTCTCTGACCAAGGTATTTCACCTGACCCATGTGCCATCACGTGGTGGCACATGGGCTTTGCTGAGTTGTCCACCCTTCATTGGCAGCTGGCAACATCAGCACATTCTTTATTCCTTAAAAATACCTTCTGGAAGGTTGTCTGATGAGTACAATTATGGTTGTCCTTATCCTGATTTGGATAAGGACGTGGTTGGTTGTGTGCGTATGTGATATGCGCCACGCGCAGATGTTTCATGCGCAGATGTGATATGCGTGAGCATATGTGATGCGTGAGCATATGTGATATGCGTGAGCATATGCGATGCGTGAGCATATGTGATATGCGCCACGCGCAGATGTTTCATGCGCTTGCGCATAGGTTTTGGCTTTGTGTCTTCATGACATCCTGATTTCAAGCCTCTTGTCTATATCTTGTGGGTTGACCCGCCCCGCTCGATGTTAAGGCGGGTGCATACCCCTTCAAGCCCCCCCAATCTAATGTGTGTCTTGTCTCGCACGAGCGAAGTAAGATAGATATTAGACTTAATAGTTTGCTTTTTCAATAGGGCTTGTTTTTTTCTTTTTCTTTTCTTGTACGCGCGTTGCGCGAAATTCTATCCCTTTGGTTAAAATGAAACGTCAATGCACGTGGTTGGTTGGTGTGTGACATGCATCAGAGATGGAGACGTTATGTGTCAGACCTTTCGTGTGCTCGAGGTGCTACAGTGGCCTTTCACGTCTCCTCATACAGTGTCAGGAACACGTGTCGCGCTTATGTAGACCTACGCCTGCGAGTGGGGGCGCGTGAGCGTAGATCTGATTATTACTTTTTTCTCTCTCTCCCTCCTGGGCCTATAAAACCAAACCTTTTGAACGGTTTTTTCTTCATCTCCACTTTCATTTTCAGAGTTTTTGCCTATCATTTACTTTCCGATTAAGAGCTTTCTTCTTTGTCCCTGAATTCCGTGCTTAAAGTAACCATACTGTTCGATTTGCAATTGTATGTCTGATAACCCAGACACCACAATTTCCCCTAGTAAAAGCCGTGTAAAATCTGTGGTTATGTCTACTTTAAAGAAAACCGGCAAGGGTACTAGGGTTGCCGAGGCCTCGTCGGAGGAGGGAGGGAAGAACAAGACGGTGAAGAGATGGGATGAGATTCCCTGCAAGTTGAAACAACATGATTTTGATAATCTCGTCGCCTCTCAGGGTTTTCTCCCTGAGTATGGTTGTCTGCTCCCGGCGACCGGGCAAACGGCGGCGGATCCTCCTGCCGGCTACATCTCTCTATATTCTCATTTTTTTACTCACTGTAACCTTCGTCTTCCGATGACAAGGTTTATAGGTATGCTCCTTCAGTTTTATGGGATTCACATATCCCAAGTTCATCCCTGTGGATTAGTGCGCATGACTCATTTTGAGTTCATGTGCAAAGCTCAGCGCGAGGAGCCCACCCCTCGGCGCTTTCAATATTTTTATAAGCCGAAAATCCAAGATTCTTAGTTCTCATTCACACCGCGCAGTCAGAAGGTTAAGTGCTGCACTGTTTCCTTCAAAAGCCTTCATGACTGGGCTGAAAAATTCTTTTATATCAAAACTGGTGTTATTCCCATCCGCATGACTATGCGCGCGATCACTTCTGCGCCCGCGGATGACAATGTCCTTAAGAATCCATCTGGTGAGTGGGTTAAAAAATTAACTGCTGAACCATCCCCCGCCAAAAATATTTGCGAGGAAGCGTTAGTGGGGGTTGGTATGAGCAAAAGGTGGACTGACAGCGAGACTGAGCCTGTCATCCATGTTGATGGCTCAGGTGGGTTGTTTGTTCATTGCATTAATTTTGCGCGAGTATAATTCGTTTTGCTGATATCACTTGTCTTGTTTTATGCAGAAAGCAAGGAATACATCCGCGCCGCCTATGACGAGCATATGGAGGGTGGATCTGCTGCGCTGAACGCTGGGGAAGTTGCTTTCCCTGATCGCTTCAATGATATGTTCATCCCCGTCGACTTAGAATTTTGCTTTGACAGCGATGCGCCTGGTAAGCCCATGTATTTGTGTTTAGGCCCTTAGAATACCAAATTTGGTTTTAACATTTCTGTTGCGCGTATTGTAGATGCGCTCGCTAATTATGAGTTGGAGCCTGTGGAAGAGGAAGGGGAGGAGGAAGGAGCTGAAGCGCAAAAACTCAAGCGCAAGGCTAAATGCAAAACTGGCGCAGGGGCCAGTAAAAAACAGAAAAAAGATGATGTCTCTGTTGCCCAGAATCTTCCTCTTACTCAAGTGAAGGGACTTGAGAAAACCAAGGGTTTTACTTCCAAGTTTTCCTCGTCTTCTTTGCCTCAAGGTGTGGGCAGTCCTCCAGTCCACACGAGGTATGGTGCTGCCACCTCATCTCTGTACGCGGTGGAGAAGGGAAGCGGTGCTGCGCCTGCTGTTTCGTCTTCTCCAACAGGTATACTTTGTTTATATTTTGTGGTTTTATGAGCGTGATTCCGATAGAGTTATTAATGAAGCTTTGTTCACTCAAATGTTTGCAGAGCCGGCAACGTTGGTGGCTCAACCTCAGGCGCAGCAAGGTGCCGAGGCTACGCCGCAGGTTGTTTTGAAGTCCCCTGTTTTACCCTCGAAAATGGGGAAAATGGACTTCATGGCGATGCTTAATTCGCGGACTGCGGTGCGCCAAGGTATTTATTGCGCTTTGATTGTCTGATTTTTTTCTTTAGTTCAAGTCATGAATCATTTCTCCTTGTTGGTTTTTTAATAGGAATTATAGCTGGCACACAAGCTGCTGGTGGCACTGCTAGCGCTGGCGCCGTTAGTTCTGCTCCTGCTCCAACAAGTACTGAATCTCCTCTCATTGGGATCACTAAGAAGCAGGAGACTATTTTGCGCGCTGATCTAACAGCGTCAAGACCTCCCTCACCTCCTCTTGCGCGCAGCCCTCCTCGTGAGACTATTTTTGATTTTTCCAAGTCGCAGGAGAAGAGACCTGTTATGGAGGATGATGAGGAGGTCAATTTTGAAGATTCTGATGGTGGCCGCGTAAGCCCTATAGCCCCACGAGATTTCGTGGCGCAGCCTTCTTCTCATGGGGCAGGCAGGAGCCCATCAGCTGGCGCTAACCTTTCTGCCGGTTCTCCGCAGGTATAAGTTTATTTTGCTCCGCTGTGCAGACTTCCAAATTAGTGTTTAGATAACTAAAACGTTTCTTTGCGTTGCTTTGTGTTTGTAGGGAGCCGATCACATATACCGCCCGAGCTGGAGTATCACTGAAGAGAGCTCATTCCAATCCTTGGGCATATGTGAAGACTTTTGGGCTCACTCTGTTCCTCCAGCTGAAAGGAGGTTCCAAGAGGACCGCGCTCGCGTGGACTTGCTTAATGACCACCTTTTTGCTGGGTCTGCGTTCTTTGCTGCCTCCCAAGAGCTTCGCAATGATTATATAAAGGTCCGTGATGCCCTTGCGGAGGCCAAGCAAAAGACTAAGATTTCTGCTTGGAATCTTTCTAATGCCCGAGAGAGAGCTGAGAAACTCCAAGCAGAACTTAGCGAGAACCGGGCAAGTTCCAACGCTGCTTTTGTGAAGCGCGGGCTTGAGTTGCAAGCTGCGCGGGAGAAACTGCAAGTGGCAGAGGCAGATGCAGCCAAGTACGCGCGTCAAGCGCGTGACTTAGAGTTGGGAGTGGAGGCGCGCGACCAAACTATTTCGCAGGTTAATGCTGAAAAATCTTTGTTGGAAAGTGAGGTTGCGCGCCTGAAAGAAGAGCTTGTTGCTGCGCAAGCAGAGAAGAAAGAGGCCTTGGCGGCGGCGGCGTCCGAAAAGGAAGAGCTGAAGCAAGCCAAAGAAACTGTTGAGTTGTTAAACTCTCAGATTCCTGCTTTTGAGACGTCCGTTTCTTCTCTTGCGCAGGATCGTCATTGGCTGATTTCACAGGGTGTGACTCGTTGCGCTTATGCCATGAAATATTCAGACGAGTTTCAGACCCTTGTGATGGATTGTAATGCAGCGTCGCGCTTGGTGGGTCGGGCTGAGGGGTTTAAGGATGGTTATGAATATGGCATGCTAAAAAAGAATCCATCCGACTACCCTTATCATCTCGACGTTGTCTGCGCTGACATGGCTGAGGTGGGGGAGAAGTATTTGAATACTCCAATTCCCATCCTTGAGCAGGTATTTTAACCTTAATGAGTTTGCTTGACTTATTTCCATAATCTGTTGTACTTATACTGTTCCTTGTGACTTGCAGATAGCCGCGCTTGCTGACCAGCCCGATCTTGGCGCTTTAAAGAAATTACTTGATGAATATGAAGGGACTGGTGGCAATGATGATGGCGCGGGCAACGCTACCTCTGCCAGCGGCTCTGGTGTGGCCAAAGGACCTACTCCTGACGCTATCATGACAGAAGACGACTATATTCAAGACGAACAGCTTGATTATGGTCGGTTTGGAGATGACAAGGAGCGGGCTGTGCCAGATGCTGAGGGAGGAAATAATGATGAGGAAGATGAAGAGGCTGATATTGACATAGAGACTTAAAAAGCCCTTCTTGTTGTTTTTTTTTTTTTGTAGTTTTTTACCTCATCATTTGTAAATTTGTAAACTTCTATGTTTCGGAATGAAATTTTGTTTTTCCCTTATTCGCATCTTGTGCATTCCCAATTCATCTCTTTATATAGCATGTGTGTGCTTGTTGAATATAAGGCATGTTTACACATTGAAACTTGAACAAGGTTGTAAGGAAATTATTTTTACTTAATCCTTAACAGTTGTCATATTTCAAGTTATTTTGCGATATTCTGAATATGCTGACACGTGCATTGGCATTTCATTATTCCTCTTTTGCACGACGTTATCGTGCATTTATTATAGGGAATTATGAATGAGCTTTTTAGCCTTTACGTGTCAGTATGTGTTACTCTGCCTATATCCATTATAATCCCATGCGCGGCCCCGACCTGAGACCTTAACAACTATGCTTTGGCATGTGCTTTGCCTTAGTTGTGCTTAGGTACTTTTATGGTCCAGTTGCGCAATACGTAGGATGGATGCTACGAGTAATTTGAGCTAAGGCTCATATTATTGGGCTAAGGCCCTGAGCTAAGGCTCATATTATTGGGCTAAGGCCCTGACGTTTTAGAGTTAAAACTCGTTAACGCGTCTGAGCTTGAAGCTCGCGCATGTATGTTTTACTTCGTTTTATTTTTAGTTTGATGTCATTACAATGTTGTCATATTGCTCAAAATTAATAAAGGGAAGTGTGAAACATGTATGCAAAAGGTAATAGAACGCATATTAAGAAAAAATAGCGCGTATCATTATTCATAATGGCTTAAAAAGCCTTGATTACAAACTTGAAAACTTTTACATGAAACACTTTCTAAGTTGTGCAGCGTTCCATGTGCGCGGGATCCTCTTTCCATTTAAATCTTTTAAAGCGTATGCGCCTTTTCCCAATTCTTTCGAGACTTGATAAGGTCCCTCCCAGTTGGGAGACATCTTTCCCGGGGGTATTGCGCGACTAGCTTCATTGTTCCGAAGGACAAAATCATTCTTCTTGAAGTGGCATTCTTTCACGCGCTGATTGTAGTATTTTTCTAGCTTTTTCTTGTATTTGGCTTCACTAATGATAGCCGCCTCTCTGCGCCCCTCAAGTAAATTGAGATCCAACCTCCTTTCTTGCTCGTTATCCGTCTTACTCATCATGAGCACTCTATAGGATGGGCATCCAATCTCTGCTGGAATCATAGCCTCCGTTCCATAGGTTAGGCTGAACGGGGACTCGCCATTGCTGGTTTTGCTTAATGTCCTGTGCGCCCACAGGACATTAGGTAACTCCTCGACCCATGCATGGGACTCTCCCTCCAACCTTTTCTTCAGCCCATTCAGCAAACTTTGGTTCGCGCGTTCCACTTGGCCATTCCCCTGAGGGTGGTATACTGAAGTGAAGACCTGATTGATGTGTAATTCCTTGAGCCAACTGGATATCTTCCTGTCAATGAATTGTTTGCCATTGTCGCTCACAATTTCCATGGGCAGGCAAAAGCGGCATACGATGTGGCTCCAAATAAATTGCTTCATTGCCTCGGCTGTGATTTTTGCTAGTGGCTTGGCTTCAACCCATTTTGTGAAATAGTCTACTGCCACTGCCAAAAACTTTACTCGCCCTGGCGCTTGTGGTAAGGGACCCACAATATCGATTGCCCACTTGTGGAAAGGCCATGCAGAGGTCACCGGAATCAAGTTGTTCTTTGGCCGCATGGTATTTGGCGCATAGCTTTGACACGCTTTGCATTTTTGGATCTCTTTTAATGCGTCCAAGTACATGCCTGGCCAATAGTAACCTGCGTTCATTGCCTTGGCGGTCACCATGAGCGGGCCAGCATGTATTCCACAGATTCCTTCGTGTATCTCTCTGATCACATAGCTTGCTTCCTCAGCGTCTAGGCATTTCATGAGTGGTCCAAGATAAGAGCGTCGATATAACGTACCATCGAGCATTTCGTAGTTCTGCGACTTGTGTCTTATCTTCCTCGCATGTGCGCGATCGTCTGGTACCTTTCCCTCCTTCAAGAATTCCATTATTGGAGTTATCCATGATGAAGGTGTTGTATGAATTACAAGAACAGACTTCGCTCCCACTGACAGGTTGCTCATTACTTCCACCCTGACATCTTTGCCAAAATGATCGAAGCTGGTTGATGCCATCTTGCTTAGCGCGTCGGCAGACTTATTTTCACTGCGCGGAATGTGTATTATTCTGAAAAAGTCAAATTGTTCGGTGAGTTTCTTCGCCTGCTCTAGATACAGAGGCATGGTATTCTCCTTGGCATCATAAAGGCCATTGACTTGTGCCGCTACCAGGTATGAATCTACATGAGCCTCTAGCTTTTTAACTCCGAACTTGTGCGCGATGCGCAAACCAGCCAGCAGGGCTTCATACTCAGCTTCATTGTTGGTGCTCTTGAAATCCAACCTGATTGCGTAAGTATACTCATGATTTTCTGGATCCATTAGTTTGAGGCCTGCGCCGGACCCTTCGTTGTTTGAAGCTCCATCAGTGAATAATCTCCAAACGTTTTCTTCATTATTGGCTTGCAGAGGGTCTACTTCGCGCTGAGCCTCTTCGACTTTTCCTTCAGGGATTTCTGCGATGAAATCAGCTAAGACTTGTCCCTTGATTGCTGGACGAGGCTTATAGGTGATCGTGTGCTCCCCTAATTCTAGCGCCCATTTTGTCAGCCTTCCTGAGAACGCGGGACGTCGCAAGACTTGCTGGATGTTGTAATCAGTCAGGACTTCAATAGGATGACCATTGAAATATCTGTGAAGCTTGCACGACGCATGCGTTAGTGATAAAACTAACTTTTCTATGATGGTGTAGCGCGTCTCAGGATCTGTCAGCACCCGACTTACATAATAAATTGGTGTTTGGATTCCCTTGCGATCCACCAATAATACTGCGCCAATGGCGCGCTCTCCTGCTGACAGGTATAACGTTAAAGTTTCACCAGGTAGTGGAGCTGTGAGCGCAGGCAAATTTATCAGACATTCTTTTATCTCACTGAAAGCTTGCTCGGCCTCAGGCGTCCACTTGAATTGGCTTTTCTTTAAGCAATTTCTCAATGTGTTAATGAATGGGGTAGATTTGTTTGCATGGTTTGCTAGGAACCTGTTAATTGATACCAATCTACCATTCAACTTTTGAACTTCCTTCATGGTGGATGGTGAGGGCATGTCGAGGATAGCCTCCACCTTCTCTGGGTTCACCTTGAAGCCCTCCTTGGTGACCATTACGCCGAGAAATTTCCCTTCTTCCACGCCGAATGTGCATTTGCTCGGGTTGAGCTTCATGTTTACTTCCTTTAGGCGCCGAAGGGTTTCTTCGATGTCTTTGAGCATTTGTTTTTCCTCCCTGCTTTTAATCACCAAATCATCCACGTAGACTTCTAAGTTTTTTCCAATTTGCTCGTTGAAAATTGCATCCATGAGTCTTTGGTAAGTGGCTCCTGCATTCTTCAAACCAAAGGGCATTTTGTGTAACTGAAAACACCCTTGTCGGTTCTGAAAGCAGTCTTGTCTTCATCCTGTGGTGCCATTTGAATTTGGTGATAGCCCTTATAGGCATCTAGGAAACATTTGAGCTTAAATGGCACCACAGAGTCCACCTTCATGTCAATGTTTGGGAGGGGGTAACAATCTTTTGGACACGCCTTGTTGAGGTCCTTGAAATCAATGCACATTCTCCATGACCCATTGCTCTTCTTTACCATCACAGGATTTGCTACCCATGTTTGATATCGTATTGGGCGAATGATATTCGCGCACAGTAGATCTTCTACTTGCTCATTCATGGCCTTTGTCTTCTCGTCTCCCATGACTCTTTTCTTTTGAGC
The DNA here is from genome assembly GCF_021521415.1 of Bidens hawaiensis. Classification (NCBI taxonomy): domain Eukaryota; kingdom Viridiplantae; phylum Streptophyta; class Magnoliopsida; order Asterales; family Asteraceae; genus Bidens; species Bidens hawaiensis. Next base: position 1,730,642 of record NW_027491236.1, read on the forward strand.
AATTGGCTCCACGGACTTGAATGTGTTGAGAGAATGCTGCGCCAGGTCTCGCGGAACCCCAGTCATATCAGAATGTTGCCATGCGAAGACTGACATATACGTTGTGAGCAATCTTTTCATTTTCACTCTTGTGTCATCTGATATCGTAGCTCCGATTGTGATTGTTTGTTCTGGGAATTTTGGGTTGAGAATCCATTCCTCTGGCGCGTTGTTTGCCACTGGAAGCTTCATTCTTCCCTCTCGAGGTATACTTATTACTGCGCATAAATGATCTCGGTACACAAATGTTACTCATGTTGGTGTTGGGAACCCCAACGCGCCATGCGCTGGTGACGGTATGGCGTTGAATTGGGCAATCGTTCCTCTACCCAAGATCATACTATGGCATGAAGTGGTGGGCAAGACCAGGAAGTTGACAATTTCAGCTCGCTTGTGCTTCTCATCCCCTATAGTTAGTTCGAATTGTATCTGACCTAGGGGTGAATAATTTCGTTTGAGACACCCGAGATTGGTGCACTCACAACTTATAGCCTTGCTTGGTCTGCTGGGTCCAACTTCCTGAAACATTGCTCATACATGATGTCTGACTCACTACCGGTGTCCACCAAGACTCTTGACACCTCATAATGAGCGATGTGTGCAGTGATGACTAGAGGACTGCTGCTAGACGGGCCTCCTCTGATTCTTGGAAAGATTACTTGTTGCTCGCGCCAATCCCCTTGGATTTGCGCGCTTCTCTTCCTCGATCTTTGCCCTTGCCTTCTTCCTTCAGCTACACAGATTCTTTTGAATTTTTTACTGGCTGAGGCTCCGTCTGGTTGTTCATTCTCTGGTCTTGGATTTTTTACCAGGTGAGCCAACTTGCCTGATTTCACATCTTTTTCGATCGCATCCTTCAAATGATGGCATGCCTCGGTGTTGTGCCCTATGGATTTGTGAAACTCACAATATTTGCCACTGTTCGGTGGTCCCTTATGGAGTAATGGCCTGGGGTTTTTAAACTGGACATTCTCTGTGCTTAACACTTGCGAAGGCGTTTTGGTGAGGGGAGTCCATATTCTTGGTAGAGGTCTGTTAGGTTCTCTGCCGCTTTCCTTCTTGTCACCTTCTCCGCGATTAAGAATGTCTTTTTGGGGTTGGGGTGAACTTTGTTGCGCTTGCTTTTCTGCAGGAGAATAATTGGTTTGTTGCAACCTGGAGCATACGGAGTTTTGTTTGCCCCTCCTTTCATTGTTGTGTGGTGCTACTGTTTGATGCCCTTTATCTCTTGCTCTGTCTTGGGCAATTTGTTTTTCATTTCGCGCGAAGACTCGCGATGCTTCCATAAGCTTAGCCCAAGTGGTTGGCATGTCTTCTCTGCTCATGAGAGCTCTGCGGAGTTGATCACTGTGCGCGCCTTGTATAAAGGCCACGCGCAAGAGTTGTTCAGTGATACCTCCAATTGCAAGAGATTTCTGATTGAAACGAGTTATGTAGTCTTCAATGGTTTCATCATTCCTGCGTACGCAGTGCATGATGTCATCGGGGTCGCACGTGTGTCTGCGCTGCTGTACAAAGTGAGCCTGGAACTTTTCTAATAGCTCTTCGAACCCATCGATTTGTCCTGTCGGCAAGCTTTCGAACCAGACACGCGCTGCGCCCGTGAGGCAGCGAGCAAACATGTGACACCATGTTGGCATCGTCCAGCTTTCTAAGTTTCCAGTGTTATAAAAACCTTGTAAGAAATCATCTGGATCTGTTGTACCATCGTACTTGCCTAAACCACTTGGCATCTTGGTTTTGTGTTGAATGGGAGCCTTCGCAATGCGCTCAGTCAATTTTGAATGTTTTACCAAGATGGCTGGCCTATATGGTGTGGTTACGTCCACTTGCGCTTTCGCTTGTGGGTTGTATGGTGTGTATAAATCCATATCAGCTTTGGCTCCAGGTGCTATGTGCATGTGTGCGCGAAGCTGTGAACCTCCTGCATGAGTATCTCGCGTTTTCTTCATGCTGTGCACCTCTTCCTCATCACTAATATCAGCTTGTTCGGTGTGAACAGAATGACCGTCTTCCAGCGCGCGCGTCTTTTTTGTTGTTCCCTGAATGGTTTGTTTATCAAATGCGAGCCTTTGCGTTAAATCGGCTAACTTTTTGTGTTTTACCAACTCATTGTATTTGTCCATTAAACGCCGTTGTTCGTTTATGAGCCATTCTTTAGGGTCATTGGTTTCAACTTCCGGGCCCATTGGGCCTTTTTATTTTGTACCAGTCAGATTTTGGAACGTGAGATCGTCTGGAGGAGTTTCAGTCTGACTATGAGGTGTTGTGTTGAAGGGATGGTTACTGGTGGTGCGCGCAGTGTCACGCGGCGCCCTCAGAACCTGATGTCCCTCATTAACATCCTCAAGCTCATTATCCTCCAGAACTTGATCGCTGTTTCGAACACCGGAAACCATGGTGAAGATTTTCAGGGGGAAAATTGATGAAATAGTGGTTTTGTTGCCGTTGTAACAGGTGATGGCGCCAATGAAGAAGCGTGGATCGACTTACTTGTATACGATCAACGTCCCTCGGGTACGAGTGTGCTATATCACCGATGGTTTTCCGAGATTCGAGTTCTTCCACCTACAAAACGAACAGCACCGTGAGCTTACCCCTCAGAAAGGGACAGAGGGGTCCTCTTTGGGGTAACCCTCCGGTGTGAGAATAAGATATTGTAGGAGAGGATAATCAAGATGTGAAAATGAGTAAAGGATTCAGAATATATTTCTTGCCTGGCTCCAACTGTGGAGGTGGTGTGATATTTATAGTATTAGGGTTTCCAATGATTGGGCTCAGACCCAATTAGGGCCTTTTTGGCCTCCTCCTATTGCTTCGCGCCACGTGTACTTAGGACACCTGGTGCTTTTTCATTGATTATTCTCTGACCAAGGTATTTCACCTGACCCATGTGCCATCACGTGGTGGCACATGGGCTTTGCTGAGTTGTCCACCCTTCATTGGCAGCTGGCAACATCAGCACATTCTTTATTCCTTAAAAGATACCTTCTGGAAGGTTGTCTGATGAGTACAATCATGGTTGTCCTTATCCTGATTTGGATAAGGACGTGGTTGGTTGTGTGCGTATGTGATATGCGCCACGCGCAGATGTTTCATGCGCAGATGTGATATGCGTGAGCATATGTGATATGCGCCACGCGCATCGCAGATGTTTCATGCGCTTGCGCATAGGTTTTGGCTTTGTGTCTTCATGACATCCTGATTTCAAGCCTCTTGTCTATATCTTGTGGGTTGACCCGCCCCGCTCGATGTTAAGGCGGGTGCATACCCCTTCACTTATTATTACTATCGGATACTATTTAAATTTAAACAATAAAGACAAATAAGCCATAATATTAAAAATGGAAAACAGATCGAAGTTACAGATTATATATGATTTCAGGGCACGTAGGTGTAGAGGTGGACAACAAAACCGGTTCCTGGAACCGGTTCGGTGGAACCGAACCGGAACCGAACCGGTTCCTACCCGTTTTTCGTAGGAACCGGTTCGGTTCCGTTTCAACCCGATGATCCGGAACCGGTTTGACATGTTTGGAGGTGGACCGGGTAGGAACCGGAACCGAACCGGAACCGGTTCTGGAACCGGTTCGACCGGAACCGGTTCGGAACCGGTTATAGCCGTTGGAGTGGTTCTAGCCGTTGGGAAACGGTTTTATGGCCGTTTTTTGACCGTTGGGGTCAAAAATGGCCGTTTTTTGGCTCCCCAAACACCCCACTACTAGTATAAATAGGTATTTGGTGTAATGGGTTCATCACAACACTCAAAACGCAAACCCGAACGCAAAAAAATACAAAAAAACGCTATTACAACGTTCTGAGTTCTCTAATCTCTTGTTTTCTCTTCTTCTATATTCATATTTGTTGTTATGGCTGCCTCACAATCATCGGTTGGTCAAGGTTCCACCGCCGGACCAAGTTTCGTTCGTATTGTACCTCATAATCGTAATCAAGAGATTTGGTGCAATTGAGATTTGGTTGAATTGAGTGACCATTCATTGAAGGCTCGGTGCAAGTTTTGTGGGATTTATTTAAACCCACTTTCGAATTCAAATTTGAAGAAACACATCGAAAGACCGTACTGCAGGGCGTTGAAACAGAACGTCGAGTCGCAACAAACGCAAATGGATAGTGAAGGCGGAATATTTACATACCAAATTGATCGAGTTCAAGATCGTATGGCGAAGTTTGTGATTCAAGAAGCTTTGCCGTTTAGCCACTTCGACAACCCTCGCTTAACCGCCATGATTCGAGATACGCTTCAACCACAATACACTCACGTAAGTCGTCATACTCTTAAACGTTATTGTTTAAAATTGTGGAAGAAGGCCAAAGAGGTACTAATTGCATATTTTGAAAATATAAATACGGGAATAAACTTAACTACTGATGTTTGGTCGGCTCCACATGGTCTACCCGAATCTTATCTTTGTGTCACCGCTCATTGGGTAGAACCGTCATCGTGGGAAATGATGAAACGCACCATTGCTTTCGAACTCTTTGAGTATCCACATACGGGAGATAATTTGTTTGAAATTTTAGATTATGTTATAAAAACTTATAAACTAGAAAATAAAATATTTTCAATTGCATTTGATAACGCGTCGAATAATACATCGGCGGTTGATAAATTAAAATTAAAATATACGCCGATTTGCAATGGTGTATTTTTTCACTCAAGGTGTGTTGCACATATCATTAATTTAATCGTGCAAGACGGACTTGCTTCGGATGAGGTTACATCGGTTATAAACGATTTTAGAGTAATGCTACATGAAGTTTTTAAGAAAAGTAAAAAAAGACAAATGGATTATAGAAAATTTTGTAAAGATACGGGAAGAAAAGCTTTGGGAGCTAATTGGGATGTACCTCATCGATGGAATTCCACTTGCATAATGTTTCAAAGTGCTTTGAAACAAAGAGACACTTTACAAATGTTTCATTCTAGTCTTGCCGAGAATGATTTGGCAATCCCCTTTTCAAATGAGAAATGGGAAATTATCAATGACTTATCGACTTTTCTTGAAGTTTTTAAAACATCAACTACGAAACTATCGGGAACGTATTATCCGACAAGTCCCTTGGTTCTTTCGGAGTTATTTTTAATCGTTAACAATCTTAAAGAATTTGAAAATAAAAGTCCAATGTTTTCAAACATCATATTACCAATGAAATTTAAATTAAAAAAATACTTTCTTGAATTGCCACCGATTTTTACTTGCGCCGCCGCTTTAAACCCAATGTTAAATGTTACGGGGGTTGAATGTGTGATAGACGAAATTTTTTCAGCCTTAGATATGCATGAAGTTGACCCAAACTTTTCAACAGAGGCACAAAATGATTTTAACTTGAATTTTAAATTTATGTATGACTTTTATATAAATAAATATGGGTCAAACATACACATGCCTACGCCGGGGGGGTCTTCATCAAGTTCAAGTGCTCCTAGAGTACGAGACCCCATGATTAGCCTTATGAACACCGTTCGCAACGTAACGGCTAAAAAACAAAGGGGTAACACCCCTTCAAGCGAACTAGGAAGGTATAGTGCATATGATTTCTCTACCGGTTTATCCGAAGAGGAATATGGCACTTTTGATGTTTTGGCTTGGTGGAAGGTAAAGGAAACCGAGTTTCCGATTCTTGCCACCATGGCCCGTGATTTACTAACCGCCCAAGCTTCTACGGTAGCTTCGGAATCTGCTTTTTCTCTTAGTGGCAGGGTAATATCGGTGAGAAGAACAAGACTGAATTCGGAGTCGGTGGAGATGTGCATTTGCTTGAAGGATCACTTGGACTCAATCGATCGTGTTCAACACGTAACCACTCTGGAAGACGAAACACCACTTGATGTTCGAGTGCACGACGAACAAGAAGGCGTTTCTACAAGTAATTCTGATGAATAAGTCGTCACTCAATAATTACGACGAACAAGAAGGCTTTTCTAGAAATAATATGTCACAACTTTATATTTATAAGTTTAATGTTTTGTTAGTTTGTTTTTGAATATTTTAAAACATGTAACATTTTTTTTTTGAACTCCTTAAAGTAAATAAAATGAATTTTATGTTAATTGTTTTTTTTATTTAACATGTTATACAAATACGAGCAGCGGAAACGAAAAACGAAAAAAAAAATTATTTTTTACACTGTAACCGGTTGGAACCGGTTACAGTGTAAGAACCGGTTTAGGAACCTGTCAGAACCGGTTCCACCGGTTCCGGGTCCGAGGGTTGGGGAACCGGTTCGGTTCCCTAACCGGTTCGAACATGGAACCGGTTTAAACAGTGATGTTGACTAATGGAACCGGTTCTGAACCGGTTCCGGTTCCTTTGACCAACCCGATTTGATCACCTATACGTAGGTGCATGGGTTATCCCAATCATCACTATGTGTGTGTTTTTATAACTTCGAGATAGGTATTTAAATTGGTTGTACTTGTAAGGTTTGTGTTATACTATTTTGTGAATTATCTCCTATATCCGTATAAATAAGTTAGTCTCTCTCTTTTTTTTAATTGTTTCTCAAAACATATGGTAACTGTTTTAATTTATTATATATAACTAAATAAAGCGTGTTCTATTGAATTTATAATAGTCGTTGTCTAGTTTCATGCATCATATAGAATTCCTTGCTTCGACGTCACATGTTGACAACGTGAACTTGTACTTACATTGTTAAGTCGATTTAAGATTTAAGGGTGTGGCTGAAAATTTTAGATGTTGGAAAATTGTCGGTCTTTGTGGATTTCTTGAAGCAAAGGTGAAGACATGTTGCGTTTGGATTTTGATGTGAAGGTATCTCAATAATTGATAATATTGATCACTAAAAACAGAAATGTGCAGCAATTTAATTATTCAATTAATTTGGTAATATTATCATTAACTTTATGAGAATTAGGCATGGGATTGGTATCCACTTAATTGTTGTTTTAGTTATTGCATGAATTTGGTAATTATCATTAGAGTTACTTTTCAATATATCAATTTCTTGTGCGGATAAAAAAAACTTTGGAGAATGTCAATTAATAGCATCTTCAAAGCCGAATCTTCAATATATGATTCCTCGTTTGTTTGAGAAGAGATGATCCGGCATATTCCTCAAATTCTATTCAAGGTATCCTGGCTCGGGTTAGAAACTTAGAATTGTTTCTGGTACGTACACCCACGATGTTTTGCCTACGTGGACATGGGATTTCTCTTCATTGGGGTAATCGAGAGACTTAACTAAAATTTTATGGAGACAATCGAAATTTTCAAGTATAAACAACACTAATTAATTTTTTAAAAGAGGGTAACTGCATTCGAATGTGGGTATGCCACTGCCTAAGTGCAAACTATTTGGAGTGCATGTTAGAATTTAGATGGCTGCAACCAGGGCCGGCTCGAAGAAAGCAAAAAAAACTTTCTGAAAACGAAAATTTTTTTGGGCCTTAAGTAAGGAGTATTTTATTGGGTTTAAATAGTTTAATTTTTATATGAGCTTACTTTGTTATAATTTGGGTTTTGTAAAAAAACTTTTGTATAAAAATAGGATTAAACGTGTCTCAAGTGGGGCTAGAACTGATTGTGTGTAATACTCATTTGCCACTAGATCAAGCTAGTGGTTATGTAATTGTGTTTAAACATTAAATATATATATTGTTTTTAATAAAAATACATATAATTTTTTTCAAAAAAAAAATCGGGTCTAGCGGGGTGTCGGGCCTATGGCCGTTGACCACCCAGCCACCCCTGGCCGCAACCTATAATTGAACTACTAATTACATTTTTCTAAATTGGTTTCATAGTGTTAAAAAAACTTTTACATCTCCCTATATTATATATATATCTTTTCAATTAGATAGTACTTCTTTATTCTTTTTTTACTACCTTTTTTTTTTTCATTCACATCCATCCACAAAATATATTAAAAGAACAAAGATACGGGGTAAACAAACTAAATAAACACGAACAAGACCTTTTTTGTATTCGTTTGTTAAGGACATAATGTGTTCATGAACACATACTGAACGAAATTTTATGTTCGTGTTCGCTTATTAACAAAATGAATATGTTCATTGTGACATTTGTCAATTTTGGGTTATTTATACTTGTATTCTTAATGTAAACCCGACCCGTTTTGTATCCCGAACCTTTCGATATTATCAAAATGATGAATTGTATGTTAAATATTTGTTTTATAGTTGTTGGATAAAAAAAACACCCTTTTCGGTTCTTAAAATTCCCCAAAAACGCTCAAAACGAACTCCTGGGACTAAAACTACCAAAATGGAGACTTGAAGGACCCATTTGTAGTTTGTGCTTCTTGGGTCTATAACCAACCCATTTTCATGAAACACCCTTTATGAAAGACCCATTCAACTTACTCTATATATACACACCCATCTTCTTCATTTGTGCTTGCTCATTTCTTCATTTCTCTCTCAAATTCTTGAATTCTAAGGTTGTTCTTCATAAGCTAATCTTTCATTTTAACTAACTTCTCAACACTTAAAGCTTGATGTTACAACATATATATAATATACACTCCTTGTTTACCTTCGGTCTTTCATTTCTCCGGTCTCGGCCGGTTGAAATGTCGGGCTAGTAAGGCAAGGTTACATGGAGGACTTTGTAGTCCTTGTTTATATATTTAACAAATCTAACCATATAACTTGTTATACTTGCTTAACTTCTACATATTTTAGTTTATTGTTCATATTTGTCAAGTTCCATGGTATTGGGTATGTGGTGACTAGCCTCGGTTTCATCCCGAGTTGATAACCGAACCAAAAACCGAACTTTTGTTTAAAAGCATTATTGTTAACTTTTTGAATGTAAAACTTGAGTATTATTATTTATAAGTTATTTTACAAGTTCCATGGTAATTGGGTATGTGGTAACCATCCTCGGTCTTATTCCGAGTCAAGGACCGAACCAAAAATCGAACTTTTGTTTAAAAGCTTTATTGTTAACTTTTTGAATGTAAAACTTGAGTATTATTATTTATAAGTTATTTTACAAGTTCCATGGTAATTGGGTATGTGGTAACCATCCTCGGTCTTATTCCGAGTCAAGGACCGAACCAAAAACCGAACTAAACCGAGTTCACTCGCTTAAGACACACAAGTGTGTTTTTAGCCACCAAAACTCATATTTTTCTTCAAGATTATATTTTAAATCAATTTTAGTTAATTTCTAAACATACTTGGCATGTCGGTAACCAACTTGATCTTATAACAAGTTCGAACCGATAAGGTCGTATACTCGCTTAACGAACGTTAAGGTTCTTCACAATAGAACTACATACTTGGTTAAGTCTATTTTGATTTTATTGAGTTATCTCATAACATTTATTATTTTGGGAAGTTAACTGTGAGCTTGGTCAATTATCAAGTCTCGAACCGACAAACCCGAACACTCGTTTAAACCTCGTTTTGGTATTCTTATAACCAAAGGTTTTGCAATATCGCATTTTAACCCACATTTATTACTTAACATAGGTTGAGTAAAAAAAGAAAAAAACTAATGAATAGAATACCGAGACCCGGTTTCGAGTAAACTTATTTTACAAAACTCGTTTCTTTAATTTCTCAAGTATTTACATTTTAAATCCTAAACTTTATTTATTTACTTTATTTGTCATGTATTTTATTTTAAACCCTTCCAAGACTACCTACTAACACAAGACCCGTTTAATATAGGTCTTGCTCGTTAAACCGATCTCTCCGATTATTCACGACACTATCTTTCAAGTTACTTGTTAATGTGAGTACCTTTTCATCCCCCGTTTTCCATCTTTCGTTTTGGGGGTGGCATTGCATACTTATTCAAATTCAAATGATTTATACTTGAGTCTTAAACCACAACACGTATTGTATATGTTTACTTAAATAAATGCTCGATTTGGTGTTATATGCTTTACATGATTATGTGCAAATTCTTTTATACTAAGGCGGATAGCCTCTTAAATGCTGAGGCGGGTAGCCTCATCAAAGTATGATCATACGTTAATTCCGAGTATATATGGTATCCCCATATAGAAAAGTGTCGTCAATGTATTCTTATTGACGATTTCATTATTGTCGTCAATGTATTCTTATTGACGGTTTTATTATCTAAATTGTTGCTATTATTTATTGTTTTCATATACTAGTTGTGGATTTCATACTATATACTTATTGTCCAAAACTATGAAAATTGCTCACTAACCTTCGTGTTGACAAACTCTATTTTATGCAATGTTACAGGTTTGATGTTAGCTTGATTGGATTACTTGAAGAAACTTATTATCTTGGCTTTAGGATATCAGAAAATAAAAGAACAAGTTATTTGTTTATCTATCTATTTGACATTTTGTATGAACAATTGTTGTGTTATTTATGATGATATGGATTTAAATGAGTTGTTTAAATATTGTAACTTTATAGTGTCATTGTGCAATAAGCAATCATGTCGCGCCTCGATGTTTCCGCCTTCATTGGTCGGGGTGTGACATTCATGAACGGTTCACAAACACAAATAAAATCGGCGGAGCCTTGAAATTGAGATCGATGCATTCATCAATGTGAATAATGAAAGCCTGTAAACGAATCGAACGAACACGATCACCAAATCGAACAAATATTTATGTTCATGTTCGTTTATTTAAAAAATGAACATATCATGTTCTTTTATGTTCGTTTGTTTAAAATCTAAACGGAAATATATGAACAGATGCAAATGAACACAAATAAACATAAATAAAAATACTTAAATGGGCCCAAATTAATTTAACACAAAATCTTTAGGTAGATAACTAATCTAGATGATACTTAATTAAGTTTTATTAAGCAAACATAAATAAATGGCCATTAACAAACATAACTAAGCGAATATAAACGAACGTTCATGAACATAATTGAACACAGATGAACAAACATAACTAAGCTAAAACCAATCAAAATAGATGTGTACAACAACGTGTTGGGCCTAAAAAGTTATAAAAACTAGATTAAATTGTAATGAGCCTATTACAATTAGATTATATATTCACGAACATAAACGAACAAAAGAGCATGCGTTCATGTTCCTTCATTTAACTAAATAAACAAAATTTCAATTCATGTTCCCGTCAAACGGTTCACTCACGTTCAGTTTGGTTCCAGTCCTACTCAATGTTTTCATATCACTATTCATGGTCAAAATAACCATGTTGATGTAGGAGCTACGAGTTGTAACTTGTAGGAAAACTGATTATTTTAAAATTCAATTCATCTGAATATGAATCTATAAAAATGACTATTAACAGCAAAATAATAATATCAGAAAGTGTGAGATTCTGCAATAATAAAATACACAGAACAGAATACAACTTTTACAACATGCTAAATTTGACAGACACATTTTAAAGAGCAAAAGCATACTAAAAGCTGCCTGATTCTGCAGAGTCAAAAGACAAAAGCAAGTCAAAATTGATAAACCAAATCTGCAAAATCTCAGTAAAATAAATAATAAATTATAAGTTAAAAAGAAAAACTGAGGATAGAAGGTATTGCTTTATGGGAGACCGGGAGAGCAGGTAATGTAGGATTGGCTAGATTGGTATCGAGCTAGCTCGTTTTGTGGGCTACGTCTCAAGCTATTCTTGATATGCGACAGCTCAACAGACACCGCTAAATTGATTGTTAGATGTATGGATGATGATTCAACGATTGTGTCATCGAGGCATACACGGCGTAAACATCATCCTTGGCGACGTGAGTAGACCGTGTCGTCTATGTTGTTGCATTGTTTGGAACACAAATTGAAAGAGGTGCATATATTGATGATAGGATAATTTGTTGTGTTTTAGTAAATGGATATGTGAACGCCCAGGCCTCATCTCGCACATTGTACATAGGCAGCTAAGATTTTACAACGTACCCAGTAAATCCCAAAAATAGCAAAAGCTATTGGTAGGGTTTGGGGAGGGTGTGACATAGACAGCTAAGATGTGCCATGTTTTTTGTATTTTGTTTTGTGCTAATGAGTATTATTTCATATGTGTTGTATCTAAAACTTAGCGAGTATTTATTTCATATTATGACTTGTTTGGTTATATCATGGTTTATATCAGTTATTACATGATTAGTTTGATCATCTTGTTTAGCTTTATGATATCATTGGTGTTTAGTTTATCCTGAGAACTTGTCTCAATCGTTACTCTTCTTCTTACACAACAGTCTTTTAGAGTTATCCCGATGGATATTGAGGAGAGCTATAGAGCATTTAGCAAAATCTAATTTTAATCAACATAAGTTTCTTTTCCAACTTTTGGATGGTTTTGGAATGTCTAACTTCTACTTATTTCTTAAAGTTTGCTTTTAAAATTATAATCCAAACAGATCTATTAAGACATGCTCAATGGTGGATAAAGATCGGAAATAAGGACTTTTTGATAGTGAAGATTAGGAAGCTTTAGTAGAGTCAACCTTAGGCATATTCTCTTGCATGTGAGATGTGGAATTTAAGCAAACGGAAGATAAGAAATTCGTAAAACAAGCTTTAGAGTTAACCTTATTTTAGATCTGAATACTTGGTCTTAAGGGTCAGGTTAATTTCACATAATCTTATCGGTCCATCATATAGGTATAACAAGGTGACAGTTTCTAACACTATCCAAAACACCACAATAAAATAAATATCTTTTAGGATATTACTGGTTTTAAACATGTCCCGACTTCCGAACATGGCACACTTTAATAAATGTGTAACCCACATACAAGCCATTTAATAAACAAGTTGACCCATTGATCCATCTAAGAGATTTTAAGAAGAGTTCTTATATTGTATTTGAATGTAATTGTGTTTTACTTTTTATTGTTGATATTTGAAATTTTTATTTTTCATTTTTTGTTTTGAATGGCATTTTATTTCTTTTACTGTCGTGTCACGCATAGGATTTAACTTCATTCTTTAGAAAGACAAAACCTTATCTTAACTCTTTAATACCGTCATATCATTAGGCCAAAAACCCCTTTGGTTTTTTACTTTTCGTTTAACTATTCTTCTGATTTTAACTACCATTTTTTCCAGTCTTTCCATATGATTTCTTTAATCTTGACCTAAATATATCAACCCAACTTTGTTAACTAAGAATGAATGACATTGAAATAAAACAAGCAAGAGATCAATTACAAGAAAATGATCATTTAATTTAAGTTGTATTAGTTGTTTTTAAATGTCACCGAGTCACCTTGATATAATAACATTCACATATAATCACTAAGCACGCCGACATAAACACGACACAAACATGACATGATTTAAAATGTGCATCGATACGAACCATAAAGTTAGTTTATTTGACACGGGTAAACACATTAACCGTATCTGCATTATTTCACTCTGAAAATTTATCAACCCGTAATTCCGTAAACACCACCTCACTAAAACAAAAACTCACAAACATGTAATCCCAATTGATCAATTGATTTCACTACCAATACATGGTGGAAACAAACAAACGTAAAACCCACTAATCCTTAAAACATATACCCTTGATCATATCTCCGGTCATCTTCTTTCTCCCGGATCTCCTGAAACACAAAACATCAGTATGTATCAATGGTAACCCTAATAATCGAACAAGTTAATTGGTCCTTACTGCTTCTTGAACTTGAACCCCTTGCTCAAAACAAACACCCGGTAACCCATAACTTTCAGGAAGGTTGAAACTGGACTCCCTGTTCACAAATTCAAAAACTTCAGCTTCATTGTAATTAGGGTTCCAAGAAAACTGCCGAATATTCGTTGAATCTTGAATAATAGGGATCAGATTTGCATCTTGTGATTGGCATTTGTTAAAGCTAGTAACTTGCTCTTGAACTATATCTAGCTGGTTTGGGACACCAGGTGTTCGATGGAACGCCTGTGAGAGATTGAAAACACAGTTGGCGGTATCCGGTAACAGCAAATCATGAAGATGGTGATGATACTGATCACCATTTAACACATCGATAGCGGCTTTAGCTTCCTTCATGAGCCAATCAATGGCATTACTAGGACGGTCGAACCCTAACCGGTCTTGCACATCATAGAACTGAATTGCAGTGTTGGCTGATAACCGAATGCGCCTGTCCCTCGACCCCTTTGCGGTGCAGATCTTGCTGCGTTTATCTTTCCCGCCAAGTGACCGAATGATCCGTTCTTTGCCTATGTTCTTCTTCATTGCATACTTGTTTCTTGAAGCGTTAAACACATGCAAACTGGTTTGAAGTGGTTAATAAATGGCTGGCTTGGTTACACACAGTATGTGTGTGTGATGATGGAAACATGCATGTTGAAGTGAACATGCATCATGGGTGTTTGTTAATTTGTCGAAATGATTGTGGGAGACTGAGTTGGTACATGTTCAAAAGTACGCATGGCATGAAAAGATAGAATGTAATGTGGGAGTGTTTGAAAAGTGATTCTCATGATTTTGATGATTATAATCTTTTCAACTTGGCTCCTTTATGTTTGTTTAATGAGTACTTTTAATTATTAATTAAAAGTAGGGTGAATTATTAACTGCATTTGACCTAGAATCAACTTTATGAACGAACTAATGTTTATGTAAAGAGTGTCTGAAAATAGTTAATAACAAACAGGTCAGTAAAGTCATTAAAGTTTGTGTTAGGAATGTTGAAAATTTATATATAAGGAATTATCAATCAAACAGGTCTAAGTTATAAAAAACATCCCGTGTCCCTCGAGCCCAATAAAAAACACCCCACTTGAGGTCACCACACCGATTCGGGAAGGAGAAAAAGAAGAAAAAAAAAAAGTTGGAGCCAAATCGCTTCGGGTGGGGTGGTGTTCGGGTGGGCAGGAACACCACCCCGCCTTCTTCAGGACTGAAGTAAGATAATCAGGGTGGAATGGGCACTCCATTCACCCTAAAGTGGGTTATAGTGGCTGATATTATTATTCAAGCAATATATATAGCCATTTTCTTTAAAATTATTTAAATGTTAGTTGTTTCATATTATTCAAGTTTATTACACCAAAAATTATGAATTTGCTGTGATTCTTGTCAATGTGCTAATCGTACATGTTGATAACGTAACATTAAAGTTTGTGTTAGGATGCACTCATCACAATGTATGTGAACTGGTATAGTAAACTCCAAGACTAGCATAATTGGCAACTTGTTGAACTGTGGAAGTACTATTGGGATTCTCAATGAATATGGTGATACTTTAAAGGTTGCCCATGAAATTGGTGAAAATTAAAAGGAAAAAAATTGACAAGGCTAAAAGTAAAAACCATTCATTATGAGAGGGTTAAAAATGCATAAGTGAAAGGCAAATTTCGACACATAAGTATAAAGAGGTTTTTACCATTCAAGCTCACTAAAGAGTGTTATGAAAGGGGTGAGTGATCATTGGGTGAAGTTAGTAGAAGATTTGTTATTGGTTTAATAATTAATTAAATATTAATAAATAAAAAAATAAAAACACAAAAGGACGGGCAATATTCATGACTCCCTTCGTGAATAGCTGTTTCACATCATTTTGGAGAACACCTCACAATATCCTAAGCCCCCGTGTAGGCAAATGACATCTTCTATTTTGCAGCATAATTGCATTAGCTAACTTGTAAACATCAAGGTCATTGGTACCACTCTTCCGATTGTTGTAAACATCAAGGTCATTGGTACCACTCTTCTGTTTGGTGATGCGTGTGTTTTCTTTCGTTTATGGTTGAACCCCTTTTGGAAGTCTCGTCTAGAGATGTATGTTTCGTAGATTTCACATTTAACTTAGATAACTTTCTTAATTATGTATGGAATTCACTTCTAGATTTAAGTACTCTAAGCATAAGGAAATCAACAAGCTTACAAAGACAAACTGCATTCTCTAAGAACGATAAATTATTATCTATGAAATTTCTAAGATCCTACCAAGTACAAGATGATGCCACACATAAATACAATTGAAACCACATGAACTAAGTTGTTACCACATGAACAACGTTGCTACTGATTTTCAGTAGCCAACAACGTTCAACAATAAAGTTGCTCCCGAGTAGTAACCAAGCTACACCCCAAAAATAGCCAACCCTTTGACCTGCCAAGGCAGTTGCCTAGGACATAACAGGGTTAGCTTTCAATTAGTGTGTGATTGTTATTGGAAAATACATTCAAAATTGAATATGTCTATTGTAACATCACGAAAAATATCGTTCAATTTTTGACAAATAATAAAGATGATGGACTAAAAATATTCATGGTATAAATAATGGGTAAAATAAGATAAAGAATGGAAAATAAGCTTATGTTAGGGAATGAAGTAAAGAGACTTCATCCACATGGAAAGTGGTAAAGAAAATAAATCACTTTATAATGAGGGCACTTTCCATGATAATGTCCTTATGTGGCCAACCACTCTCCATAGTCCTGGCGGAGGTGCCCGACGCGCACGGGCGATGGGCGCTTTGATGGCGCACGCTCGCATCGCCGCGAGCCGCCTTTGTATTTTTGGATGATGAGACGAAATCAAAATATGGCAAGTTAACAAAAGATCAGGGACTAAAAATGAACAGATTCGAAGTTTTGCATCACACACACTCCAAAACACACACTCAACCTCGATAAGCATGCCACGACCCCGAAATGCTGATATCTCGACAAGTTTTGTCTTGAAATGCGTGCCATAACTCTACCTAAATACTCCCTCGACTTTCCTCCAAGCAGAAGTGCGGTCCAAGTAAAGCATAGGCATTTCGTATAATAAGCCATTCAAGATAGGGGTTATGCTCGGTTATTATATTATAAATGGCTTAGACCCTAGTCAAGGATATAGCCCATACCTTGAATATATATAATAAAGTGAGAAAATAGATTTTTATAAAATTAAGATTATAAATGAAAATAATATTTCTTTATTATATATAAATATTTCTTATAATAAAAGAAAATTGAAATGTACGTTTAATCATGAAGAATAAACAAAGTTTATAAATGACTAACAAATGGAAGGACTAGAGGTCCTTATATTTTATGAAAAGATAAAATGTCAAGGTAAAGGTTATGCAATCGGACTAAAGGTTTGAAGCTAGATCGTTGATATAGTACTTATAAAACGTTAATCTCGTAATATAGGTCCGAGGTAACAAGACAAATCGGTGAGAAACACCAAACGAGAAGAAATGTGAATACGTCCAACTTTTTATAAAACAAGTCTTGAATGTTTGCATGAGATTATATATCCCTAAAACTTTATAAACAAAAGTAATGCTGGCCCTTAGGCTATTGTATACGTTTGTTTGGATCCTTACATATGTGGGTAGACGGTGGGCACACCGCACCACACTTGCTAATGCCTCCGCCACGTTGGGCCGGACCTAAGTAATGTCCGAGAGGGGATTATCTCGTGTATATTGATAGTTGCTACGACCTCGATGCGACGGTATTGCTGGGAGGTTTCAAGTAGAACTGAATGTTTATGATAGTAAATTTAACTTGGTTGTTTCCTAAGCCACGATGGGCCGGGTCATAAGATACCCAAGGGGATAACTAAGTAACTTAAATGTATTGTGTCAACGTGTTCACCAGCATGTGTTGCTGACGTATTTTATAATTGTTTTACAGGTAATGAAGAGTAGGTGTTTGGAAATGAAGGATAGCCGTTAGACGATCTGATGGCTCAATGGATATTTTATTCTTAAAATAATGTAAAACATGGTTTTGTAATCCAAACACTTTTTGTACAAATTAATAGGTGTTTTAAAGTCCCGTTTTTTAAATATAATAATATTTTATTAAGTCTTCCGCTTTACAACCTTAAACTCTGATATATTTACAAAACATGTACCAACTTATGAGTGTCACGCCTAGGCCCTAAGCCGGGGTGTGACATCTATAAATATTTATCGAGTCTCGATTAATAAGTCAAAGTTTAGATTATGAAAATCCGTTATCACTTAAAAATAAAAAATGTAAGTCTTTGGTAATCAATTAGTTGGGCCTGTATTACTGGCAGGCACAATGGAGCCCATACCTATTTGAGAAAAGAGTTTCACTGAAAGTTGAAACGTAGCAACCGAATAACATTACCCAGATTTCCTGGTTCTAGGGCACAAAACAGTTGATACAACTTATTATCATTATATTGCTTCGAATTGAAGTGGAGCTACGATGTCTTCTCGACACGCTGATGGCGACGGAGGTTCTTCGCCTTACGATTTATTTGAAGATCGTGATTCACTATTTCACAAGGTTCATTTTCATACTTTTATAATAATTGTTCATGATCAATCGCAATTAGTATGAATTCAGCTGGATTTGAGTTTAACTTGGTAAGTTGATGATGTTATGTGTACATGCATGTGTATTATGTTATCACTAGTTTTTGAGAGGCATTCACACTAGCAGTTTCTGTGTACACGATTTGTTTCAGAACCAGTAGGTCATCTGTTTAAATTAGGAGGCCAGAATTCTAGGTTGAACAGGATTGTTTTAGATTTAAATTTGATACGCCTTCACTCGCAATCGAAAGAAGAGTTTGAGCTTACTTTACATAGGGCCTCAACATTTTTGTCTATAACTTCTGAATTCATGATTTATGATGTTTATATTAGGGCTTGGTTCAACATACGTATAATATTCCCTGTGTGCGTTACATGACTGATGATGCGGTGTAACGCGGCTTCACAGACATGTTTTGAGATACTGTAACGGGATTAGAACTGTCCATATATTGATGATTGCATTTCCTTTACTTGTTTGGTAATTGGTCAGATGGATTTCAAGTTTCTAGAATTTTGAAGTTAATGTTATGGTTTATAGCAACTTGGAATACGCGAATGGTTAACTCAGCATGAATGTAATCTTTAATAGCAGGCTAGGATAGCTTGCAGCTTTCGTTGCTTTTAGTGAGTAAGATCATACTGAAAGAACTAAGTCGATACAATGGCTAATTTAATCTGAAATACAAACTTACATTGTCTCTAACCTGCTTTTGTTATTTTGCTTCTTGTTAAGCTTTTCTCCCTTTCTAACATGTAAACTTCTCTGGAGTTAGATACCAATGTGAGGTGATGTAATTCTTTTAACTTTATATATTATTTATGTGATTGTGTATTATGTACTCAAGTTAAATCACTTGTAACTTTAAAGTTCTCAACTTCACCTCAAGGATAAAGGATACTGCTATTGCAATTATCTATAAATGCATTTTTTTCTTGCACTATGATAGTTGTTCCAGACAAGTTTGTTTTCTTTTGTGATATTTTACTTTTTTTTATTTATTAGTTTTCATGGCTTGTTTTTAATGGCTATGATCTTATTTTCTGGCAGCAGAAAGTTCGTGAAGATAGTGAGAGATCAAAGACTAGGGATCGGGATCGGAACCGAGATCGTGATCGTGATCGAGATAGGGGAAAAGATCGAGACAGACGACACAGGGATTATCCAGAAAGAAGTGGCAGGGATAGAAATGATGATGATGATGGGCGTTCCAGGAATCGTGACTATAGCAGGTGAATATTGGGATTTTCTGATCATTTTTTTATATTTTTAAAGTAAGTTGGTCAAAAGAAGAGAGTTATTTAATTTTACATGCTGCATTTTGTGAGTAATGATTCTGAGCCATGGACCTATGAACACACAATTTACTTATGCAGGCGCCATGATTATGATCGAGATAGAGAAAGACATCACAGACACAGATCACGTTCTGCATCACCTGATCAATCTAGAGAATCTTCTAGATCTCGCTTTAAAAGGTTTTTGCTAGCTTCATTTAAACACATGCTATTATCTGAAATCTGAGTGATGTTTGTTTGGTTGTGTACATCATGCACTCTTTTATAGACTATAGATATATCTTGATTCTGGAAACTAGGCATTAATAATATTTGAAACACTAGATCAATACGCAAATATGTGAAAACAAGTTCTAGTTTCAGTTATTATCCTATTACAGTGTATCTTTCTCTACAGCAAGAGGACAAGTGGTTTTGACATGGCACCTCCTACTGCTGCAACTTTGCCTGGTGCAGTTGGTTAGTTCCTTCATCTTGCACTATAATTCTAGTAGCTTTCCTTGTATAGATATCACATTGGTTTATACTTTATATACTTGTGCTGCTTTTGTGCTGTTTTATTTGTGCCATATTGTATTGTTGATTTGTTTATTACCAAAACTGAGGACAATTGTTGTGTTGTTGGCTGTTGTGTGTGGTTTTGTATGTGTTTTTGGGTATGATTTTGGTAAAAGAAGACAATGTTGGGCTACCTGGTACCCACCACTGTAGATTTTTTGTTGAACAAGGAATTCAGTCAATGCTCCTTCAATTAGCTGGATCTTCAGACGTATGATTTGGTAGACTTGCAATTGTTTCCAAGCATCTGCAGTGACAGAAATTAATTTCTAATATTAGTACTGAATCATGTATAAATCTAGGTAAGGACTAGGTCTATTATCCTTTTGTTCTTGTACTTTTGTATAATCGATGCATAACAAGATAAACTTCTAGTTTTTCTTTAAAAATCATCAATTTTTCTTTGACTTGGTTATTGAATTACTATTTCTTTTTGATATGTTTTAAATTAAGCAGGACAAGTGGCAGATACTCCTCAATCAGTGCCTGGAATGTTCCAAAACATGTTTCCCTTTGGGACGGCACAGGTAATTTTGTTTAATGATGGTCATTTTGTTGGATTTTTTTGTTCCCTTTCTGTGTTTTGACTTTGACTATCTTAAAACTAGTTGGGAGGTCTTCCCTTGATGCCCGCTCAAGCGATGACTCAGCAGGTATGTATACAATGTGTGATTACTTTTTTGTTCATATCAAAGTTTAGATATCAATTTTGACAGTTTGTTGGGTGATCGTTTTTTATTTCTTATAGGCCACAAGGCATGCACGTCGAGTATATGTTGGTGGCTTGCCCCCATTGGCTAATGAACAGGTTTTATATCTACCTAGGGATGATTTAACGGGCCCGGACCAAACTGGAACCGTGAAATTTGTAGCATTAGAACCGTGATCTTGGACTGAAGGAAGTGGGTTGTTCCTTTGTATCGGGGGTCAGGCGGGTCGGTTCTCATGGGACTGATTGTCTGGACTCTAGGGTTCTGGGCTACCACTTTAATGTTTTTGGCTGCATAAAGGCAAGGTTATGGGCTGCTACAATTGTTTCAAACAATATTCAGTATGTTGTTTTCATGATTCTACAATATAAGAGAAGGTTATAATGTAATCCTATTTTCATTCAGAAGTACTTCAAATAAGGAAAAAAAAACATATTCAAACTATCGTTTTTTGAATATATTTTCTTTTTCTTTAATTTGAAGTACTATTAATTGGAAATGGAGTTGCAACCGTTGCATTGAACCAAATGTAACAATTGTATGGGAGTGTGAAAAATACGTACTGGCAGCCCAATTGTAAAAAATGTATATGGTTCAGAACAGTTGTAGCAACATAATCTTATCTTTTGGCAGATCAAACATTGAAATGTTGGCCTAGAACCTTAAAGGGGCCAAGCTGTATTACCCGTGAGGACGGATCCGTGACCAACCTACTTTCTTCTGGTCCGGTTATGATATTAACAGTTTCACAGTTCTGTTTTGGCACATTAATCACCCATTCACCCCTACTCAAGACCCCTTTTTTAATCTTTTATTTACATTTACCCCTTTTGTATGTTTGGAGCAGACAATAGCAACCTTTTTTAGCCATGTTATGACAGCCATAGGAGGAAATTCTGCTGGGCCAGGTTGGTTAAGCTTCATTAACTTGAAATTTATTTTGGTTTATTAGTATACACACATTCCTTTTCTGTTGTTTGATTGACTATCATCAATATATATAGCTTAATTCAATATTCTAATAGCAGGTGATGCAGTGTTTAATGTCTACATTAACCATGAAAAGAAGTTTGCGTTTGTAGAGATGAGAACGGTTGAAGAAGCAAGTAATGCCATGGCATTAGACGGGATCATCTTTGAGGCATGCACAATTTCCATCAAACCTTTTTCATTCACTTGCTTATGCACACATGTTATTTCCTCATTTGATATTTTGCTTTTTATCAGGGGGTGTCTGTTAGAGTCAGAAGACCTACTGACTACAATCCTTCACTAGCTGCAACACTCGGTCCAAGTCAACCAAATCCAAATCTTAATTTAGCTGCTGCTGGTCTTACCCCAGGGTAAGTTTGTCTTTTCTTATTGATTCTTATTACGCAACTGTTGTTTTGTTGTTAGTTATTATGCTTTAATTCTTCACTCTTAAGCCACGCTTACTTTTTTTGTTGTAATTAGTGGCCTTGGTGGAGCTGAAGGACCTGATCGTGTATTTGTTGGGGGGCTACCATATTACTTCACTGAGGTACAAATAAGGGAGTTGCTAGAATCCTTCGGGTATGTGCTTTATACATGTTGCTTTATATTTATGTTGTTGCAAAAAAATATTTATTAGACTGTCATTATGATGTAATGTAAACGTTTAATGATACAGAACGTTGCGTGGGTTTGACCTTGTTAAGGATAGAGATACTGGAAACTCAAAAGGGTACGGGTTCTGTGTCTATGAGGTAAAATTGCCAAACTTTCTATCTTTAGCTATTTATTATATTATAGCTCTATTTTATCAATTTAATAAAAGTGATAAAGTTATAACTTGCCTTCAGGATCAAGCAGCTACAGATGTTGCTTGTGCTGCACTGAATGGATTAAAAATGGGTGATAAAACATTGACGGTCAGGCGTGCAACCATCAGGTTTGTGTGTAAAAGCTTATATTTGTCAGGATGATATTTTATAACATCTGCATTTTCTCGTCAAAACATGGTTGTAATTTATAGGAAAATTGGTTTTTATTGGTCCCAACTATTTCATTTTTGTCGGCGCTGGTCCCAACTTTCATTTTGGCTGGCAACGGTCCCAACTTTTACATACGTTTCTTCCACCAGTCCGCAACTAACGGAGTACTAACTCCGTTATGTCATTGCTGACATGTCCATCCTACGTGTCAAAAAAACGTTATGTGGCAGCCACCGTGGCAGTCATCTGAGTTGTCAAAGACCGGAGAATCAGAAACCCCTACCGGACTCCGACCTCCCACCATCGCCGCTATCAAACTCAAACCCACCACCCCACACCACCGTCCCACCACCACTCCCGCCATCCCCACCACCACCGCCCAACGCTGCATCGGCCACCGTCACGTTCACCATTTCCAGCCACCATCATGCTTGCGGAGTTTTGAATTTGCTCGAGCCGTTTCCCCCATATTCGTTATTCATTTCAGTTCATATCCAATCGCCTCGTCCCGTTTTTCCAGCGACCCACCCCCGTGTTCAGATTCAGGAACCCGATTCATATATGATAAATTGGGGTTTGACTCCAAAGGCACACCCAAATAAAATCCCCAATTTATCTCAAGAACCCTAATTGAATCATTGAATCAATTACACTGTTTGTCCGTCATCACCGTCATCGTTCAACTTCCTCTGCCGCATCGGCGTTCAATTCCGGTGTCGCCGTCCTCTGCCGCATCGGCGTTCAAATCCGATGTCGCCGTCCTCCGGTCCGGATGACGTCATTCGTTAGGGCTTTCTCTTCCGACGAAACGAACGAGGTTACGATTAACGGTGAGAAGGTTGTGAATAAGCCTCCGATATGTACTGCGGATGAGTTGCAATCTTGGAGGATGGCTAGCGGTCTCTTTCTCTGGTTGCCGGAAAAGAATCGTCGCCGGAGTTGGTGGAGTAGAGAATTGGGGATTTTGATTATGAATGTAAAATTGTTATATAAAAAACTAATATCCACGTAGGCTGCCATGTCATATGTTTTTGACAAGTAGGATGGACACGTCAGCAATGACATAACGGAGTTAGTACTCCATTAGTCGCGGACTGGTGGAAGAAACGTATGTGAAAGTTGGGACCGTTGCCAGCCAAAATGAAAGTTGGGACCAGCACCGACAAAAATGAAATAGTTGGGACCAATAAAAACCAATTTTCCTAATTTATAAGTGGTTAATAATTAAGCAGGATATTTTTCTTATTTTTTATAGCAGTGGACAGATGAAATCGGAACAGGAGACCATATTAGCCCAAGCGCAACAACATATAGCTATGCAGGTACATCGGGACAATCTTCATGTCTTTTAGTTGCATATAATAATAATAATAATATTGTATTATCGTTACTCTTGATATATGATAATTATTATAATATCTGCTTTTGGTTTGTAGAAAATGGCTTTACAGGTTGGTGGATTTAATCTTCTTGGAATGCCTAGAGGACCCGAGGAGGTCCCAACTAAAGTTTTGTGCTTGACTGAGGTAAAATACAAAGCCACCCAAACATATGCTTAAAACCAGTTATTTAGTACATTAACTATATATAGAATTACTAAATATGATTATGGCATTTGGTTGCAATGAAGGTGATAAGCGTGGATGAATTGATGGATGATGGAGAATATGAAGAAATATTAGAGGACATGAGGGAAGAAGGACGGAAATCTGTAACAAACATCCTCATATCTCATTAATGTTGGAATTACGTTTGTTGCTTTATAAACCATAACCTCTTCGTTATTTTGAAATTTGTAGGCGATTTGACGAATGTTGTAATCCCTCGCCCTGATTCAAATGGAGGACACGTTGTTGGTCTTGGGAAGGTATGTATAAAATGGGTAAATTTGTAGTTTATGTCAAAGCAACACTTTTTATATAAATTAATAATAATCAGCATGTTAAATATATAAGCAATTGTATATCATCAGGTATTCTTGGAGTATGCTGATCCCTCCGATTGTGCCAAGGCAAAGGATTCTTTGAGTGGGCGGAAGTTCGGAGGG
This sequence comes from Bidens hawaiensis, assembly GCF_021521415.1. Lineage (NCBI taxonomy): Eukaryota > Viridiplantae > Streptophyta > Magnoliopsida > Asterales > Asteraceae > Bidens > Bidens hawaiensis. The sequence goes on from NW_027491236.1 coordinate 1,755,483, forward strand.
AACGTGGTGACTGCGGTCTACTATCCGGAGGATAAATATTATCAAGGCGAATACGGGGCTTAGGTTATTTACCTTTTTCGAAAATATATTATTTTGTTTTAGATCTCATACATTAATTTGAAAAATGAAACCATCAAGACTTGTTCTGATATATTGCAACCAGAAATCTTGTGGATTTGTAGTGGTCGATTTTTGTCTAAATTGTTTTACATCTAGATCCACTCGCATGCATTGCAACGAAGGGTAAAATTGTCTTGAATCTTATTTGTTGCTGATGTGTGTCTAATAACCCTATAAAAATGACCCTCACAATTAAGCTTTAAATATAAAACGAAAATCCTAAAACCACACACAACCGGCAAGTGTACCGATCGCAAGTAGTATAGACCTAGGAAGTCCGAGTATCGAACACGTGGACACGTAAGACGCTAAAGATCACTAACCCTAGACAAGACCTACCTTAGAATAATAATTATATTGATTTTTGATTTTTAAATACTTAACTGAACTAACTGAATTAACTAATAAAACTTACCAAAAATAGAAAACTTAACGGAAAACTAACTGAGTTGACTTAAGATGGAGAAAAACGTCTACCTAGGTCTGAATCAAATTGTAGGCCTAACAAGCTAATGGATTGAATGATATCAAGACACCGGTCCCTAAAGATGACACGACCAAGGATCGCTCGGGCTCAACAAGCCTAAACTACTCAAAATCGCCTAAAACGACCAAACCGGGAAACAATTGCTAACGTGTTCTAATGAAGGGTCACCTCTCGGTCTCACCAACACTCGACCCTAATGGCAATGAATACTACACAACCAAGGATGGAGGAACAATTCAACTTAAACCAAAATAGATCAACTAGTCGCTCAAAACACCTAAACCTGACAAGAAACGAACTCGCTCTCGCGCAATCCTTATTCTAGCATGCAAAGGTAATGAGACAACCCTAACTTCCTATCACCTCTCGGTTTCAAAGAAGGTGTCTAACCGCTGTACTTAATCCAATAAATCATGCAACAAAACCCTACGGTGGTACCTACCGCAAACAAACCCTAAACACCAAGTCTAGAATCAAACAATGCACCGATCAATCAATACAAAACTAATCAACCGACACACGGGGTTTATGCAATGAATCACCAAAATTTTCAGCCCTTAAACACAACCTATTTCATGTCTAAATCAAACTTTACAATAACAATTCAAGTCTATTAATCAAACAATCCAACAAGCTCATCAAACACTAATAAGAATCATCATTCCTAGGTAGAACTAACAAGTTTAGCCTATGATCATATTTGGACAGCCATGAACATTAAATAAAAGCATCATTAAACTCATACCAATCATCTTAACAATCATCCAACGATCAATAACAATCATAAACAAGTCAATCTCTAACACAATTGCAAAACTATGTAGTCAATTGAACAAGTGAAATAATATGATGAACAATGTAAAAGATGGAAGGATATGGAGTGATTACGGGCTGCTCCTTAGCTGTAAAATTGATGGTGAATGATCCCGAGACTTGTCCTTGCCTTCTTCTTCCTTCCCTAGCCGCCACAAGCTCCAAACCCTAGCACACAAAACCTTTTTTCTTTTCTTTTTTCCTTGCTGATTTCCGATCGGAACCTGCTGCAGCTCCTAGGATTTTTATTTTTTTTTTATATAATATAATATGGTCTTGGGCCTCTATGATGCATACGGGTCGGGCCTTGAGTTGTTTACTTGAAAACGTATGCGTAAAAGGCTCGTAAAAGGCTCGAAAAGTCCCGGTTTCTTCCTTTCTTTTACCCAAAACCTACAAGATTAATAAATGTATGTAAAACCTATCTAAAACAAGTAAAAACACATAAAATATAATATATTACGTAGATAAAAGGTGCGGAAAATACGTGTGTTTTACAACACATCAGTTGCCGGCTTATGTATCTCGACCCACTCGACCCCTATTTGTACATACTTGGCTCTTTACCTTCTAAATTGTTTACTACAATTAAATTTTTTCTCAATTGGAGTTTTCTTTTGCTGTTGGAAGACCAGATCGAGGAAATCGATCCAAGATTCCTGCTAACTTAACCGAAGCAAAGTTCAACATATCGATAATCGAGTTAATTGAGATCTGCGGCTAAGGAGGTAATTGGAATGCATACGGAGACAGCATGGGCCGTGGAGGTAATTTGAATACATATGGAAACAGCAGGCAGTAATTTGAATACATATGGAAACAGCAGGCGGTTGTTACAGAGGCGATCGATAGTTTGTTCCGACGTGGCAGTACTGAGATGTCGGAGCAACGGCGTGGAAAGTAGAAACTATTACAACGACAACGAGCAGGATTCTTCTTCTTGTCCGTACTTCCCGGCTCAATAACTTCCCATATTCTGTGGTACTGGAACACGGCTTTGGGATGTTATTGAGCCGGGAAGTACGGACGAGAAGAAGAATAGTGCCGCCATCGCTCTTTTCTTTCAATCCATACCGGAAGATCAAATCATGCAAGTGGCCCAATACAAAAATTCAGCTACTTCGTTTCGAGCGAGGAAGAGGAAAACGGGCCGAAGCAAACTTCAATAACAAAAAAGGAAGTTTTGATGAAGATAAACATTAATGATTTAAGTTTTTTTAATGAAGAAAACGTGCATCACATAGTCAAGCATTAATTTAATCTGAAGTTTTGTTTTACTTTTTGTAAGTATGGTATCTCAAAAGTGGCAAATATGAAGATTAACGGAGAAATATGAAAACGCATTTAGATGTAATAAAATGAGGGATCGAGTTCGGGAGAAAGTATGACACCTTTTTCCTTATAAAAAATTCTATGTAAGTTGTGCAAAATAAGTAGAAAGTGTGTAAATTGTATGTTTACACTTTTAAAACAAATATTTATTTTAGGGAAAATATAAAAAAGAAGCATAAATAACTAAGCAAACAAAACCTATATATATAAAAAAAATAAAAATCTATATTCAAAAATTACTTTTATAAAAAGTAACTGACTAACTAACTAGTTGTTTTAAACCTGAGCGTTGTGGCGCAGACTCGGTCAGTAATCCACCCGGGCATTTGTTTGAACATAAATTTAGAGCCTAGGATTCGAACTCAGGTCTCCTAGGTTGTAAACATAATGTCAAGCCAACATGTCTATCTTAATCTTAATGCATTTGCAACAATCATATACGATAATATGAACCAACAAAGGGAAGACTTCATTATACTTAAACGTCTTAAAAAAAAATTCTATAAACCCACATATAGTTTCGTAAGAGAAAAGTTAAAATGTAAAGAGAGACAAAAATGAGAAGTGTGAAAAGGATTTGTGGTCACACAAAAAACATCTTTAAAAAATTGAAAAAAAAAATCATAACTTAAAATAAAAATAAAAAACGAAAAAAATTTTAAAAATCAAATGTTTCCCTCGGCATTCCCGTTCCCAAAAAAAAAAGACCGAAAAGACACAATGCCGAAATGGACAAATAACACAATGATAAATAAAAAAAGGCACAATATGTCGTAAAATATAACACAATGCCGAATAAAATATAAACAATATTGAGTAATATAACACAATATCAAGAAAAAAAAGACACAACGCCATTGAAAAAAGACACAATCAATGACGAAAAAAAAGCACAATAATAAATAAAAAATACACGATGATATTTTTACATTGTGTACTTTTCGATTTTTTGTCAATGAGGAAGACAATGGAAACATTTTTATGTTTTACATTTTTCTTTCGGTTATTAAATTTCGAGTTATGATTTTTTTATTATTTTTTAAAGGTTTTTTTTAATATTATAACCTGACCTATTTCATAAAAGTAACAAAATATATTATATTATTAAATATAGGAGTGACAAAGTGGGCTTAGGCTTGGGCTTAAAACATAGAACATATATAATAATAACATAAAAACATATTACATTACATAACCTATCTTTGTTTCATTCGATCAGCTAGGTTTGGAATGGCAGAGCTGGCTTTTGATTTGGTTGAGCAGATCCTGTTACGAATGGATGCTGAAGATGTAATCCGATGCAAGAGCGTGTGTAAGTCATGGCTTTCTTTTATATCCACTCCTCGTTGAAGAGGTATGTACCCGCCTCAACACCGAGCAAGGCGGGTCAACCCACAAGATAAAGACATTATGAAGGCACAAAGCCAAAACCTATGCGCATGGCGCATACAAAACATGCTCAGGCATCATATGCCCAGGCACACATATGCTCGCGCATCACATATGCGCGCGGCGCATCAGCGCGCGGCGCATATCACATGCTCGTGCATATCACATCTGCCCAGACACACATGCTCGCGCATCACATATGCGCGCAGCGCATCAGCGCGCGGCGCATATCACATGCTCGTGCATATCACATCTGCGCATGAAATATCTGCGCGTGAGAATAAAGAGAAGACCTCGCGCATCCTCAGGATGGGCGCATATCACACGTGCGCATAATCAACCTCGTCCTTATCCAAATCAGGATTAGGGCAACCTTGATTGTGCACGTCAGACAACCTTCCAGAAGGCATCTTTTTAAGGAGTAAGAATATGCTGATGTTGACAGCTGCCAAATGAAAGGTCGACAACTCAGCATGACACATGTGTTGCCACGTGATTACAACCAACGAGAAAGCGCCAGGTGTCCCAGAGGACATGTGGCGCAGTGCGATTGGAGGAAGCCAACGAGGTTGAGCCCAACCGGTGGTAACCCTAGCACTATAAATACAGCATCAACTCCACTTTGATGACACATTCATACTCAATCATTGACAGTTACAAGCAGTGATATCACATTCAATCATATTGAATTACATTCACTCACAATCAGTTACATACAAACAGACAGTCTCACAATCAGAGGGTATTCAGCTATTCAGCAATACTCTTGAGACTCTTTACACTCATTATCATCTTCTCCACAAATATACTGATTCTCACGCCGGAGGGTTACCCCAAAGAGGACCCCTCTGTCCCTTTCTGAGGGGTAAGTAACGGCGCTGTTCATTTTGTAGGTGGAAGAACACAGACCCAGAAGAACCATCGGTGAAATAGTATAATCACACCCGAGGAAAGTAGATCTGCTACCAGTGAGTAGATCCACGTTTCTTCATTGGCGCCATCCACTGTTACAAACGGCAATCAGATCTCATCAGATCTATAAAAAAAAAAAAAAATCAATCACCATGGTTTCTGGAGTTCGTAACGTTGATCAAGCTCTGGAGGATATTGAACGTGAGGGTGTTAACGACGGACAGCAGGTTCTGAGGGTTCCGCGTGATTCTACGCGTACCACCAGCAACCGTCCCTTCGTCACAACCCCTCACGGCCAGACTGAAACTCCTCCAGACGATCTCACGTTACAAAATATGGCCGGCGCGAAACTGAAAGGACCAATGGGTCCAGAAGAAGAAACAAATGATCCAAATGAATGGCTCATAAACGAGCAGCGGCGTCTGATGGAAAAATACAATGAAATGGTCAAGCAGAAAAAGCTAGCCGACCAAACACAAAGGCAAGCTTTTGATAAGCAGACTACAAAAAGGCCGCGCGCGCCGGAAGAAGGACATTCTGTTCACACTGCACACACTGAGTTCAGTGATGAAGAAGTGCATAGCATGAGGAAGACACGGGATACTCATGCAGGAGGCTCACAGCTCCGCGCGCCTGTGAACATGGCGCCTGGAGCCAGAGCAGATCTGGATCTGCACATGCCGTACAGCCCACCGGTCAGAGGGCAAGTGGACGTAACCACGCCCTACAGACCAGCCATCCTGGTAAAACACTCAAAGTTTACTGCGCGCATCGCGCAGGCTCCCATCCAGCACAAGACAAAGATGCCAAGTGGTCTGGGCAAATATGATGGCACAACAGATCCAGATGACTTTTTGCAAGGTTTCTATAACACGGGAAACCTAGAGAGCTGGACGATGCCAACATGGTGTCATATGTTTGCTCGCTGCCTCACGGGCGCAGCGCGGGTATGGTTCGAGAGCTTGCCGACAGGGCAAATTGATGGGTTCGAGGAACTATTAGAAAAGTTCCAAGCCCACTTCGTACAGCAGCGCAGGCACACGCGCGATCCTGATGACATCATGCACTGCATACGCAGGAATGATGAAACGATTGAAGATTACATCACTCGTTTCAATCAAGAATCCCTGGCAATCGGGGATATAACTGAGCAGCTCCTGCGCGTGGCCTTTATACAAGGCGCGCGCAGTGATCAACTCCGCCGGGCTCTCGTAAGCAAAGATGGTATGCCCACCACGTGGGCCAAGTTAATGGAGGCATCGCGAGTTTTCGCGAGAAATGAGAAACAGATTGCCCAAGATAGGGCAAGAGAAAGAGCGCATCAGGCAGAATCACCGCGAAGCAAAGAGAAGAGGGCCAAACAGAACTCTGTATGGTCCAGGTTGCAGCCAACAAGTTTTTCTTCCGCGGAAAAACAAGCGCAACCAACCTCACCCCAGCCCCAAAAAGAAGTTCGTAATCGCGGGGAGGGTGACAAGAGGGAGGGCGGCAGAGATCCTAGCAGACCTCTGCCAAGAATATGGACACCCCTCACTAAAACACCTTCACAGGTGTTAAGTACTGAGAATGTCCAATTCAAGCCCCCCAAGCAACTACACTATAAGGGACCGCAAAACAGTGGCAAATATTGTGAATTTCACAGGTCCCCGGGCCACAACACCGACGCATGCCATCATTTAAAGGATGCGATCGAGAAGGATGTAAAGTCAGGCAGGCTGGCTCACTTGGTGAAAAACCAAAGAATAGAAGATGAGCAACCGGAAGGAGCCTCTGCCAGCAAGAAATACAAAAGAATCTGTGTGGCTGAGGGGGGACGACAAGGGCAGACGTCAAAAAAGAGAAGCGCGCAAATCCACGGAGATTGGCGCGAGCAGCAAGTCATCTTCCCAAGAATCAGGGGAGGCCCTTCAATAAGCAGTCCTCTCGTCATCACCACACACATTGCTCATTACGAAGTGTCAAAGGTCCTGGTGGACACTGGAAGCGAATCTGACATTATGTATGAGCAGTGTTTCAGAAAGTTAGACCCGGCAGACCAAGCGCGGCTCGAAATTGTGAACGCACCAATCTGTGGTGTTTCAAATGAAATCATCCATCCACTGGGCCAGATTCAGTTTGAACTAACTATGGGGGATGATGAGCACAAGCGAGCAGAAGTTGTCAACTTCTTGGTCTTGCCCACCACGTCATGCCACAATATGATCCTGGGTAGGGGAACGATTGCCCAATTTAATGCTGTACCGTCGCCAGCGCACGGCGCTTTGGGGTTTCCTACACCAACGGGCGTAACATTTGTTTATCGCGATCATTTGTGCGCAGTGACAAGCACGCCGCGGGAGGGGAGAATGAAACTTCAAATGGCGGACAATGCGCCAGAGAAGTGGATTTTAAACCCAAAATTCCCCGAGCAAACGGTCACAATTGGCGCTACCATTTCAGACGAAACGAGATTGAGAATGAAAAGGTTGCTCACAAAATACACGTCGGTCTTCGCGTGTCAACACTCCGATATGACTGGGGTCCCGCGGGACTTGGCGCAACATTCTCTTAACACGTTCAAGTCGGTGGAGCCAATTGCTCAGAAAAAGAGAATCATGGGGGACGAAAAGGCGAAGGCCATGAATGAGCAAGTTGAGGACCTGTTGCGCGCAAACATCATCCGCCCGATCCGATACCAGACGTGGGTAGCCAATCCTGTGATGGTAAAGAAAAGCAACGGGTCATGGAGGATGTGTATTGACTTCAAGGACCTCAACAAAGCATGTCCGAAAGACTGTTACCCCCTCCCAAACATCGACGCAAAGGTGGACTCCGTGGCGCCATTCAAGTTCAAATGTTTCCTGGATGCCTACAAAGGCTATCACCAGATTCAAATGGCACCACAAGACGAAGACAAGACGGCCTTCAGGACCGACAAGGGTGTTTTTTGTTACACAAAAATGCCCTTTGGTCTAAAGAATGCGGGCGCCACCTATCAGAGACTTATGGATTCGGTTTTCAGTGAACAAATCGAAAGAAATCTAGAAGTCTACGTTGATGATTTGGTGATCAAGAGCAGGGAGGAGAGACAAATGCTCAAAGACATCGAGGAAACTCTTCAGCGCCTAACGGAAGTTAACATGAAGCTCAACCCGAGCAAATGTACTTTTGGCGCGGAAGAGGGGAAATTTCTTGGTGTAATGGTCACTAAGGATGGTTTCAAGGTGAACCCTGAAAAGGTGGAAGCCATCCTTGACATGCCTTCACCATCCACCATGAAAGAGGTTCAGAAGCTGAATGGTAGACTGGTGTCAATCAACAGGTTCCTAGCGAACCATGCCAGCAAATCTACTCCATTCGTCAACACTTTGAGGAACTGCTTGAAGAAGAGCCAATTCAAGTGGACGTCTGAGGCTGAGCAAGCTTTCACTGAGATAAAAGAATGCCTCATAAAGCTGCCCGCGCTCACGGCTCCACTTCCTGGCGAAACCCTTACATTGTACTTGTCAGCTGGAGATCGCGCCATCGGCGCAGTATTATTGGTGGATCGCAAGGGGATCCAAACGCCAATATACTATGTGAGTCGGGTGCTCACAGACCCTGAGACGCGCTATTCCATCATGGAAAAGTTAGTTTTGTCACTAACACACGCGTCGCGCAAGCTCCATAGATACTTCAATGGTCATCCTATTGAAGTTCTGACTGGTTACAACATCCAGCAAGTCTTGCGACGCCCCGCGCTCTCCGGAAGGCTGACAAAGTGGGCGCTGGAATTAGGTGAACACACGATCACCTATAAGCCCCGTCCAGCAATAAAGGGTCAAGTTTTAGCGGATTTCATCACGGAAATCCCAGAGGGAAACATTGAAGAAGCCCAGCGCGAGGTAGACCCTCCGCGAGCAAATGATGAAGAGGATGTTTGGAGGCTTTTCACTGATGGAGCCTCCAATAACGAAGGGTCCGGCGCAGGCCTCAAACTGGTGGACCCTGATAATCATGAATATACTTATGCTATTAGGTTGGACTTCAAGAGTACCAACAATGAGGCTGAGTATGAAGCCCTGCTGGCTGGTCTGCGCATTGCGCGCAAGTTTGGAGTTAAAAGACTAGAGGCTCATGTTGATTCTTACTTGGTAGCAGCTCAGGTCAACGGCCTTTATGACGCCAAGGAGAACACAATGCCTCTATATCTAGAGCAGGCAAAAAAGCTCGTTGAGCAGTTTGACTTCTTCAGAATCATACACATCTCGCGCAGCGAAAATAAGTCTGCTGACGCGTTGAGTAAGATGGCTTCAACTAACTTTGATCACTTTGGCAAAGATGTCAGGGTGGAAGTGATGAGCAGCCCGTCAGTGCAGACGCAATCTGTCCTTGTAATTCATACAACCCCTTCATCCTGGGTAACTCCAATAATGGAATTCCTGAAGGAGGGGAAGTTACCGGACGATCGCGCACAGGCGAGAAAGATAAGACACAAGGCGCAGAACTATGAACTACTTGATGGTACAGTATATCGGCGCTCTTATCTTGGACCGCTCATGAAATGCCTGGATGCTGAAGAAGCAAGCTATGTGATTAGGGAGATTCATGAAGGAATCTGCGGAATACACGCTGGCCCGCGCATGGTGGTTGCCAAGGCAATGAGCGCAGGCTACTATTGGCCAGGCATGTACTTGGATGCGCTAAAATAAATCCAAAAATGCAAGGCATGTCAGAGCCACGCGCCAAACACCATGCGGCCAAAGAACAACTTGATTCCAGTGACCTCCGCATGGCCTTTCCACAAATGGGCCATTGATATTGTGGGGCCCCTGCCGCAAGCGCAAGGGCGAGTGAAATTTTTGGTAGTGGCGATAGATTATTTCACAAAATGGGTTGAGGCCAAGCCACTAGCAAGAATCACAGCTGAGGCGATGAAGCAATTTATCTGGAGCCACATCATTTGTCGTTTTGGCCTTCCTATGGAAATTGTGAGCGACAATGGCAAACAATTCACTGACAAGAAGATCTCCAGCTGGCTCAAAGAATTGCAAATCAACCAAATCTTCACTTCGGTCTACCACCCTCAAGGGAATGGCCAAGTGGAGCGCGCGAATCAAAGTTTGTTAAATGGGCTTAAGAAAAGGTTGGAGGGGGAATCCCATTCTTGGGTCGAAGAGTTACCTAATGTCCTGTGGGCGCACAGGACATTAAGCAAAACTAGCAATGGCGAATCCCCGTTCAGCCTAACCTATGGGACAGAGGCTATGATCCCAGCAGAAATTGGATGCCCATCCCATAGGGTACTCATGATGAGCAAGACTGATAACGAGCGCGAAAGAAGATTGGACCTCAACTTGCTTGAAGGGCGCAGAGAAGAGGCTATCATCAATGAAGCCAAATACAAGAAAAAGCTGGAAAAATATTATAATCAGCGCGTTAAAGAATGCCACTTCAAGAAAAATGATTTTGTCCTTCGAAACAATGAAGCTAGCCGCGCGATACCCCCAGGAAAAATGTCCCCCAATTGGGAGGGACCTTATCAAATTTCAGAAGATTTGGGGAAAGGCGCGTACACTTTAAAAGATTTGAATGGAAAAAATATACCGCGCGCGTGGAACGCGGCACAGCTTAGAAAATGCTTCATGTAAATGTTCAAATATGTAATCAAGACTTTTAAGCCATCATGAATGATGATTCGCGCTATCTTTCAATATTTGTTCTATTACCTTTGCATACATGTTTCACACTTCCTTTATTAATTTGGAGCAATATGACAACACTATATTGACTTCAAAGCAAAATAAAGCGAAGTAAAACGTACATGCGCGAGCCTTAGCTCAAACGCGTTAACGAGTCTTAACTCTAAAACGCCAGGGCCTTAGCCCAAACTTACGAGCCTTAGCTCAAACACGTTAATGAGTCTTAACTCTAAAAACGTCAGGGCCTTAGCCCAAAACAAAGAGCCTTAGCTCAAAACACTCACAAACATCCATCTTACATCCCGCGCAGCCTGATCATAAAAATCCTTAAACACAACTAAGGCAAAGTACATGCCATATCATGTTAAGGTCTCAGGTCGAGGTCGCGCGCGGAATCATAGTGGATATCTGAGTAACACACGCTGACATGTAATGGCTAAACTCATACTTCCATATAAATACCGCGCGACAACGACGCGCAAAAAAGAAATAATGAAAAGTTAGCGCGCATGTCAGCATAAACAAGATACTGCGAAACCACAAACAAAATAGAACAGAGGTTAAGTGAATAATTTCCTTACAACCTTGTTCTTATTTTAACGTGCAAGCATATCTTATATCTATACAAGCAAACATGAAGAGATGAATGGAAATGCGCAAGATGTGAAAAAGAGAAAACAAGTTTCATTCCATTGCATTGAAATTTACAAGTATGATGAGTTACAAATTACAAGTATAAAAAATAAAATATGTAAAATTTGATGAAGGGCTTCTCAAGTCTCCACGTCGACGTCAGCCACTTCATCACCTTCATCATCTCCCGCAGCATCTGGCGCGGCCTGCTCCTCATCTCCGAACTGACCATAGTCAAGTTCTTCCTCCTCATTGGAGTCTTCTATCACAACGGTGTCAGGAGCAGATTCTTTCGCCGCGCCAGAGCCGCTGGCAGGGGCAACATCCCCCGCGCTACCATCATCGCCACCAGCCCTCTCGCATTCATCGAGCAACTTCTTCAGCGCGCCGAGGTCGGGCTGGTCAGCAAGCGCAGCTATCTGCAAATCATTAGAAAAGTATTGAGTACAAAACACTTGGAAAAATTAGTCAAGTAAAACTCATTAAGGTCAAGGTACCTGCATAAGAATGGGGATGGGAGTATTCATATACTTTTCCCCCACCGCGGCCATGTCCGCGCAGGCCGCGTCGCTCTTGTAAGGGTACTCGGATGGGTTCTTCTTCAACATGCCATATTCATACCCATCCGTAAACCCTTCAGCTCGGCCCACCAAGCGCGCGGCGGCATTGCAGTCCATCACAAGGGCCTGAAACTCGGCGGAATATTTCATCGCCAAAGCGCAGCGAGTTATGCCCTGTGACACCAGCCATTGGCGATCCTGCGCGAGGCCAGCAACAGACGTCTCGAGGACAGGAACCTGGGAGTTTAATAACTCAACAGTTTCCTTAGTCTTTTTTAGCTCCTCCTTATCAGACGCTGCTGCCGCCAAAATTTTTTCTTTCTCCGCCTGCGCAGCACCAAGTGCTTCCTGGCTGGACGCCGCCGTCGCAAAGGCCTCATCTCTATCGGCCTGCGCGGCCGCCAACTCCCTCTTCAGGCGCGCAACCTCGCTCTCCAGTGATGATTTTTCAGTGATACTCTGGACGATAGCTTGGTCACGCGCCTCAGCCTGCTGTTCCAAGACACGCACTCTACGCGCGTACTTGGCAACTTCGGCCTCCGCCAACTGCTGCTTCTCCCGCGCAGCTTGGAGCTCATGCCCGCGCTTAATATAGGCGGTGTTGGCGCTTGCTCGGTTTTCGCTGAGCTCCGCCTGGAGTTTCTCAGCTCGTGCGCGAGCATCAGAAAGGTTCCAGGCAGCCACCTTAGCCTCTTGCTGGGCTGCCACAAGAGCATCGCGTACTTTAATATAATCGCGATGAAGCTCTTGGGAGGCAGCAAAGAAAGCTGACCCAGCGAAAATGTGATCGTTGAGCAAGTCAGCGCGGGTGCGCTCCTCCTGATACCTCCTTTCAGTAGGAGGCACGGCATGAGCCCAGAAGTCCTCGCATACGCCCATGGATTGGAAGGAACTGTCTTCATTAATATTCCATCTCGGGCGATAAACGTGGTCACCTTCCTACAAAACACAAGAAATGTTCTAAGTCATAAACATACTTATATGGAGGTACGCGCAGCGGAGCAACAAATTAAAACATACCTGCGGGGATGAAGCAGAAAAGTCAGCGCCAGCCCCACCAGAAGTATGCGCTGCGAAGACTCGTGGCATCTCAGGGCTGGCGCGGTCTCCCAAGGAGTCCTCAGCTTGAGCCCCCTCATCCTCCTCATCTTCTTGAATAGGCCTCTTCTCCTGCGACCTGGGGGGCTCCAAACCAGCCTCGCGGAGAGGGCTGCGCGTAGGAGGAGGCGAGGGAGGTCTCGGCGCCGCCAGTTCGGCGCGCAATACGGCTTCCTGCTCCTTTGTAACCCCAATAAGGGGAGAATCAGCACTAGCAGGAGCAGGACCAGAACCAGCGGCGCCGCCAACGGCGCCAGGAGTGTCGCCAGCAACTTGTACGCCAGCTACAACTCCTATGAACAAATCAACAAGGAAAAATGGTTTATGACTGAATCCAAAAGAAAAATAAAGAAGACAAGTGTGCAAAACATACCTTGGCGCAATTCTGTTCGCGCGGCGAACATCGCCATAAAGTTCATTCTACCCTTTTCAGAGGGTAGAACAGGGGACTCTGAAGCAGCCCCCGGCGCAGCCTCAGCACCTTGTGGCGCCTGTGGCTGATCTGCTACTGTCGCCGGTTCTGCAAACATTCAAAGGAGCAAAGGTTTAATAACAATTCAGCCAGATGAAGATAAACAAAGTATACCTGTTGCAGGCGCGGCACTGCTTCTCTCTTCAGCCGCGCGAACGGAGGAGGTGACGCCACCATACCTCAAGTGGACAGGAGGTCTGCCCACTCTCACAGGCAGGGAAGCTAAAGAAACCTTGGTGGTAAACACCTGGGTTTCCTTAGGTCCCTTCGTTTGAGCATGGGGATGAGCAACAGGGGTGTCATTTTTCTTCTGTTTCTTACTGGCCCCTGCGCCAGATTTCCCCTTAGCTTTGCGCTTTAGTAGGGGCGCCTCCTCTTCCTCCTCCTCCTCTTCCGCGAGCTCCAGCTCGTAGTTTTCAAGCGCATCTGCAAAAACAACCAACAGAACTGTTAATAAACTTGGGTATTCTAAAGGAATGAGCATAAGTGCGAAGGCTTACCAGGCGCGTCACTGTCAAAGTCAAATTCCAGATCCACTGGGATGAACATGTCATCGAAGCGATCTGGGAAACCAACTTCCCCAGCGCCAAGCGCGACGGAGCCACCCTCCACTTGTTCATCATAAGCGGCATGGACATAATCCTTGGTGAGTGCGCAAAAACAAGTCAAGTGATATCAGCAAAAGAATTATGTTCGCGCAGAAAAAATAAATAAAGCAATGAAATAAACTTACACAACCCGTCGACTTGGATAACGGGCTCAAGCGCGCTGTCGGCCCAAAGCTTACTCATGCCGACCCCCACCAGCGCCTCCTCGCAAATTTTCTTCGCGGGGGATGGTTCGGCGGTCAGTTTCTTAACCCAGGCGCCAGTTGGGTTCTTGAGGACACCCTCATCCGCAGGCGCAGAAGAGATAGAGCGCATGGTCATACGGATGGGTATCACACCAGCCCTAATGTAAAAGAACCTCTCAGACCAGTCATGAAGGCTCTTGAATGAAACAGTGGAGCACTTCACCTTCTGACTGCGAGGAATGAAAGAGATCCAATTGTCCTGGATCTTGGGCTTGTAAAAATATTGAAAGCGCCGAGGAGTGGGTTCCTCGCGCTGGGATTTGCACATGAACTCAAAGTGAGTCACGCGCACGAGTCCAAACGGATGGACTTGGGATATATGAATCCCATAGAACTTCAGCAGTGCACCCACAAACCTTGTCATCGGGAGACGAAGGTTGCAGTGGGTGAAAAAGTGGCTATATAGGGATATATAGCCGGCAGGCGGGTCCGCCGCCGTTTGCCCGGACCTAGGCAACATGCAGCCAAACAGGGTGGGAAAGCCCTGAGAGGCGATGAGGTTGTCGAGATCGGCCTGCTTCAATTTGCAGAGGATTTCATTCCACCTTTTGGTGGCCTTGGTCCTCCCTACTTCCTCCGATGTGGTCTCAACAACCCTCTTCCCCTTCCCCTTTTGCTTCAATGTCGACATCACCACAGACTTCACACGGCGTCTTCGAGAGGCAACAGAGGTGATTGAGGGGCTAGACGAGTCTGAACTATCAGACATACAACTGCAGCAGCAGATAATCGAAAAATCGAAAAGATGAATATACTCAATTTAGAATATGAAAGGCAGAAAATCGAAAATTTGCAACAATGAAGATGAAGATAAAAATTTCCTATGGGCCTGCTTTTATAGGCCCAGGAGAGAGAAAAATGGTAACTGATGGGATTTCACGCGCCCCCACTCGCAGGTGTAAGCCAACGAGGGCGCGGCACGTGTCCCAAACACTGTTGAGGGGACATAAAAACGTAACGGACCTGCCACGGAGCAGAGACGCGCCCCCACTCGCAGGTGCTAACCAATGCGAGCGCGACACGTGTTCAAGATAGCTGTGTGAGGGGACGTGAAAGGCAACTGTAGCACCTCGAGCACACGAAACGTCTGACATGTTTACGGCGCACGTCACCAACAACTAACCACGTGTTTGGACCCTTCGTTTTCAACCCTTCGTTTTCAACCAAATGGATAGAACTTCGCGCAACGATGGAAACAACAAAGAAAACGACAAAACCCCTTTAAAATACCAAATCAGTAAGTCTAATATCCATCTTACCGCGCTCGCGCGAGATAAGACACACATTAGACTGGGGGGGCTTGAAGAGGTATGTACCCGCCTCAACACCGAGCAAGGCGGGTCAACCCACAAGATAAAGACATTATGAAGGCACAAAGCCAAAACCTATGCGCATGGCGCATACAAAACATGCTCAGGCATCATATGCCCAGGCACACATATGCTCGCGCATCACATATGCGCGCGGCGCATCAGCGCGCGGCGCATATCACATGCTCGTGCATATCACATCTGCCCAGACACACATGCTCGCGCATCACATATGCGCGCAGCGCATCAGCGCGCGGCGCATATCACATGCTCGTGCATATCACATCTGCGCATGAAATATCTGCGCGTGAGAATAAAGAGAAGACCTCGCGCATCCTCAGGATGGGCGCATATCACACGTGCGCATAATCAACCTCGTCCTTATCCAAATCAGGATTAGGGCAACCTTGATTGTGCACGTCAGACAACCTTCCAGAAGGCATCTTTTTAAGGAGTAAGAATATGCTGATGTTGACAGCTGCCAAATGAAAGGTCGACAACTCAGCATGACACATGTGTTGCCACGTGATTACAACCAACGAGAAAGCGCCAGGTGTCCCAGAGGACATGTGGCGCAGTGCGATTGGAGGAAGCCAACGAGGTTGAGCCCAACCGGTGGTAACCCTAGCACTATAAATACAGCATCAACTCCACTTTGATGACACATTCATACTCAATCATTGACAGTTACAAGCAGTGATATCACATTCAATCATATTGAATTACATTCACTCACAATCAGTTACATACAAACAGACAGTCTCACAATCAGAGGGTATTCAGCTATTCAGCAATACTCTTGAGACTCTTTACACTCATTATCATCTTCTCCACAAATATACTGATTCTCACGCCGGTGGGTTACCCCAAAGAGGACCCCTCTGTCCCTTTCTGAGGGGTAAGTAACGGCGCTGTTCATTTTGTAGGTGGAAGAACACAGACCCAGAAGAACCATCGGTGAAATAGTATAATCACACCCGAGGAAAGTAGATCTGCTACCAGTGAGTAGATCCACGTTTCTTCACTCGTTTTGTTAAAGCTCACTTGAACCATAATATTAAAAGTGATCATGACAACCTTCAACTTGGCCATAGAAGGATCTATGATCGTGAAGGCTTCGGGGTTGCCGTCAAGTCGAGTTATATTATGGGTTCTTGTAATGGCCTTGTATGCGTTTACACTATAGTCGGTGAGTTTCTAGTAACAAATCCTTCCACTAGAGAAGAGAAGAGAAGAAACTACAAACGCTGCCTAATGTGTCCGAAGAAGATATCGAAACGAGATTTCTAAGCTGGGGCTTTGGTTATGATTCGTATTCAGATGACTACAAGGTTGTAGTAGGTCTTTAAACAACCTACAAGCCGCTGACACGTTTTCATGTGCTGTCATTGAAATCAAATACTTGGAAAGTTATTGGAGAATCCAAGTATCATAATATGGGTGGTACCGGTATCTTATGTGATGGTGTGCTTTACTTGTTCATGGCTAATATAAAACTTGACAACAGCATAATTATTTCTTTGGATTTATCTACGGAGAAACTTAAAAAAATCCCCCAACCAGATGATGCTGATTATAAGAAGATTCCTTTCTTTTCACGCCAAATCGGGGTTATACAAGACTGTCTATGCGTATGTTCATATCTTTCTTCTAAGACATGGGTAATGAAAAACAAGTGGGAACTGTATATTGGTCAGCAGAGCAAGCATGATGCTGTGCATTGCTTGAGCAGAGTGGGTGATTCACAAAACAAGAGGGGTTATGTCAACAGTTTCAGACTTGATGATGATCACCGTACTGTGCCCTGCAGTTGGGGCTATTTTCGTTCTAGTATATTTGTTAAGAGCCTCGTGTCTCCACATCTCCAAGTTGATCGTAAACAGTTAAAAGACCTCCTGTTGATGGACCTATATTTATTTTATTTGATTAAGTATTAGTTGCTGCTCTTTATTCATATCTATTATTCATTACTAATAAATTGGATAGACATATGTTTCATATTTATTAACAAATAAAATGATGGTCTACTACCATTAAGCTTTATGTCACACCCGGCCCTGAGCGGCGGAAACAGCCGGGCGCGCGCGAGTGGGGATTGATAATTAAGCACGGGCCATTGCAAACATTCAAAGATTTTCATTGCGCATGAAATGTTTAATACAATACATTACATTGTTTAAAGATTACATAAAAACATCCAAGTATAAACTGTTGAAGATTTCCACGCCATATCCCCTTTGCGCGGCGGGTACAACCACGCGCATCGAAGGGATAGAACTAAAATCTTCCAAAAAGCTAGTTTTAGATGTTCAGCGTGAGGTGCTCTAAGTGTGACTCCATGCGCTACCTAGTTATCTCCTGAAAGACACGTAAAAAGTTTGAATCAGTATAAACTGAGTGAGTTCACAAGTTTTAGTAACTTGATAAATCGTATTGCATCATAATCATTCTGAAACATAATTCTGGTAGCATCATTAAAACACATGCTTGGTAAAACATAGCTCTATCAACATATTCTGATAAAATCGTTCCGCGGGTTACGCGCGAACGTTTCTGGGAACTGTGCTCGTCTATGCAAAGTGGCGCTGCCACTACGAGCTAAAAATAAGTAATACCGTCCCGCGGGTTACGCGCGAACGTTTCAGGAAAATGTGCTCGTCCATGCAAAGTGGCGCTGCCACTACGAGCTAATCAATAATTCCGTCCCGCGGGTTACGCGCGGACGTTTCAGGAACATGTGCTCGTCCATGCAAAGTGGCGCTGCCACTACGAGCTAAAATAATAATTCCGTCCCGCGGGTTACGCGCGGACGTTGTGCCGGAAAACAAGGCGCTCGTCCATGCAAAGAGGCGCGACCCCTACGAGCGGGCTCAAACCCATAGTACTGCCCCATGACCATACTAGGCACTCGTCCATGCAAAGAGGTGCGACCCCTACGAGTGGGTGGATCAAACCAGCAGTCCCTACCCTTAGAGTTCCAATGGTAAAGTGATCACTTACTCGAGTTCTAGCGCACATACATCGAAAACCTTAGATAACCGTTCGCATTGCTCATCATGAAATATAATTTAAACACATAATCGCTTGCATAGCTTGTAAGTATACCATGATAAAATGTAATTTAAACACGTGTCCCTCGCCCCGAAAACAGGTTAAAACAGTGAAAATAGTGAAATGGGGGCTGTGAGACTCACCTGTGGTTCTTGTTAAGGGATTAATCGAGATTCGGGTTTTCTTGGTGTTGGCCTCGGAATCGAAGGTCTAGTAACAGGATCGGAGCTGGACACAACGGATGCTTGGGAGAGGATTAGTGCAAGTTTGTAGTTCTTTGAAGTGTGTTTTGGGTGATAATTTAGGTTACAAATTTATAGGCAAACTCAAGGGAACACAATCCCTTGCTTTAGGGGATTGAAATCTTTTCATATCTAGGTGTAATGATGATAAAGTATGGAAATTATTATTGTTTATTGTTTACTTAAAAGTGGAGGAGTGGATAAAAGATCTTGATTTGATTTGGACAGGACATGCAGGTCTGGGGTTGGTGAGAATAGGGTGGCTGACAGTTGACTTTTCATGTTACAGTGTGCTTTTTCAGGTACTTTTGTCAGTGTACAGTAAAAAGTGGAAAATCTCTGAAACACGCTACTGTTCCCTTTTGGGCGGGAGTAATCTCCTTATGTCTGGAGAATAGACTAAGTGTTCTGCGCGTAATACTTTGTGCGCATAGCTTTCTGCGTGAAGGACATTTCTTTGCTGCGGGTAGGTGCGTAACCTTCTCGCAGTTAGGGACATTGAGTTTCATTTGTAGATTCTCCAGGTGGTCTTGGTATTTCAACATAGTGATCAGTTATGTTGAAGTCAATTCCATCTTGGAGCTTCAGACAAACTAGCTCTCAATGTTCCCGCCATGCGGGGAGGTTAGTTCCCTTCCGCACGCGCATAAACGATTTAGGGTGCACCCGCCTTAGCATCATGCGGGATGGTCAACCCATAGACAACATAACGTTAAGTTACATGAAAACATAAAGCCAAAACATTCACGCATGGCGCATATAACATATGCTCACGCTGGTTCTTAACATGGTGTGCTCGCGCAGGTTGCACATAACAAATGCACGCGCTGACTAACATGGCGCGCTCGCGCAGGGCGCACATAACAAATGCACGCGCTGACTAACATGGCGCGCTTAATATTTACAATCACCTAATTATTAGGTTGATTACTTAGTTTAAGGGATTGGGAATTTACCGGGTGTCACATTCTCCCCTCGTTAAACGAATTTCGTCCCGAAATTTAGGAGTCGTTGCTGGCAGAAGCCATGCTCTGAAAGAGGTGTGGGTATTTCATGCGCATCTGGTCTTCTCTTTCCCAAGTGAATTCAGGCCCACGCCTCGAATTCCATTGAACCTTTACTAACTTGATTTTGCTTCTGCGCAACTTTTGTTCTTTCCAATCGGTTACTGCTATAGGTTCTTCTACGAAGTGCAGCTGTTTGTCGATGTGAATCTCTTCCAACGGCAAAATCAACGTTTCGTCAGATAAGCACTTTTTGAGGTTGGACACATGAAACGTATCATGAACTCCACTGAGTTCGGCGGGTAAACGGAGTTTATAAGCAACCGGACCGATCCTTTCCAGGATCTCAAATGGTCCAATGTAGCGCGGATTCAACTTTCCTCGCTTGCCGAAACGGGGGACTCCTTTCCATGGAGAGACTTTCAAAAGTACTTTATTCCCTACTTGAAATTCCAATGGTTTCCTTCGCACATCTGCGTAGCTCTTCTGTCTGTCGCGCGCTGTCTTAAGGCGATCCCTTATCTGAAAAATCTTGTCTGTTGTTTCTTGGATCAATTCTGGACCAGTCATTTGCTTGTCACCCACTTCAGCCCAGCACAGTGGGGATCTACACTTGCGCCCATACAAAGCTTCGAACGGCGCAGCCTTAATGCTTGTGTGATAGCTATTGTTGTAAGAAAATTCAACCAATGGGAGATGAGTATCCCAGCTACCTTCGAAATCGATTGCGCACGCGCGTAGCATATCTTCCAATGTCTGGATTGTTCGCTCGCTTTGCCCATCCGTTTGAGGATGATAAGCTGTACTCATATCAAGGCGAGTACCTAGAGCTCCTTGTAACGATCTCCAAAACCTTGATGTGAACCGACTATCTCTATCAGAAATGATGGACACTGGGACTCCATGTTTTGAGACTACTTCTCGAATATACAGTCGGGCTAACTTTTCCATCTTATCGGTTTCCTTGATCGGCAGGAAGTGTGCTGACTTAGTTAGCCGATCCACAATAACCCATATTGTGTCATAACCCCCAGGTGTCCTTGGCAGTTTGGTGATGAAGTCCATAGAGATTTGTTCCCACTTCCACATGGGAATTTCTGGCTGCTGAAGTAACCCCGACGGCTTCTGATATTCAGCCTTTACTTTTGAACATGTCAGGCACTTACTGACATACGTCGCGATGGCGCCTTTAAGATTGGGCCACCAATACAGCGTTTTAACATCTTGGTACATCTTGTCTGCGCCAGGATGTACGGAATACCGCGTCTTGTGAGCTTCGTTCAATACCTGCTCGCGCAATCCTCCCTTGAGAGGGACCCATATGCGGTTAGCGAAATATAGATTGCCGTTTTCTTTCAGTTCCAAATTCTTAACCATACCCCCAAGGCATTCGTTTTTAACAAACTCTGGTTTCAAGGCTTCTTGCTGAGCGTCTCGGATGCTGGTAAAGAGATCTGCGCGAATGGTCAGCCTTAGAGCCTTGACTCGTAGTGTTTTTATTCGCTCCTTCCTACTTAGCGCGTCTGCTACCACATTCGCCTTTCCAGGGTGGTACTTTATTTCACAATCATAATCGTTCAACAATTCAACCCATCTTCGTTGCCTCATGTTTAAATCCTTTTGATCAAATATATGTTGAAGGCTCTTGTGATCCGTAAAGATTACACACTTTGTACCATAGAGGTAATGGCGCCAAATCTTTAGCGCGAAGACAACCGCTCCAAGTTCCAGATCATGCGTTGTGTAGTTCTTTTCATTGGTCTTGAGTTGGCGTGAGGCATACGCTATGACTTTGTCTCGCTGCATAAGGACACATCCGAGTCCCTGATGTGAAGCGTCACAGTAAACAACAATGTCATCCGTCCCCTCGGGCAAAGACAAAATTGGCGCACTACATAATTTCTGTTTCAACATTTGAAATGCTGTTTCCTGATTTTCACCCCAAACAAACTTCTTGTCTTTCTGAGTTAGCGCGGTCAGAGGTAGAGCTATTTTGGAGAAGTTCTCAATGAAGCGTCGATAGTAGCCAGCTAGCCCTAGGAATTGCCTCACCTCAGTTGGGGTTTTTGGCGCTTCCCAGTTTTCGATGGCCTTGACTTTAGAAGGATCAACGTGAATTCCTTTCTCGTTTACCACGTGACCGAGAAAGTGAACTTCTCTAAGCCAAAACTCGCACTTGGAAAACTTCGCATACAACTTTTCTTTCCTCAACAATTCCAAAATCGATCTCAGGTGTTGCTCATGCTCGGCCTTGGTCCGAGAGTAAATCAGAATATCATCTATAAACACAATCACAAACTTGTCCAAGTATGGTTTGCACACGCGGTTCATCAGATCCATGAACACAGCCGGCGCATTAGTTAGCCCGAAAGGCATCACTAAGAACTCATAATGGCCGTATCTAGTTCGGAAGGCTGTTTTCGGCACATCTTCCTCATGGACCCTAAGTTGGTGGTATCCTGACCGTAGATCTATCTTCGAATAATAACTGGATCCTTGCAACTGGTCAAATAAGTCGTCAATCCTCGGTAAGGGGTACCGATTTTTGACTGTCAGCTTGTTCAGCTCCCTGTAGTCAATACACATTCTGAACGAACCATCCTTCTTCTTAACAAACAGTACTGGAGCTCCCCAAGGTGAAAAGCTTGGGCGTATGAAACCCTTATCCAATAGTTCCTGTAACTGATTGGATAGCTCTTGCATCTCAGATGGAGCTAGTCGATAAGGCGCTCGAGCTACTGGCGCAGCTCCTGGGACTAAATCAATACGAAACTCGACTTGTCGCGGCTGCGGCAATCCGGGCAAATCTTCAGGAAAAACTTCTGGAAATTCGCGCACTACTGGTAAGTCTTCAATTCTTCGCTCATCTCCTTTCTTCTCTACTACATGCGCCAGGAAGGCGTAGCACCCTTTCCTTAGGCACTTACGCGCCTTTAGGCACGAAATCAGTTTCGTCGCAACTCCCCTTCTTTCCCCTTGAATTACCAAGGTTTCTCCGTTCAACAGTGGGATCCGAACCTGCTTCTCATGGCAAATAACTTCCGCGCGGTTCTCGACTAACCAATCCATACCTACCACAATGTCAAAACTTCCCAAATCTATTGGTAACAAGTTAATATTGAACCCGTGACCTCCCATGACTATAACACATTCTTCAGTTCTTTCGTTCGCGCATAACTGCCTACCATTGGCTAGTTCTATAGTATAAGGCGTGTCTAGCCTACTGGTTGCTAAGCCTAGGGAGTTTTTAAACTCAGCAGATATAAAACTTAGGTCAGCGCCAGTATCAAATAAGACAGATGCAAAATGTCCGTTAAGCAAAAACGTACCGGTTACCACATTCGGCTCTTCTTTAGCTTCGCCTGCGCCGATCACAAAAGCTCTCCCGCGAGCTTGGTTTCCCTTTTGCGGGCAATCCCGACTAAAATGCCCTGGCTTCCCGCATGCGTAGCAGTTGTCGCTCGCTCCAGCTTCTCTGACACGGCAATTCATCGTCTTGTGCCCTGGTCTGCCACATTTGGCACATTCGATTCTTGCGCATTCACCCTCGTGGTGGTACTTGCACTTGTTGCACCATGGGCGAGGCCCGCTGTATCCTTTTCGTGGTGGCTCCGCGGCCTGAATCGCGTAAGTCCTTACGCTCTCCTGCTTCTTGAACGGTGGCTGCTTGGAGTCGGACCCTTGGTGGTGAGAGTTCCATTTCCTTTTGGAGTCAGAGGTTCGCTGCTCGCTTCCGCGCGTAGTCAACATACCCGCACGGACCGTATCCCTTGTAAGGGTGATGGCCCGCGCAACCGCCTCATCGAAGGTTGGAGGCGCTGCGGCGTTGAGCGGAACCCTAACAACAGGAGGCAACCCAAAGATATACCTCTCGACCTTCTTTTCCTCTGTGTTTGCCATATCTGGCACCAACTGACAAAGCTCGTTGAACCGGTTGTTGTAGGCGTCGATATCCGTTCCTACCATGGTGTGGTTCCAGAATTCCTGCTGCAGACTCTGGATTTCTGCGCGAGAGCAGAACTTTCTCATCATCATCTCCTTCAGTTCCTCCCAGGTCTTGTGGAGAGCAACTTCTCGCCCCAATGTTTTCGTTTGAAGCTTCCACCAAGACGAAGCTGCTTCTTGGAACATGCAGGTCGCGTAAAGAACCTTCTGGTTCTCACTACATCTGCTAATGGAGAGAACTGTCTCCATCTTGTCAATCCAGTTGTAGAGCCCAATGGCCCCTTCGGCACCCTTGAATGGCCAAGGCCTACAGGCCATGAATGTCTTGTAGGAGCATCCTTTGTCCAAGGCTCCTGATTCGGGTTCTGGGGTCTCATTCTGACGACCCTGACTTGATTCGGCCTTGCTGGCCTCATGTGTTGCGATCGCCTGCGCGATTATTTCCGCGAGTTCCTCGGGTGTCATGGAAATTCCTTTGGCTTTAGTTGGAGGCATTCTCGCTTTAAAAGAGAATGGAAATATATCAATCTTAGCGCATGTACTCTGAGCACATAATGTTATCATTATTTACTAGACACTGTGTGACCCGTGTTCCTAAGTGTGTGTATAGTTTCTTTTGAAAATATTTTCTTTGAAAAGTATTTCATGTGATTCCCCAACGGTTATAGTCTAGGTTAAAACTTCTTTTCCTAGTTCGCTATAACCAGTGCTCTGATACCAATCTGTCACACCCGGCCCTGAGCGGCGGAAACAGCCGGGCGCGCGCGAGTGGGGATTGATAATTAAGCACGGGCCATTGCAAACATTCAAAGATTTTCATTGCGCATGAAATGTTTAATACAATACATTACATTGTTTAAAGATTACATAAAAACATCCAAGTATAAACTGTTGAAGATTTCCACGCCATATCCCCTTTGCGCGGCGGGTACAACCACGCGCATCGAAGGGATAGAACTAAAATCTTCCAAAAAGCTAGTTTTAGATGTTCAGCGTGAGGTGCTCTAAGTGTGACTCCATGCGCTACCTAGTTATCTCCTGAAAGACACGTAAAAAGTTTGAATCAGTATAAACTGAGTGAGTTCACAAGTTTTAGTAACTTGATAAATCGTATTGCATCATAATCATTCTGAAACATAATTCTGGTAGCATCATTAAAACACATGCTTGGTAAAACATAGCTCTATCAACATATTCTGATAAAATCGTTCCGCGGGTTACGCGCGAACGTTTCTGGGAACTGTGCTCGTCTATGCAAAGTGGCGCTGCCACTACGAGCTAAAAATAAGTAATACCGTCCCGCGGGTTACGCGCGAACGTTTCAGGAAAATGTGCTCGTCCATGCAAAGTGGCGCTGCCACTACGAGCTAATCAATAATTCCGTCCCGCGGGTTACGCGCGGACGTTTCAGGAACATGTGCTCGTCCATGCAAAGTGGCGCTGCCACTACGAGCTAAAATAATAATTCCGTCCCGCGGGTTACGCGCGGACGTTGTGCCGGAAAACAAGGCGCTCGTCCATGCAAAGAGGCGCGACCCCTACGAGCGGGCTCAAACCCATAGTACTGCCCCATGACCATACTAGGCACTCGTCCATGCAAAGAGGTGCGACCCCTACGAGTGGGTGGATCAAACCAGCAGTCCCTACCCTTAGAGTTCCAATGGTAAAGTGATCACTTACTCGAGTTCTAGCGCACATACATCGAAAACCTTAGATAACCGTTCGCATTGCTCATCATGAAATATAATTTAAACACATAATCGCTTGCATAGCTTGTAAGTATACCATGATAAAATGTAATTTAAACACGTGTCCCTCGCCCCGAAAACAGGTTAAAACAGTGAAAATAGTGAAATGGGGGCTGTGAGACTCACCTGTGGTTCTTGTTAAGGGATTAATCGAGATTCGGGTTTTCTTGGTGTTGGCCTCGGAATCGAAGGTCTAGTAACAGGATCGGAGCTGGACACAACGGATGCTTGGGAGAGGATTAGTGCAAGTTTGTAGTTCTTTGAAGTGTGTTTTGGGTGATAATTTAGGTTACAAATTTATAGGCAAACTCAAGGGAACACAATCCCTTGCTTTAGGGGATTGAAATCTTTTCATATCTAGGTGTAATGATGATAAAGTATGGAAATTATTATTGTTTATTGTTTACTTAAAAGTGGAGGAGTGGATAAAAGATCTTGATTTGATTTGGACAGGACATGCAGGTCTGGGGTTGGTGAGAATAGGGTGGCTGACAGTTGACTTTTCATGTTACAGTGTGCTTTTTCAGGTACTTTTGTCAGTGTACAGTAAAAAGTGGAAAATCTCTGAAACACGCTACTGTTCCCTTTTGGGCGGGAGTAATCTCCTTATGTCTGGAGAATAGACTAAGTGTTCTGCGCGTAATACTTTGTGCGCATAGCTTTCTGCGTGAAGGACATTTCTTTGCTGCGGGTAGGTGCGTAACCTTCTCGCAGTTAGGGACATTGAGTTTCATTTGTAGATTCTCCAGGTGGTCTTGGTATTTCAACATAGTGATCAGTTATGTTGAAGTCAATTCCATCTTGGAGCTTCAGACAAACTAGCTCTCAATGTTCCCGCCATGCGGGGAGGTTAGTTCCCTTCCGCACGCGCATAAACGATTTAGGGTGCACCCGCCTTAGCATCATGCGGGATGGTCAACCCATAGACAACATAACGTTAAGTTACATGAAAACATAAAGCCAAAACATTCACGCATGGCGCATATAACATATGCTCACGCTGGTTCTTAACATGGTGTGCTCGCGCAGGTTGCACATAACAAATGCACGCGCTGACTAACATGGCGCGCTCGCGCAGGGCGCACATAACAAATGCACGCGCTGACTAACATGGCGCGCTTAATATTTACAATCACCTAATTATTAGGTTGATTACTTAGTTTAAGGGATTGGGAATTTACCGGGTGTCACACTTTACAGATGCAAGTATATACTTTTGAGTTTTGACCCAATAATGTGAGGAAATGCATGCTAGTGATAGTTTGAGTACTTTATTTTGAGAATTGATTTATTTTGGATTTTTTTTTTTAATTTTTCTGTGGTATGCAATTTATATGATAACTTGGGAGTTAACCAGTCCTGTCAGTTTAATACCGGCATTTCTCTTGTTAAATCTCTAATCCATTCATCTTGAAGAATTATAACAGTAAATGCTCATATGGTCCTTGTGGTTTGGGTACTAAGGTTTGAAGGTAACAAGGTTGAGGTCCGAGGTTTATACTTTGTAACAAGTTTGGGGTCGAAGGTTAACTTTTGTTAATTTTTCTGTTAAGTTTGCGTTTAATGACCATTCCACCTTTTTTTATAAAGAGGGACTATTTATGCAGTTAAACATTATTATGAATAAATTAAAGGCTGTTTGTGTAAATACACACATACATACATAGTGTGTCAAATAATCCCTGTACTCAAAATATAATTAACCTATAGTTATAAAAGGGTAGAGCAGTCATTTTACCAAAATATATCAGACTAAACCAGATTTTTGTGTTTGGACTATACCAGATTTTTGTGCGGTGTAGGGAATTAGTCAGGCACTCTTTTTGTTGATGCATTGGACCTGCTCTTCCGCATTTAAAAAGTGAAGGTAATACATGCAAGGGTTTGACTTGAAGGATTCAGAGTACAACATTCATCTTGACCAAGACAGTTGACTTTTGACCAATTCACGCGGGGTGAGTTCTATATGAATCAAATACATCATGTTTCTTGTTGGCATCTCTTTTCACAATATCTTTTGAGTTTATCTAATCAAGAAAACTAAAACAATGTTTGATCTTCCTCGTGATATCTTAATCGACATTCTTTCAAGATTACCCGTAAAGTCTCTAGGCCAGTTCAAATCAGTATCCAAGTACTGGCTTTCTTTTATTTCATCTGAAGATTTTATTAAGTCACATCATCGTCGAGCCCTCTCCACTACAAACACTAATTATTCCTGAGTGTTTCTCATGTCAACCCATTCATTGCACTCAATTAACTATGAATCACCTTCATGCTATGAAGGCGTTGACGATGATGACGATAATGATATTCAAGGGCCATTATCAGTTTAAAAGATCCTTTGAAAAAAGAATCAGTTGGTGAAAAGGAACTAGGTTCATGTTATGGTTTGATTTTCTTTGTTTGTTTTGATGATTGTATTCTTTTGTGGAATCCAACTACTGAAAAGACCCGAGTTATACCAGACCCGTTAACACCATTCCCCAATGCCACTCGGTTTTATGGGCTCGGGTATGATTTTTCCATCGACCATTACAAGATGGTTAGCACCTCTCGATCCATTTCAAGTAATTCTATTAGTTGTCATGTTTTCAATCTCAAGACTGGCTCATGGAGGACGGTCCAAACCACCCACATGAGCATCAATGATCCCGATGTAATCGGGTCATTTTCCAATGGTGCAATTCATTGGATAGTTAGGCATAAACCGAATACTGGTGGTTTCAACAAACGTGAAACGATTCTTTCGTTTGACATTAAAGATGAGGTCTTTATGGATATTGTTTTACCAAATGGTGGCGAAAACAAGCAAAGTGGATTTTGGTGTTTGGGAGATCTGAAAGGCTGTTTGTATGCAGTTTATGGTGTGGATATGGATGTGTGGGTGATGAAGGAATATGGTGTTGAAAGTTCATGGAGTAAGGTGATTAAACTGGATTGGGTTAGATTTTATTGTGATTATGAAATGGCGCCAGTGTGTTTTACACATGAAGATGATATTGTTATTGACTTGGATTCGTGGAGCCTGGTAAGATACAATGTAAAAGAAAACATCATTCGGAGAATTAAGAAATATAGTACTGATTGGCATTTTTGGGTTGTGTATACTGAAACTTTGGTGTCACCTTATGGTTAGATAAATCATAAGGCATTTGATTGTACTAGATGCTTTTTTATATGTATTTGATGGTATAAGTATAACATATATTTTGTATGTTATAAAGTAAGAATTTATCATTCAGAATTTGTATCATCATAATGAAATTTACTATTTTTAAAGATTTCAAATATTTCTCGGGTGATATTGATACGCATACAATTTATCATATTTAATATGTTTTATTTGTTATGAACATAAAATTATATAAAAGTTAGAATTGTAAAAAAATGTACTTGAAAATCCCAAGGGACATTCTTTTTAACAAACTAGCGGGTACTAAGCCGGGTATAGGACACGATATTACAACTGAGTAGGAGAATGGGATTACCAATCGTCAACACAACTTTAAACGCCCCATGGCCAAACCACCTCTTCCACTTAAAACACAATTATCGACACAAACACAAACCGTAACTAGCAAAACACAGTCTTCTCTACATATTTCAAACCACACATTGTCTATCTCTCTCATGTACCAAAAATAAAATGATTTTAGTTTAAAGATACATTCATTTGTGAACATTGAATATAGGAGGGCAAAGATTGTTATTTTGAATAAATTTGGTCTAGGAAATTATCATCAGCGGAAACCATTCCAAATATCAGAGCCAGGTTTCGATCCTCTGACCTGTGGTTATGCCCCCCCCCCTCCCCACCGCTTCCGCAGCGCCACTCTAATTTGTTGTTTAGAAATTCAAAGATCAATTAGAAAACATAACTTGGTTCACATAATGAGGTTATCATTCGATATAACAAATAGGTTGCTTGTATGTTCCAAACATGTCATTTGTGTGATAATGTAACCACTTCACATACAACAACTATACATGTCAAACCGAAACATGGGAAACTGATTTCATTTACATGGAAAGATAATGGTGGTTAAGCGGTCACGAAAGCCAATAAATAAACTTTTTAGTAGATATGTAACCAGATAATTTGACAGTATAACAATCTTTCAAACTACATACTCGGCTTTTGTTCTCATTGTCAAGTTTAATCTTTGAGAAATGTTGATACCAGCATATCTTGTAGAAAAATAGCTCTGAAAAATAACACTCAACTTTTGTTCAAATATTATCCTGGTTAGATTACATGTTTTTTTTTTTTTTTTTGCTTCTTTATATTCTATTAACATTGTTATACTTTCCCGAATATAGTGAATTTTTAAAAAATTCCGTACGTAAAGTTGTGACTCTTTTTTAAAAATTTGGTTTTAAAGTTGGATACAAATAATTGAAGTAGGCATTTAGTAAAATATTCAATTAATGTGACAAACTCCAATAAATAATGGTTGGAGGGTAAAGACTGTGTTTAGCTTAAATTTGTTGGTGCAAAAAAAAAAAGAAAAAGCAGAAGCCACTTTGAATATCAAAGCCAGGTTTCGATCCTGGAACCTGTGGGTTATGGGCCCACCACGCTTCCGCTGCACACTTTGATTTGTTGTTTCTTCCGATCGAGATCTAATACAAAACGTTTTATCATTTATATTACCAGACACGTCATTGATTCAATATTATGATCAGCCCACTCTTCAGAATGCGTAGTGATATAGTATGATAAAAATCACAACACAATTAGATTCGTGTTCTCATCCGTATCCTTATTAATCGTACTGTTGTATATGCTTATGTTAGAATATCAGATATATTAACTAGGCTATGATATCTATTGTTGGTCCCGGGTTAATCATGTTCGAATATATAAATAAAATTATGTATGTTGTGTACATAGATAAAGAGATGGGGTGGTTGTGGATATGATCGCGAAGGTTCTGCTGAACCTTTATAAGTTATTGTGCTAATTCATATATACTTAACAACCAAAGGCTGTCTTAGTGACATTAGCTAAAGTGACCAGCAAAGATCATTTTTTTTTTGCATACATAACATAGCACTGATATTCACTAATTCTGTTAAAAGATGACAAAATATAAATAATCTATTACAGTTTTCATCTAAAAATTTATACAGAGATTACGGGGCTATACGCTAGCTCTATGTTAGAACTAACATTTTATTTGTAAATCCTAGGTCAATTCATTACCAAATACTATCCGTTTAATTTACACTAATAATAATACGAAGAATAAAACACATGTTGGTAAGTTATACCAAGAACTTAAAAGGAACCAATCATCAAAGTACATATATTAAGAAGAGTCGCATACAATTGAAACAGTCAAGTTGATAAAATCAAACTGCAGCGAAGATTTCGTGTTTCAACTATATTGTATTTTTGTGCAGTGTAGAGAATTAGCCAGTCACTCTTTTTGTTGATACATTAGACTTGCTCTATATTTTGGAAAGTGAAGGTAATACATTATACATGCTAGACTTTGACTTGGAAGGATTCAAAGTACATACAACACTATTCTTGGCAAAGACAATTGACTTTGACCAATTCAAGGGAGGATGGGTTCTATATGAATCAAAGATATTTATGTTTCATGTTGGCCTCTATTTCAACATTGTTTTTTAGTTTATCTAATTAAGAAAATCAAAGCAATGTTTGATTTCCCTCTCGATATTTTAATCGGCATTCTTTCAAGATTACCTGCAAAGTCTCTAGGCCAGTTCAAATCAGTATCCAAATACTGGCTTTCTTTAATTTCATCTGATGATTTTATTAAACTACATCATCGTCGCGCCCTATCCGATACTAACACAAATCATTCCCGAATGTTACTCAGGTCAAGTTATTCATTGCACTCAATCAACTATGAATCACCATCATGTTATGAAGGCGTTGATGATGATGATGATGATGATGATTTAGGGGCCATTGTCAGTTTAACCGATCCGCGGAAAGAAGAATCATTTGTTGAAAAGGAATCAGGTTCTTGCTATAGTTTGATTTTCTTTGTTTGTTTTGATGATTGTATTCTTTTGTGGAATCCAACTAATGAAAAGACCCGAGTAATACCTGACCCATTAATGCCATTCTCCAATGGCACTCGGTTTTATGGGCTCGGGTATGATTTTTCCATCGATGATTACAAGATGGTTAGAGCGTCTAGATCCATTTCTAGTAATTATGTCAGTTGTCAAGTTTTCAATCTCAAGACTGGCTCATGGAGGACGGTCCAAACCGCCCACATGAGCATCAATGACCCTGATATAATCGGGTCTTTTTCGAACGATGCAATTCATTGGATAGTCAGGCATAGTTCACATGATGATGGTTTCAATACACGTGAAATGGTTCTCTCGTTCGACATAAAAGACGAGATCTTTATGGAAATTGCTTTACCAAATGGTGGTGAGAATGAGCAAAGTGAATTTTGGTGTTTGGGTGATTTGAAAGGTTGTTTGTATGCGGTTTACGGTGGTGATGATGGTGTGGATACAGATGTGTGGGTGATGAAGGAATATGGCGTTGAAAGCTCATGGAGTAAGGTGATTAAATTGGATTGGATTAGATTTGGTTGTGATTATGGAATGGTGCCCGTGTGTTTTACACATGAAGATGATGTTGTGATTGACTTGGATTCATGGGACTTGGTGAGATTTAATACAAAAGATAATACTATTAAGAAATTTAAGAAATGTAGTACTGATTGGCATTTATGGGTCATGTATACCGAGTCTTTGGTGTCACCTCATGGTTAGATAGACTTTTGATTGTACTAGATCTTCATGGGTGGAATTCGGAGTTTGGGCTTCTTGTCACATTGACTAACCAAGTTTTCTAGTTATTAAGTGGTGTTAAGTTTTCTAGTTATTAAGTGGTGTTACTTATTTATGGTTTAACTTTCAAGTTCTTCAAATCGATTGTAGTGAATGTAAACGAATTTCAAGTTGACGTACTTGTTTTTATATGTATTGATGGTATAGCATGTATGTTTTGTATGTTATAAAGTAAGAATTTAACACTTGAGTTTGTATCAAAAAGAAATTTACTAATTTTCAAAGTTTTCAAATATTTTTGGTGATATTGACATCAGATATGTATCCAATTTATAATATTTAATTATAATTATATGAATATAATATTACATAAAAATTAGAATTGTAAGGAAAAAATGTACATGGAAATCCAATTAACAAAACAATGGGTATGCCTATTAATCGATTAGAAAAATAGGATTACCAATATCCGTCAACGCAACCTTCAGCCCAAGCCCAAACCACCTAAAATGGGCGTAAGTCCAGCGAGGTAAGCCCAACTCATGTAATATAAGAAAAGCCCATTAGGGTTTAAACACAATCTTCCAATAAATACAAGCTGAGGGCTCACAATCAGCAGGTTGTTTTGTTTTCTCCTCCATACACTACACATTATCATACACATATATTCATAATAATAGTTGAATGCAATAGTGATTTGAGCGTCGGGAGGTGGTCAGAGACTACGATCTTTGACCACTTCTAACGAGTTCTTTATGTTTTGCAAATCTGAGATAAGTCGGAGAAGACGAGTTGTGGTTGTGTTCATCTTCATCACCAGAGAACATTTACTCAGATCCAACTCGGATCATTTCATATTTTTCATTGGCACCATTCATGGGATCGACAACAATCACAACTCGTTCTTCTCTATGATATTCGGATCTGTATTTTTTCATATACATTTTTTGAGATTTTATGCCTTCAGATCTATGCTATCTGAGATAGACGCATGATATTTGAATGGCTAACTTCTAGATCCGGGTTTCCTTAGGGTGGTATACACATTTTTGTATATGTTTCTTCAAATATCCAAATTTGTGCTACTCTACCTCAATATGTGAAATCTAGGCCTATAATGTTCATATATATACGTTCTAGAAAAAGAAATATTAACACCATTTACGTAAAAAGATCCTGAAAAGCAGAAGTACGACTCATATAACGCATTGTTCAACCTAACGTTGCCTGGTAGCCCAGAAAGAGACATTGGACCTCATCATCTAAAACTTGGAGGCTTGAAGGCTTCATTTTTCCAAAAATTAATAGCCAAACCCTAAACATGCCATATAGTCCTATAATCATGTTTGATGTTACCAACATAAATTCTTTTTGTAACGACCCAAGATAGCTACAATTGACATGGAGGTTGGTTTTAATAATTTGAATATGTTCTTTTATATACTTCGGTGGTAGTACGTGGGAATAAGGCTGATCTAATAGATAGTAGACGAATCAGACCAGCGACAATGGTTATACATTTCGACATACCATTCATAGCCAATGATGCGAGCATGTTGAAGTTTGTGCCCTCAACAACTACTAGTTGAAAGGCCATTCATGTACATTTTAAACGAACTTGGCTCGGTACTATGCTTTTTATCTCCTGCATTTATTTTTAAAGAACGAAAGTGTTTTGATCATGCACATCTAATTTAATTATTTTTGTAGGGTTGATTATCAGTTAGTGCACCTCCGCTTGCTCCTTCGGAGGTTAATGTTGACCGCGGCACAACAAAGGCAAGTGTTCTCTTTGAATATTGTATGAGATTATCTTCTTAGATTTGACAATACAAATAAAATATAGTGCAAAAAGTGTTCCACCAACAATTATTTTGTTCGAATGCAGGTTTAAAGAAGAGTAAATGAATGATTATTAGGTAATGAATTAAG
The DNA here is from genome assembly GCF_021521415.1 of Bidens hawaiensis. Taxonomy (NCBI): domain Eukaryota; kingdom Viridiplantae; phylum Streptophyta; class Magnoliopsida; order Asterales; family Asteraceae; genus Bidens; species Bidens hawaiensis. The sequence continues at coordinate 1,789,836 of NW_027491236.1, forward strand.
TCTGGTTATGACTATTTGATTAGAGGGGAAAGATCAGAGAGGCTATGAGTAAAAGTGATTGTTACTTTTATATATTGTTAAACTTAATTTAGATTTAACTGTTTGGTGCTTTGGTTGATTGGGATTATAATTCAATAATGAACATGAAAACGGATATTTTCTTCATATCTTTTCATGGTAAATTCAAATCAACAAAAGCGCTATTTTTCAAAACGGACCTACATCCATTTTATCAAATCAAAAACATTACCTGTTTTGCCGAGTATCATGACTCTTGGTCCATCTTTTAATATGTATGCAAAGGTCTTTAACAAAGTGATCTTGTCTACTTTGTTTACACCGAGGAAATTACGACTAATTGTTTTTATTGGATGAAGAATAGATCTAGTTTTAAGAATATTGTTTGGCTTGATTGGCTTAAAGCCCCTATATCATGTTTGAGGTATAATTGTTTTCATGTCTGCATGTTTTTTTTGGTTTGGTTAGTTTTTGTATTTGGTTTGGGCTATTCTCATTGAGGTTTGTCCTTCTTTTTAATGGAAAAAAATTGCTTGTATTTCAACAAAAAAAAAAAACACCCCACCAATATCAGTAATTCAGGAACTTTTGTTAGTAGAGTCATAAGCTGGATCATGTTAGAACATGTAAGTCAGAACGCGTTAGATAAAAAAAACTTACAACAAAACATAACAAAAATGAAACTCCCATAATTAGGACACTACTTTAATTAAGTGATAATATAGAGAACCAAATCTCAATAACTAAATTTTTATAGGGATTTTTACGCATTTCTACTTACTAAAGCCATTAATTACATATATCCCCAACTCAAAAAACCAATTACATATTTTCTCTTTTCCATATCAATTTACCAATTTACCCTTATTAAATATCAAAATACTAAATTAAATTTTAAATATATAACAAAACAATAAGTACCCATCATCAACCTATATCATCTTCTCCACTGTCCAACAACCTCTCATTTTAACCTCTTATTTGGAACACCACCATGTAACCACCGTTGCTACCACCATTAACGACCTACCATCGCCTTCATCTTCATTTCAACCAACTGTCGACCACTGTAACTAGCACTGTCGTCGCAACCAACTGGCCAAACAATTTTCCATCAACCCAATCTATCTATCTTCTTCTAAAACCCGAATCTGAACTACTATTAAACTCCCTACTAGGCAGATTGAAGATGGAGATGGAGGGTGACAACTAAAAACCTTGACTTGTCGAAACTTGCAACTCCGAAGAGAGTGAGAAAGTTAGATCTGGACTCGTCACAACCGTCGGCAATGTGCACATCGATGATGGCGAACATGTATGACCTTGATGGCAATTGTGAACAACGGTGATGGTGGAGTGTGATGATTTGAAGGTGGAGAATTTTAAAGACGAGGAAGACTTCGGACTTTGGAGAACTTATTCTTTAGGTTTCTGCCCTTCTCTTTTCTAATATTAATTGATGGACTTTGATACTTTGGAATTATTTTTCAAACTAATTGTATTTTGGTAAATAAAATAAAGGTAAATTAGTCAACAATACGTCAGCTTTAATGATATGGGTAAATATGTAATATGTTTGTTTTAGAGAGGGGATATATGTAATTGATTTTTAAGGATAGATAAATATGTAATAGAAAAATTTAGGAAGAAGATATATGTAAATGTCCCATTTTTAAATACACATAAGTTATAATGTCACTAGAAGATGCAAATTGACCTTGCATCAACAATTAACAACTGGGCAATATCATGTACAAACCCCTTGGCTTGACCCGAGGCCCGCTGACTAAAATTATATAAAGAAAATTGAAATAAAAAATATAAGTATACAATTAAACTATGTTGCTGTTAAAATTAAAAAAAAAAACTAAGATACCATGCAAAGCCAAACGTTGGCGGTGGCCCCCTTTAAACAACGGTAGTCTAATGACTTCCCAGACTACCCACAATCCTATGCACGTTCTTAAGCGTCGTTAGGCGTCACATTTCATTTCCAACCCTGTAAATATCCTTACCATTTTTATTTCTTAGTTTATACCTCATCACCTAGCCATTACACACAACATCTATATAAAACTCGCAGCTTCTTGATATCAGGGACAACAAGACTCTGCGGGTTCTCCCCTCGCCCAATTTGAAGTATTTGAATAAGAATGCCGTGCAGGTTGACTTTTGTGTTGGGGCTGATGATGAGGTGTTTGTGAAGAGAGTGAAGGAGAGTATTAAAGATCCTGCAAATACCACTCTTTGTATTCTTGACAAGTGAGTTTCTTTTTCAATTTTGCATATGTTTTGATGATGATGATGATATAATATTATTATTGTGGGTTTGCGGCTTAATTACTTTAACCCAATCTTTTGTAAATGCCTTATATTAGTTTACCTTCACTGGCTTTCTTTTATTTCATCTGAAGATTTTATTAAATCACATCATCGTCGAGCCTCTCCACTACAGACACTAATCATTCCCGAGTATTTCTCATGTCAACCCATTCATTGCACTCAATTAACTATGAATCACCATCATGTTATGAAGGCGTTGATGATGATAATTCAAGGGCCATTATCAGTTTAAAAGATCCTTTGAAAAAAGAATCAGTTGGTTAAAAGGAACTAGGTTCATGTTATGGTTTGATTTTCTTTGTTTGTTTTGATGATTGTATTCTTTTGTGGAATCCAACTACTGAAAAGACCCGAGTTATACCAGACCCGTTAACACCATTCCCCAATGCCACTCGGTTTTATGGGCTCGGGTATGATTTTTCCATCGACCATTACAAGATGGTTAGCGCCTCTCGATCCATTTCAAGTAATTCTATTAGTTGTCATGTTTTCAATCTCAAGACTGGCTCATGGAGGACGGTCCAAACCACCCACATGAGCATCATTGATCCCGATGTAATCGGGTCATTTTCCAATGGTGCAATTCATTGGATAGTTAGGCATAAACCAAATACTGGTGGTTTCAACAAACACGAAACGATTCTTTCGTTTGACATAAAAGACGAGGTCTTTATGGATATTGTTTTACCAAATGGTGGTGAGAACAAGCAAAGTGGATTTTGGTGTTTGGGAGATTTGAAAGGCTGTTTGTATGCAGCTTATGGTGGTGATGGTGTTGATGCTAGACTGCCGCTATCTAGTCAAAAATAATTAAATCTAGTGTCCTAATCATCTTAAGCTAGCTAGGGTAAGTAGGGTGTCGAACCACGAGGAGTATGTGGTTAGTGTGCAGTGAAACTAATTCCTAACATTATGAAGTAGTTCAATTAACAGTTCTCTCACACTAGCAAACGATTTGAGTTTTAATATTGATCAAACAAGTAAATAACTTTCAAGCAATTAATAAGAACAAATCACACCAATGTTCAACTAAGTAAATAAACAGCCATCTCATGCTCACTTAACATATTAACTATCATTGATCAACTCAGATTGACTAACTAGATAAACCTTAGGCATCCACGCTCGCTAACACACGACATTGGTTATCAAACGGTCCCTCCCAGTGTGACTCAACCAAGGGCAAACGTATGCTTCATCATATTCAAACTAGTTAAAACAATCCTATAAGCAATTATCATAGCAATTGGCAAACTAATCGTTCTGATCAAAATAAACCTAAACCGATTGAGTGCACAATAATGCCAGACATCAATACTTATAGATTAATCAAAGATAGTTACAAATCATTCGTTCTTAACACATGAGAAAAATTGTTAAATACAATACTCTACATCCCGGGTATGATTCGAATGATCTAGCCTCGTCTCGGCATCTCTCGGGCTTCGATTATGATGGATTGGATCATGTATGGGGCCTTGAGATGATTGGAATCAATGGTTCTCCTCCTAATTGCTCTAAAAACTGTCTGGAAACTGAATGATAGCGTCTAGGGTCGTCAAAACGAGATATAACATTAAACCCTAACTTTCCCGACTGTGGGGACCATCGCGTAGCGCGATGGTCTCCTCCCCTGGTCCATCGAGCTACGCGATGGACCAAAAGTCAACGGATTTTAATATATTAAAGGGCATCGCGTAGCGCGATGCCATGTCTTCAACACCCATCGCGCTACGCGATGGTTTGCTTCACTCAGCAGGTCCAAATATGTGTAACGGTTCGCGTGCTGGACATCCCGGGTCTTCATCTCGTGCTCGTACGGGTCCAAATTAAGTGCTTTAAGTACCTGTGACCTGAAACGCAATAAAGACGTATGAAGTACCGAAGTTCCTAATCTAAACACATAAATCGACTAAGTTAACGAACTAAAATGTATACAAATAAACCGAACATCAGGTGTGGATATGGATGTGTGGGTGATGAAGGTATGGTGTTGAAAGTTCATGGAGTAAGGTGATTAAACTGGATTGGGTTAGATTTTATTGTGATTATGAAATGGTTCCGGTGTGTTTTACATATGAAGATGATATTGTTATTGACTTGGATTCGTGGAGTGTGACATCCCTCGATTTCGAGTTAAATTGTATTTATTTTGTATTTGTTTTTATGTTGTAAACCGACCCGATTTATATCCCGAACATTTCAAATATATAAAATATTGGATTTTATGTTACTAAAATATTGCCGCTTGTCTAATTTGAAAAACCCCTTTTACGGATTCGTAAACGGACTTAAAACGCTCAAGATACATCAAAAACGAACTTCCGGACGCGAACTGACGTGCTGACCAGCAGTAGACCAGCCCCATCTTTTTTTTTGTTGTTTTGTGACTTGTCTTGACCCCTCTTGCATGCAAACCTTGATATCACTCCCCATGCTTGACCCTTTCAACCCACCCTATATATACACCACTATCCCCTTTATTAATCCTTGCTCATTCATCTCTTTCTCTTCCAATTCTCAAGCATTCAAAAGTGTTCTTCATTTTTTTTTGACAGTTTGACTTTCCAAAGTCAAACTGACCATAGTCTTACATTATAATCAACTTTTTAACACTTATTTATACTTGAAGATTGTTATACAATATATATATAATAGCACTATTTGTACCTTCGGTGGGCATTTCTCCGGTCTCGGTCGGTTAAGTGTCCGACCCATAAGACAAAGCTACATGGAGGACTCGTAGTAGTCCTTGATTATATATATTTTCCGCATCTAACTATCAAACTTGTTATACTTGTTTAAATTCTGCTCATCTTAGTTCTATTTTACATTTTGAGTTCCATGGTTATGGGTTTGTAGAGACTAGCCTCGGTTATTCCGTAAATAGCTCCAAACCGGAAGCCGAACTCTTGTTTACCAGTTTGTTTAAATAGTTGTATAAACATGTTTTATGTAAGATTTGAGTTTCTAAAATCATTTTAATTAGTTTCATGGTTATGGGTTTGTAGAATCTAACCTCGGTCTTATCCCGAAACAAGATCCAAACCGGAAACCGAACTTTCGTTTAAAGACTTTGTTGTTGACTTTTTTATGTAAAACTTTGGTATTATTATTTATAAATTATTTTACAAGTTCTATGATGTTTGGACATGTGGTAACCATTCTTGGCCTTATTCCAAGATAAAAACCGAACCAAACCGAACAAGTTTACTCGTTTAAGACACACAAGTGTGTTTTAACCATTAAAGCTTATATATTTCTTTAAAAATACTTTATAAATTGATTTTAATTATTTTCACAAAGTACTCGGAATGTTGAATCCAACTTGATCCTATAACAAAGTTTGGACCGACTAAACCGAACACTCGCTTACCGGACGTTGTTAGTTCTAAAACAATAGAACTACATACTTGGTTAAGTCTTTTTAAGATTTATTGAGTTATCTCATACATTTATTATTTTGGGAAAGTTGACTTTGGGTTTGGTCAAGTCACCAAGACCCGAACCGACCACCCGAACACTCGTTAAAACCCGTTTTAGTTTCTATATTATAAAGGGACTTGCTTTCTTGCATTTTTACCCACCTTATTACTTAACATAGGTTGAGTAAAATTAAGGGCTAGATACTTTAACCGGTTTCGAGCAAACTTACATTTTTAAAGGACTATTATTATAATTTCTTAAATATTTACATTTAAACCTTAAACTTTAAATTGTTTACATTTCTTATCATTTATTTTCGTTTAAAGACTTCCAAGACAACTTTTTCTAATACAAGACTTCTTCTCGTTTAGGCTTCGTTCGTTAAACTCATCGTTCCGGTTAATCTCCAAATCATCAAATCTTTCAAGTTTATTACTTGAATGTGAGTGCTTTCATCCCCCGTTTTCACTCTTTTATATTTTGGGGGTGACATTGCAAACTTATTCAAATCCAAATGATTTATACTTGAGTCTTAAACCACAAACTTTATTGTATACTTTACTTAAATAAATGCTCGATTTGGTGATTATATGCTTATATGCTTAAGTGCTAATGTGTTTACCGCTTTTAGATAGTTGATTCATAAATCCGAGTATATCTGGCATCCCCTTATAGAAAGGTGTCGTTAATGTATTCTTATTAACGATTTCATACAAAATCCAAGTATATTTTGCATCCCCTTATAGAAAGGTGTTGTTAATGTATTCTTATTAACGATTCCATTTATCTAAATTGTTGCTATTATTTATTGTTTTGTATATAAGTTGTGGAATTTCGTATTATATATCTATTGTTCAAAAACTATGAAATTGCTCACCAACCTTTGTGTTGACAAATTCTATTTATGCAATGTTACAGGTTTGACTTTAGGTTGGCTCGAGGACTTGAAGAAAAAACGTTATCGAGACTATTAGGATATTAGCAAAACGAACAATATATTATTTACTATGATTTGAATTCGGTTATTGTATGAACAAGTTATGTGACTCTTTGTGTTTTTATGAATTTAAATGAGTTGATTAAATATTGTCACTTAATAGTGTCGTGTGCGATGAACAATCGGTTGCGCCCTGACATTTCCGTCAATGGTCGGGGTGTGACATGGAGCATGGTAAGATACAATGTAAAAGAAAACATTATTCGGAGAATTAAGAAATGTAGTACTAATTGGCATTTTGGCATTTTTGGGTCGTTTATATTGAAACTTTGGTGTCACCTTATGGTTAGATAAACCATAAGGCATTTGATTGTACTAGATGCTTTTTTATATGAATTTGATGGTATAAGTATAACATATATTTTGTATGTTATAAAGTAAGAATTTGTATCATCATAATGAAATTTACTTATTTTAAAGATTTCAAATATTTTTAGGGTGATATTGATATGTATACAATTTATCATATTTAATATGTTATAATTGTTATGACATAAAATTATATAAAAGTTAGAATTGTAAAAAAATGTACTTGGAAATCCCAAGAGACATTCTTTTTAACAAACTAGTGGGTGCTAAGCGAGGTACGGGACACGACATGACAACCGAGTAGGGGAATGGGATTACCAATCATCAACACAACTTTAAGCAGTACGATGAAAGTTGTAAGTTGTGTTCGGGGGGGGGGGGGGGGTTATTGTCTATCGTTGGCCTCTATGGTAGAATCACTCGGGGGACCTGAGAGGCGGTGGTTTACCCTGCGACAGATGTCAGCGGTTCGAGTCCGCTTATCTCCAACTCGTGAACTTAGCCGATACAAGGCTATATGATAGCACCCAGTTTTTCCGATTCGATGGTTCGATCTATGATTTATCATTCATGGACGTTTATAAGATCCATTCATTTAGCAGCACCTTAGGATGACATAGCCTTAAAATAAAGGGCGAGGTTCAAACGAGAAAAGGCTTACGGTGGATACCTAGGTACCCAGAGACGACGAAGGGCGTAGTAAGCGACTTTAAAATAAGCGACGTACTCGGGGAGTTGAAAATAAGCATAGATCCGGAGATTCCCAAATAGATTAACCTTTCAAACTGCTGCTGAATCCATGGGCAGGAAAGAAACAACTTAACGAACTGAAACATCTTAGTGGCTAAAGGAAAAGAAAGCAAAAGCGATTCCCGTAGTAGCGGCAAGCGAAATGGGAGCAGCCTAAACCGTGAAAACGGGGCTGTGGAAGAGCAATACAAGCGTCGTGCTGCTAGGCAAAGCAGTAAAATGATGCACCCTTGATGGCGAAAGTCCAGTGGCCGAAAGCATCACTAGGTTACGCTCTGACCCGAGTAGCATGGGGCATGTGGAATCCCATGTGAATCAGCAAGGTTGAAATGATGATCAATACAAGAATCAAAGGTCGAAATTACGGGGATGCTGAGAGGAATAAAAGCCGAAGACTTAATTTTGACCTAGGTTATGGGTATAATCGAGGGGTTCAAGTGGGTGTTATGTGCAAAATGACTGTAATGCTATTGTTGTCGACTGGTCAACAAACAGTCAACGAACGGAAGGGTACAATTTTACGTGCAGGTAAATCACAAGGGCACAATGTACATAATTTAAAAATTAGGGCTGCAAAGTTCACCTGAAAATAAACCACAGGGAGGCAAATCATAATTTTCTCGTTTAAAGTAGACAAAATTACAGAAATTGTCCTTTATCTTTCACCCAAATTTCACTCGTGGTCCCTCATCTTCAATATTTATCTTTTTTTGTCCTTTACGTTTCAAAATCCAATAGCGTTTGTCCATTTCGCCTAACCCGGTTAGATTTTCTCCTTAAGTCAGGTCATGTGCCTTGCACATGAGGGCAAATTGGTCAATTTACCTATTTAATTAAAAATGTTTTAATAAATAAAAAAACAAAACATCTCTCTCTTTCTCTCTCTCTCATCTGCGTCACCCCCAACCCCACACCACCACTGTATATACAAAAATATAACCAGATTATACACATTCACACCAACAACATTAACCTCATCAGCCTTAGGATTCACAATGGGGTCGAAGCAGAGGGATGAACGGACACGATTATCTCAAACACAAGACGCGCGTGTTCCTACGTGATCTGCAGTGTTTCAGAGAGTACAGTGGAAGTGATTCGGTGGCTGTTGGAGAGTGGGTGGTTGAGGAGTTTGTGGCGGAGAGAGGTTAATGTTTGTGTGACGTCGGTGAAGATGAGTTTTTGGAGTGGGATGAGGCCGTGTTCGAATGGTTCACGGCGGGGATGGAGGTGGAGACACGGTGGTGGTGGATTAAATTGACCGGTCGCCGTTGTTCCGACGGCGGCCACGGTGAGACGTTAAATCTAAATGATTACCGGATTACACTCCCGACTCAAGTCTTATTCGCTGGAATGGCCAAAACCGGCAACGATTTCACCGTTGAAACCCCCACCTGTAGTACCGACGAGTTGCAGGTTTGCGGCCAAACAAGAAGCAATCGAAACCATAGATCTATTTTAATAAATACTAATTTTGATGGGCCAAACAAGAAGCAATCAAAGCAATCGAAACGAGTTGCGGATTTCAAAATCGTTGTTTGCCCGGCTGGAGACGGGCAGCGGGATGACAGGAATAATGGTGATTCGCGATGATGACGAACTGATGGTGGCCGGCGGGGGACACGATGATGGTGACGGAGAGGTGATGAAGAAGTTTGTCGGAGAAGATGGCGGCGGTGATAGCCGGAGAGCTTGGTGGTGGCCAGAAAGCTTGGCTGTGGAGGAAGAAGAAGAAGGGGGAGAAGAGAGAAAGAGAGAGAGTATAATTATATATTAAATTTTTTATTGTTTTTGTTTATTTATTAAAATATTATTTTAATTAAATAGGTAAATTGACCAATTTCTTGCACATGACCTGACTTAATGAGAAAATCTAACCGGGTTAAGCGAAAAAGACAAACGCCGTTGGATTTTGAAACGTAAAGGACAAAAAAGATCAATTTTGAATATGAGGGACCACAAGTAAAATTTGGGTGAAAGATAGAGGATAATTTATGTAATTCTGTCTTTAAAAGTATTATAAGACTAGGATAGAGCTCGTGTGATACACAGGTGGTTAAAAAATAAAATAAAAAAGTTAAATTTAACAATATAAATATTAACATATCTTATGGATTCGTAAGATATAAATAATTTACTAAAATACATAGATTAGTAAGAATAATTTGTATTTGCATTTTATAAGTAATAAAACGAAAGGTTGTGAATTTATACTAATTAAGAAAAGGAGAAGATTAACATCAATTAATCTTATTTGAGTTGGTAAGTCATAAACATTTTACAAGTAAGGTATTGAATTCAATTCACACCAACAACATATAT